>NW_027528977.1:18762416-19004129 GCF_008692635.1 Crocuta crocuta | reverse complement strand
TTTTTTTTTTTTTTTTTTTTTAAACTCTTCCCCAAAAAAAAAAAAAAAAAAGGAAAAATTGCCGGCTGCTGTCCATGGTGCTAACTGAGAACTTTACTGGGGAATGGCACCTTGCATCGAGTCAGTTTGTGAAAAGCCTTTAACAAATACTGCTTTTAATCACTATAATTATGGCAGTACCAAGCATATTTAGATACTAGATTCCACACCCAGAGTGTTCTCCTCTAAGTCAAATCAATTAAGGGTATCCGCAATTATTTAAATAGACATATTTGAATTTCAGGTAATTTTTTAGGGAGACATAATGGCAACTGGACAAATGTTGAGAGTTATTCTTTAAAAAGACAGACTTAGCCTGTAAGCTCACATGGTTTATTTTAGCAATTTCAGAGGCTGTGTACGTAACTTCTTGTGTGAATTGTGCTTTTATACCATCCCATTTGACAATTAAAACGGAAAAATGTGGAAAAAGCCATTGTTTGTTTTTTCTATAGTGCCATCAGTGTGCACTGCACTGAACAATAGTCAGGGCATGGCAAACAAAGACTCTGCCCTGTGGAGCTTACAATCGAGCAGCATGATACAATGCAGAACAATACAATTCAGAACAAGCATGTGGTGATTAACAACCTTTCTAAGTGGCATTCTTTGCAGAATAGGAGGGTTTCTTTTTTTTTTTTTATAAATCAGTGGGTGGGGGGAGGACGTACATTAATTGAGAAGCAGTTTCATCTATAGGGACTTTGACAGAAGACACAAATCAGCCTTGGGTGAATAGACCAAGGAGGAAAGAAGATTAGGAGGATGGTATGATCAGTAATTAAAGATTTCAGGGCAGGATATATCTTCAATGAATGGAGAACTGGAGAGTTCCTGGAAATAATGAGTAGAGCCACATTATAAAGAAGAAAATAGGAACCAAAGTTTTTAATAAAGAAGAGTCCTTTCCTCAGGAAAGAAGATAGGTTTGAAAGCATCCATGAAGAGCAGATAGGAATGGGAATGTGTGGTGTGTGCCTCAAAATTTGAAAATTTAATTGGACCATACAGAAATTCTGGCAGGCATTTGATAAATGAACTCTAAGTTGGTTATGGAAGAAGAAATAGTGCCATTTAGTTAAAATTATATGTGGAGAAGTCATGAATCCAGAGCAGTGGCTGTGTGGATTCAAACATATTTTGGAAAGTAACTCCATTGTTCTC
This sequence comes from Crocuta crocuta, assembly GCF_008692635.1. Classification (NCBI taxonomy): domain Eukaryota; kingdom Metazoa; phylum Chordata; class Mammalia; order Carnivora; family Hyaenidae; genus Crocuta; species Crocuta crocuta. Next base: position 19,002,926 of record NW_027528977.1, on the reverse strand, counting down.
TTCTGTGTATTATATATGCGTGTATACAACAAGGTAGGGCAACTACTAGAAGCAAGAAGTTATTTATTTTCACACCAGTCACAATGGCCAATATTAATTGAGTGCCTACTATAGTAAGGCACTATTCTCAACATTGCTTACATTATCTCCTTTATTCCTCATAGTAGCCTAGTGAGATAGGTGTTATGATGGTTATAAACTGCATTCCGCAGATTAATAAATTGAGGCAGAGACTAAGTAACTTCTGAAAATAGATAGTCCAGGTTCAAAGTCAGTACTCTAAGGACTATGCATAAATGCCTTTCAAAATCCAGATTTCCATTCTCAAGAAAACCCTCCCTGAAGGAATCCTCCTGTATTTTCATGAAGGTTAGAGAACAGATTTCTTTTGTATTTCTGTGATCCCATATATCATTTTCTGTGTACAGTTTGCATTCTGCTGAAATCCACTATGTGAATCAGTAGATTAGGATGAATAGAATGATATTGTTTGTGTCAAGTATAATACCTTTAATATCTAAAATTCTAGATTAAATATTAAGATTTTGGAAAAATATTATGAATCCACTCAGCCTCTATGGAAGAACAAAGTAAAACAGGTAAATAGAACATGTAATAAATTAAAGTTTGAGCTGCTAGAAAATATTGGCAAACATCTTTGCTATATGAGCTTCATTACAGAAGGTCCCAAAGTTGCTATGGCAGGCTAAATCCACCAGTATCACATCCAGATAGATTATAGCTAAATGAAGACCTTAAGTACCTTTCCTATTGTCTATCCCAGATGTAGCAATATCAATGGTGTTTCTTACTATGTGCAGATTTCTTATCTTTCTATTTTTGTGTCTTTGTCATGCCCAAGCTATCTCTTTATCCAAGGAGGCTTCATAAAATTCTTTAATGTGGATTATTTTTGGTGATATTTTATTTTAAAATACAGTGGGCCCTAGAGCACTTCTTGCTTCAGATAAGAGGAGATGAAAACCAACTGGTATAGGAAACTTCTGCTATGTGAATTATTATGAGAATCCTAAAGGAATTGAGATCACTAGTTTAAGAACACAAGAACAAAATGCCAAGGACATTTAAGTAGGTTCTTTTCTTACTAAATGTAAGCTTGCATGATATCTTTGTTCCTTGAGCTTGAATAACAATTTTTCTTCAAGTCTTCTCAACTCCTAACAAGTGGTTCAACAAATACAACAAATTTTGTTAAATGCTGTTTCTGCACATGGTTTTCTAAAACTCCTAAAGTGATTTTAAGAAGATATGCTTTTAACTTTAATAATGTAGGCTGGAATTAATATGAGAAAAGAAAAAAGGCTAAGCAGAACGTAAGCGTCCAAAGTGTGTTTTGCTTCAACTGATAAAGATTCAAATGTAAAGGCCTAGGGTGACTGAACCTTACTCACAAGCACTACTATCCACTTTTAGACCTTTCTTGATCTAATTCTTTTTGTTTCTCCATCCTGCTTTTTAATTCTGTCTCATAAGTCAAAAGTTCATCAGATCTTTCCTAAATTGAATCATAACAATAAAACTACCATGTTTCATTCCAAGTAACTGTGGAGACTTTTTCCCTTCAACACTGAAATTCTCAAAAAAAAAAAAAAAAAAGTCTGCATTTCTTATTTGCAACATTCCTTTATTCCCTGAAATAGAGGTCTGCCCTTCCATTCAACTGAAATATCTCTTTCAAATATAATTAATGATTCCTTTTTTGACTTTGCTTTTTCCTAAATTGAGATGTAATTTATTTCACTGAAAAAGCAGAGAGTTCTAAATATTTTTAAAAATGTGTACATTATATAAATCACAAACCTATGTAGATATAGTACACATACATCATTCTAGAACATTCCCTATACCACCTTACAGATGCAATGAAATAAATCAGAATGTTTTTTTTTTTCCTCTGGGGGGATGGGCAATGCATTCTGATTTCTTTCACCATAGATTACTTTTTCCTGTTGTAGAACTTAAAATAAATGGAATCATACAGTGTGTACTCTTTTGTATCTGGTTTCTTTCATTTGGAAATATTTTGGAATTCATCTAAGTGGCAGCAGAGGTTCATTCTGTTTTACTCTTAGGTTCTTTTTATTAAATGAGCATACCTCAGTTTATTAATCCATTTCCTTGTTTTTGCATATATGGATTTTTTCCAGTTTGAGCCCATTGTGAGTAAAGTTATTTTGAGCATTCTTGCACATTTATTTATGAACATGTTTTCATTTGTCTTGGTTAAATGCCTAGAAGCAGGATTGCTAATTCATAGAGTAGACCTATGTTTAATTTTATGAGAAGCTTCCAATTTTTAAAGTACATGTACCATTTTGTATTCCTACCAACAATGAATAAAGTTCTAGGTACTCCATATACTTACTGACATTAGGCATTTTCAGTCTTTGTAATCTTGATTCTTCTAGCATGTAGATGTAATATCTCTATGTGATTTTAATTGGCATTTTCCTAATGCTGAGCACTTTTTTCTCGATTTTATGGTTCAGTTGTGAAGTGTTTGTTCAAGTACTTGCCTATTTTTATTGAGTTGATTTATTATTATTATTATTATTATTTAGTTGTAAGAAACGCCTACCTCATACCATACACATAAATTAATTCACAATGGAGTATAAAATGAAACATTAAAGTTAGCAAAACTGCAAACTTTTTGAAGAAAACTTAGGGAAGTAGCTTCACAACATAGGCAGAGATTTCTTAGAGGGGACAGAGAAAGAGCTATCCATATAATAAAATATTGCTATATTAGATTTCATAAAAATTAAAAGCTTATGCTCATCAATAGTTACCATTAGGAAAATGAATAGGCAAGCCACAGACTGAGAGAAAATATTCACAATGCATGTATCTGACAAGTCCTTGTAGGAAGAATATGTAAATAACTAATGATCTTTTAATTATTAAATATATAGGCTTTCCATTTCTTTTATGGCTTATTTTTTTCACAATATTTGGTCCTCTTTGACCACCTGTTTCTTGAAAATTTATTTATCTTAGTTTTCGTTTTCCTTATTTGTTCATATTATTCTAATTCATCTATTTTGGTCATTTTAACTGCTTCTTTGGAATTTTCCTCTGATGTATTGTCCAAGATATTTTTTATTATTAAAATCTTATTTTTTGGGGCAAAGAAGCCAGTCTAATTTTTTTCCTCAATGGTCTAAATTCTTGCTACTCACAGTGTGATCTGTCAACCTGCAGCACCAGCATCTGTGAGCTCTTTAGACTTGCAGAACCTCTACACCCGGCCCACTACATTAAATCTGCATTTTAACAAGATCCCCAGGTGATTCCTATATATACACATTAAAGCTTGAGAAGTAGTATTGTAACTTGTATCTATGGTTTCATCTTCTCTGCTGATAGTTCTTACATATTTAGTACATGCCATTATAATGTGGTCCAGATTTATATCTCAGCGTGTTGAGTACCTCCAGATGGCTGATATTTAAGTAGGTATGTAAAACACAATATGTTCAAAAACAAACTCATTATCTTTCCCTTCTTTTATTTTCATATTTCAGTTAATGGGGAGATGATCAAATAATTTTTATCTTACAATACTAATTGCTAAAATATTCTTTAAGTAAAGAGATCTTCTATAAAGCTAAAATGGTGTTGCACTACTCAATTCTTACTTCTTGTGACTTGGAAGGTACAGTCTGAGTTTTTATGGAGAGAAAAGAAAAAAAGGCAGAAAAATTAATAGTAATAGTAAAAATAGTAAAATAAATACATGGGGGATAACATGCATTAATTTACTAGAAGGAAGATACTTATGATTTTTCATCTTATATAATTTTTGAGCTCAACGCTTAAACACCTTTTCCTTTATACAGCTAATTCATCAATTCATTTACAGGAAGGAATATAAAATGCAATGGATTTTGCATATGCCTGTTGTATGATTTTAGAATATCAACAGTACTTTTATCCTATCAAAGCATATCCATCAACAACAAAACTAAAAATAAAAGTTCTGTTTTTATTCACTTATTCCCAGGCACCCAGAAAGCAAGCTATTATTAGATTCAGATAGGAGGAGTAAATGCAAAGGATTTGATTTATATTATATAAAGACTATAAATTAGTATTGAATTGCTAGTATTGAATTACACATATCCCATAGGTACTGAGTCTGATGACAGTTAAATTTTTAGTGAAAATACTTCATTTCATTTCAAATGTCAGAACATCTTGATAATCATGTCACAGAAAAGAATTTTCTTCACCATTTCTCTAAGGTGAAGATCCAAATTCATACATTCTGCTTTGACTAAGAAAGAATTTTCAAGTGAAGTTTTATACCACTGATAACTCTTTAAAAAGAGTTGTTGCAGGGGCACCTGGGTGGCTCAGTCGGTTTAGCCTCCGACTTCGGCTCAGGTCATGATCTCACGGTTCGTGGGTTCGAGCCCCGTGTCGGGCTCTGTGCTGAGAGCTAGCTCAGAGCCTGGAGCCTGTTTCAGAGTCTGTATCTCCCTCTCTCTCTGACCCTCCCCTGTCACACTGTCTCTCTCTCTCAGAAATAATTAAAAATATATTTTAAAAAAAGAGTTGTGGGGGGAGCTAATTAACATCACACTTCAGCCTGATCCTAAGCTAAATTCATAGCATAAAATATCTGTAAGCATGACTGAAAGATGGTGGTGTCTCCATTGTATTTAGTTATAATAATGCCATCAGTTAACAATTATAGAGAACTTCTCTGTACCTCACTTTATGATAATTATTTCATCAAATTCAAACAACAGTCCTATGGCATTTAGAATGTTATAGTGACTCTTAAATTCTCATAGTTAGAGAAATCTTACTCAGGATTGCTGGCTAATTCCAAAATCAATGTTATTAACTACTCCAACTTAAAGGGGTAGAAATTTATCTTCATCTTTTTCTTTCACTTCTGCTATTTGAAGAAATAATAAAAAAGAAGGAAATCTATCCCCTCTGCACCTCCAGAGGGTAAATTTTCTGCTCTGTGGAGTTAGAAGGAGAGAATCAGCCAAAGAAATAATAAAAATGATGACAACTGTGTCACTTCTATGGAGGAGAGGAAAATGAATCACTTCATGGCATCAGGGTGCATTTCGAAAGTAGGACTTGGAATAATCCTAGGAAGAAGCTTTATTTCTGAGCAATGTGGGATCCTCTTCCATGGCCTAACATGTTGCCAAAAAGTACCTACTCATTCCTAATAGGGGCAAACATCCATACACCTCTCTCTCTCTCTTTCTCTTTTGTCTTTGTCTCTCTCCTTTCTCTCAGCTTCAATGTTAGTATGGACCCAAAACTTACTACTTGTACAACTAGACACATGAGTGTTTCCAGATGAGAAAACGAATTTTTCACACATTGCTGGAATCCTAACCCTGAGTAGACACAGCATCCTCCCAGCATATAGGCTTTCTGAGTGAAATCAGTGCTGCTGACAGGAACCACATTTTCAATCTATATTCAGCCACACGACATCATATCTTCTTGGGGAGGGCATTGTCATACAGTTGAAGCTAATGTTCTGTCAGGCTTTTATCTTGCTAGTCTATCATTACAATCCCAACTGAACCAGAAGGCCTCAGGGGTTTTCTGTTGCTCTCAGTCAATCAGGATGGCAGTTACCAATACAGTGATCCAAAGGAGGCAGTCACTGCATGGGATTTCCACATTTGGCATCTTTTCTTCTTCCTACATAAAAAAGCTGGAATAATTAATTGGAAAACACTGAAAAGCATTAGGTTTTCAGTATTTGGCCGGGCTGTGAGTTTTGATTAACATTTGTAAATTTCTAGCCTTCTCTCTAGCTGCTATTTAAAAAAAAACAAAACCAAACCCCCCCCCAAAAAAAAAAAAATTCCAAAACTGCTGCTAAAATTTAAAGCTCAGGAAGAGCTTTTCAAGCTGTACACTGTTAACTGCATCTTCTTAAGGAGGTAATATTTAGGTTTTGAGGGAGAAGATGACTCAAATAAGATTAAATGCATATGAGATTATTTAAAAATACATATTTTAGTTTATAATATGTACATTTTCCTATAACTGGGATCTTCCCTTTCATTGTTGTTTTAAAAAAATTTTATGGGAATTATGCCAGATATATATTTCCTGCCTTTTTAAACATAATACATTGGATGTAATTTAACCTTATTCTAGAGAGCTCAGAACATCACTATAAATATGCATTATTGTGTTACAGGATAGTGATGCTCTGTTAGATTCTATATAATTTAGTAAGTCAGATCTTCCTGTAGGCAAATGAATTTCTGTCTTTAATTAATTAATTAAATCTCTGTATATGCTTATCGAGTTCCAATTATTTGCCAAATGCTATGCTCAATAAACATCAATAAACCAAAATAGACACTATCTTTGTCTTCTTGAATTTAGTCTAGACTGAAGTGGGTACAGATAGAATAAATACATGCAAAAAATACATAATTCAAATCTAATAAATGCCAAGAAGATAAAGAACAGGATGTCATTATAGAGAGGAACAGTTATCTAATTAGATTAAAGAGTTAGGAAAAGACTCTGAGGAAGTGAAGCTTTTCCAATGAGATTTTTAAAATTAGGAATTAGCTAGAGAAGAGATATAGCATGTGCAAAGGACTCAGGGTGGAAAAGACCTCAGAACACTCAAATCCTGGATAAAAGGTTCAAATTGCTATAGCATATTATGGGAGGGAGATTTCAGAAGGATATCACACTCTCCAAATGTTTTAAGACAAGAAATTATAATTGCTTCCCTGTAAATTACGTTAAAATTTAAGCAAAATAGCTACAAAGTTCAGGATAATTTGCTACAAAAAGAACTCAATATTTTTAAGAATTAATGAGGATTTAGGTCAAACACAGATATAATCCACAGGTTACCTTTATATTTGTTATTCATCAACAAATTTTCCCTTAAGTTAATTGAGGATTCCCCCTAGAAATTAAAATGAGTCTGACAAGGGATAAAACAAACAAAATGATTTATGCCAATTTAAACCCCCAAGTCATTGTTTCTCAGATTCCCACCTCATTAGAACTCTCAAATTTCTATAAAGGGATTATTAAACAAATGAATTGTTATTTTAGTTCCTGTAGCGCATTGCTGATGTGAAAACAGTTTATATGTAAAGCAAAGTAAATTATGGTAAATTAGCATAAGGTGTAGTATTTTAATAGCCAGCAAAATCTCAAAATAATTCAAGCGTCTATTTGGATTACTATTAAAATCAAGAATAATATGAGCTTCCTCAAAGAAAGTCCATGCTTTATACCATATCATAGAAACAATTTTCTTTTGGAAAAAATGATTAAAACAAAAATATATTATGTTTATCATTCACTTGAATTATCAATTACTTAAATAAGCCTGTAGAAAATATTTTGCTTCCTAGGAATTTATTTTCTGTTGATCTAAAAAAAAAAAAAAAAGAGAGAGAGTGAGAAAGAGTCTTAAGATTCATGGACTGGTTCTTAAATTTATCCTAAGTATTGAAATTCATTAGCCAATTAATGATATTCAGTATGTGTTATGCATAATATAGCCATAAAATTGATCATTAAAACTCAGAGCAATAGACTTTCATACTAGAATGTATGTGTACTCAAGACAAAACTAATTCTAGTGCTTGCTAATACCAGCATTATTAGAAAACCTTTCCTTGTTTTACTTTTTAAAGTAATTAGAAATTTGCTTAAAAATCCCCACTGACATGAAATGTTAATATTGGTGCAATTAATGAAATGCTAATATTTATGAATTAATTGGCAAAAATCTTGATGAAAGGAAGCTAACAAAAATCATTTATGCAGAATCTACCAGAGGACAAAATTTGTCCTTGGTGACTTGCTCATTTTGCTTTCAGATTATCAGTTAGTAAAATAGTCAGTGATATTTCACTAAATTCTTAGTTGAAAGAGTTCTCTAAGACAAAGTTAACAGGCTAGCTTTTAACATAGATATCTTAATTGAAGATGTTGGAGGTGATACTTCTCAGCCACTGACTCAGATATGCAGGAAAGTAATTGTACTTCTTGTTTTCTGTGCCCTAACTTTGTCTCTGTCTTGAGCTTCCATTCTTCTTGATGGTCAAACATACATAGTCTTAGTGTGTTCCATGTAGCCTCAAGTTATTTTAGAATTAAACTAATAAATACTGTATTTACTCTACTATACTCCTACCAGCATTGCTCTAGTGCATCTGATTTTCTAGAATCATATCAGCATTTGCTCAGCCTTCCCTGTTTCAACCTATTTTCTCTTCACAGTGACATATTGTTTTCTTTTTTGGCATCTTAGGACCACATCTGAAATCCCTCCCTGTCTTCCAGCTCTTAGTGTCTCAGTGTTGCCATGTTTGGTTCCAGAAGAAAACCAATAGCAGCCCCCCTGCCATATTACATGGGCGGGGGCTAGTTTGTTTAGGCATGCTCTGTCCTCCCAAACCATCTTGGTTCGTAAAACTCCTAGCAGGGTTGGGTGCCTGCTAGGGCACATGGGTTCAGACCCTGCCCAGTGTCAGTGATCCTACTGTCCTAGAGGTTTCAGAGCTGAGGTAACCGTTTTGGCAAATATTTTCACAAGGTTTTTTTTTGTTTTTGTTTTTGTTTTTTTTTTTTTAATTGCGTTGCCTGGCTTTCAGGCTTTGCATACTAATGAGTCAGAAATTGACACTATTTTTTTTCTGATCCCACCACAGAAACCTTTTTTGGGGCATTGATAGCTTTCTGAAGATTCAGGCAATAAGTGAAGAAATTTGCTGATGCCAAAAGGCCAAAGAGTAACTTGGCCACCACTTCACATTGTGCCATTATTAGATACTTTCTTTGCCATTGTAAAACTTGACACTAAATGTAACTTGGAAATTAGGAATTTATTGATGAAAGGTTTAAAGAAAAGGAGTAAATAAGAAGGGAATAATACTCACCTGTGATCTAAAAACCAGGCCTTTTTACAAAGATGTTAACATAAGGCCCCTTCAAAACACTATTAAATTTGGGGAGAGCCAGGGTAAAACAATAAATTGAGGAAGATGTCTCTTGTCTCTACTTGTTTCTTAAAAACACGCTTACCTTTTTGCATAATCTTCCCACATAATTAGTCCCAGCTTCAGATGATTTTAACCCTTGTGTTGTATTAATGTCTTCCTGTTGAAAACCTTTTTCTTGAGAGTCTTTCTCTGCAGAGGCAACCAATACACAACCATGATTCAAATGTGGATTTCATCAGGGGCCTTCTAAAAATAAACTCATCACAAATGTTACCCAAGTTATTTTGGGGTACAAAGCAAGTCAGTGGTGAAAACTGAAACCCTATGGCTATGGGTTGGACCATATCAACCCATGCATGGGTTGGACCTCATGCATGCATGAGGGGGCATGCATCAGCTTTCCTATCAGCTTGTTTACATCAGGGTCTAGTAGGGAAGGAGAAACTAAGGCTTATCAGAAGTTAGCGGTTAACATCAAAAAAATGGGTTCAAACTCTACTGCACTGGCCTTTCCCTGCTGTTTGAAAATGCCGTGGTGCCCCTCATTCTAGCAACCAAAGGCAACTTCCTCACAGACTAAATGAAGATAAAGCAAGAATCGCTGAGAGACCGGGCTGCCTAAACAAATTAGGGAAACAAATATTAAGAATGCAAAGGTCTAGTGTACCTATTTTCTGAGGCAAATGTGGGATCATAGAAGAGCAGTGGCATGCTAGAAACTTGTGATCCTCTGATATATATTTTCCAAAGGGCTGGACATTGTAGAGTATAAAAAGTTCTTTCATTCTTCTAAGATTCTGCTAATAGAGTGCTAATAATATTTGTAGGACAGGAGCAAATATAAAACATTTACGATGGATGCCAAATTCAGGCCCCCATGTATTTTTTCTTTTTTTGTTTCCTTCCTCCTTTCCTAGTTTTCAATGAGTAGGTGCCTATCTGTGTATCACACTAAGTACTTTTTCAGGTGCTGGGACATATTAGTAAGCAAGAGAAATCAACTGTGCTTATGGAGTTTGATTTTTTTGTGGGTGGTGACAATTTTTAAAAAAAAACCAAAACAACAACAACAACAACAACAAAACACAACTTCAGACCTATTAAGTGCTATGAAGGATACTGAGTGCCTAACCTAGCTTAAGTGCAAAGGAAGGCAGCCCTTGGATTGATGTTTAGCCTGAAACCCAAAGTACCAGCCCAGAAAGTCTTTGAAGAAGTTAATGCTGGGTGCAGAAGTTTCCATTTTCTAATTTTAGTGGTTATCCAGCATTATATTTAATTGGCCAGATAGAAATAGGGCAAAAATTGAAATGGGCCTCTCTGCCTCTGTAATGAATTAAATAGTTTTCCATAGCATTAGCTGTAAGTGACACTACTGAACTGACAATTTCTTTCTTGTTTGGGCTTTATTTAAACTTCTGAATAACATTAAGAGGTTATTAGAGATTAATCTTCAATTAGGTATTCTGATAGCCCAAGAAATTGTCCAAGGGTCCCTCTGGCCATAGTTTTTTAGCATTAAAGAGATATTGAATTAATAATATTTTGCCATCTCTTCAGACCTTTAAACTCCTGTGACTGATGTCCAATCATTTAGCCCACTTAAATAGAATGTCACACTGTGAGTCTTCCATTCTGAATAGGTCACCATAGGCTAGTGCTCATTAGTGTTGAGTGTCCATTTCAGGAGCTGCCGCAGCCACTCAGCCTCTATGTTTTAAGAAAATAAGTAGAAAATTGTTTTCTCACAAATGGAAAGGGTTATGAAGACAATGCCATATGTCAGTATTATTGTCACTGAAAAATGTCATCTAGGCTCTATAATGCTGTATAATGCTCCAACATAAAGCCATAAAATCAAGTTGGGATAGTGAGTGAGGCTCATGACACAACTGCAGACCTATCCAGAGAGTTGTGGACTGCACAGGGTAGTGTTCAAAGCCCAGTTTCGAAAGCAGAAGGGCTGGGCACACAGTTGTGATTTATGTGGGATTCTCATCCACCACAGCAAGACTTGAATGAATTAATCAAGTACTTAGAGTGAAAATTTAAAGGGAAAGTTTGGGAAGGAATAACTTGAGAAGAATCTCCCTTATTCTGTTACCCTGAAAAGTTAAGGGTTTCTTTTCTTTCTCTTCATAATTTTTTTTTAAAATATTTTTATTTATTTCTAGGAGAGAGAGAGAGAGAGAGAGAGAGAGACAGCGTGAGCAGGGGAGGGTCAGAGAGAGAGAGGGAAACGCAGACTCTGAAACAGGCTCCAGGCTCTGAGCGGGCAGTCAGCACACAGCCCGACGCGGGGCTCGAACCCACGAACCGCGAGATCATGACCTAAGCGAAAGTCGGACGCTCAACCGACTAAGCCACCCAGGCGCCCCTCTTTCTCTTCATAATTTTATTTTAAAGCTTACATCTTTATTAGACTACGAAAAGATATGTTATCATTTAGGAGATTATTTTTTAATTAATTTTCCCCTTTCTTACCTTATTCCTGTAACTTCATTTTATACACAGGCTATGTGCACTTGCTACTAATAAGACACCTAAAGGTACAAATTATGGGTCTTGACTAATTATAATTTCTAAATTTGGAAGTTTTTAAAAAATTTTTTTGGGTTTTTTTAAAATTAATTTTGAGACAGAGAGAGACAGAGCACGAGTGGGAGAGGGGCGGCGAGAGAGCGAGACACAGAATCTGAAACGGGCCCCAGGCTCTGAGCGGTCAGCACCAAACCAGATGTGGGACTCGAACCCACGAACCGTGAGATCATGACTGGAGCCGAAGTTGGATGCTTAACCAACTGAGCCACCCAGATGCCCCTAAATTTGNTTTAAATAATGTTTATTTTTCAAAGAGAGATAGAGTGTGAGCTTGGGAGGGCAGTGAGAGAGAGAGAGAGACAGAGACAGAGACAGAGAGAGAGAGAGAGAGAGAGAGAGAGAGAATCCAAAGCAGGCTCCAAGCTCTGAGGAGTCAGCACAGAGCCCGACATGGGGCTCAAACCCAGGAACCATGAGATGATGACCTGAGATAAAGTTGGACTCTTAACTGACTAAGCCACCCAGGGGCCCCAAACATTGCTTCTTCTGGTAGGAGCTCTTTAATTTGATTTCCCTTTAGGGAATTGCATCATTTCCTCATCCCCACTTGTCTGCAGTTTTGTAGAATTGCCAATGGAGATAACTGCACTTTCCAGAGCCAGGGGTGGATGAAGATGTGACCCAAATTACAGTAAGAAATTACCCTCTTCCACCTATATTTAGAAGGGAGATATAAGAGAGGGGAAAATGGAAAATGGTTGTCTCTGATTCATCCCTATGTAGAAAATTTAATAATTTCTATTAGTTTATTTTTCCTCACGTTACTGAAGGTGCCCTATATGTCACCTATCCTTGCTAAGATCTGGTTGTAATGGATTCCTTCATTTTGGAAGCTATTCTATTTTTTTATAATATATTCAGTTTTAAGCAAAAATAATTCTTTGGGTTCTGGTCTAAGAACATAAACTGATACCATGAAATCAAAACTTTCATTCAACCAGATAAGCTAAAGAAATAATTACTTGGCCAAAGACATTAAAAATATGGTAATTATATCTGATTATGTTATAAGGGAATAGCATATGTTAGGGGGCTTGAGGCACTGAAAGCAATTAGTGTGGACCTTGAATTTGGGAAAGCTTCAATTCTAGAGTCTAGAGTTTGCTGTGATATAGTACACAAGAACAGGAAAAAAAAAAAAAAAGAAACTCATTTTCTAGACTGTGTCCATGACATCCATGGCCTCATACCATGATCTCTGTGAGTTTCAGTTATCTTATCTATGAGATCATGGAGATGGACTGGATAATCTGAGGATTCTGTTTAGTCCTACAGTAGTGTAACTACTTTTATTCTATGAGCCATGGTGAAATGTTGGAAGTTTCTTAGCACAGGGATGACATAATAAAAACCACATTTTAGGGTCAATTAAAAATGACATTTGTACAGTCAAAAATGAAATAGAATATCTACATTATTCTTATAATTTTTAAGACAGGTTTGTGAAATATCTAGACCTTTAGAGCAAACAACTACTTGGAATTACAAATTAGCGTCAAAGGTCAGTTAGTGAAGGGAAATCCAGATCTAACATACTAGGTACAAGTTTTATCTGGGTTAGGAAAAATTCATTTAGGAAAAGCAATTCTAGTGAACATGAAAAAAAAAACCCAGCAACAAACTTTAACAAATTTTTAAGAGGCTATTTATCACTTAAATTAACAATTGCCTAATAAGCAAAAGTAAATTTATTTTTATTTTTAAAATAATTTTAAATTGAGCTTATAATTGAGTGTGTTGCAGTGTTGAAAAGATAGTTATTCATGTATATATTTATTTTAATATTATTTATTTTGAGAGAGACAGAGACAGCCTGAGTGTGAGAAGGGCAGAGAAAGAGTGAGAGAGATTCCCAAACAGGTTCTGCACTGTCAGCACAGAGTCCAGTGTGGAGCTCAAATCAAATTGGACAATTAACCAATTGAGCCACCCAAATATCTGAAAGGACAGTTGTAAACTTTAAGCATGCATCTGGTCTTCAAGCCTCTGACCTACCCTGTCACCAATACATTAAAAACCAAAACAAAACAGAACAAAATCCCAACCATATGTGTGTGAAATATGCAGGAAAAAATACACAAAACGAAAACTAAAACTTAATGAATTATTATAAAACCAGTATCCATGTGGCTATCATTCAGATCAACAAACAGATCATGACTTACACCCTGGAAGGCTTTCTACCTTCTTCTCATCACTACTTCTTCCTCATGTCCAAGGGAGACAGCATCCTGACATTTATTGTAATCACTCCCTTGGTTGTACCATGCTTTTACATCCAATCATAACTTCCTTTTGCCATTTTTATTTTTTTAGTTTTGTACTAACAGAAATATATGGAAAGTCTTTTATTACGCTTACTTCTTTCTCTTCACATTATAAATGTGAGATAAATCGGTGTTGTTGTGGGAAGCTGTATCCCAGTCATTTCAGTTGCGGTATAGTATTACATCATGGGTAATGCTGCCATTTATCTATTGTAATATTAATGGGTATTGGAGTTGCTTATTCTATTGTCTCTAAATCAAACTGCCATGAATATTCACATACATGTTTCTTTAAGCTCATGTACTTGCATTTCTATTGGGAAATGTTTAAAGGGTGGGTTTCTATATAACATAAAACTATGGGTTAAAATTATATAACTATGGGTTATATGTATGTTGTATGTATGTTCAACTTTAGAAGATTACATAAAGACATTTTCTAAAGAGATTTTAGCAAGTTATATTCCAACCATTATTGTATGAGTTTTCATTGATCTACTTATTTGACACTTGTATATAGTTAGTATTTTTTTTTTTTTCTAGGAGAGAGAGAGAGAGAGAGAGAGAGACAGCGTGAGCAGGGGAGGGTCAGAGAGAGAGGGAGTCACAGACCGAAACAGGCTCCAGGCTCTGAGCTGGCAGTCAGCACAGAGCCCGACGTGGGGCTCGAACCCACGAACCGCGAGATCATGACCTAAGCAAAAGTCGGACGCTTAACCGACTAAGCCACCCAGGCGCCCCTATAGTTAGTATTTTTAATTGTAGCTACTTTTATGGTTGTGAAGTGGTATTTCATTGTGATTTTAATTTGCATCTCCCTAATTAATAAGAGGTTGAGTACCTTTTAAAAAATATTTATTCCCACTTTCATATCCTCTTTTGTGAAATGCCAATTCAAATCTAATTCCCTACACCTTTGGTTTGATAATTTTCATTATTTCGGGAAGGTGCAAAGCTGTTATCTGCTCACATAGGATGGCTGTCCTTTTCTCTTTCTCTTATTTTTCTAGATCTTCTCACTGTATATTTTATGGTTGTTATCCTCCTCTTTGTACTTTCCTTCTTTGTCTCTCTCTGCTTCATTCATTATTCTGAGTTATCATTCAGTTCACTAATTCCTTTGTCACTTAGTATAATCTGGGCTAATCCCATCTGCTGAGTTCTTAACTTCAATTATTGTATTTTTATGTTCTGAAATTTCTACTAGTTATTTTTTAACTTCTATGTCAATATTCTACCAACTTGTCTTTTATTCCATTTGAACATAATAAAGTGGTTACTGTTTAATTTTAACTGGCTACTCTAGTATCTGGACCATGAGTAGATTAGCTTCTATTTTTTAATATTTCTATTGATTTGGATCATGTAGTTTTGCCCCGGTTCTTCCTCTTTTTTATTTAAATTTTATTTTGTTGAGCATTGTTTTTACAAAATTATTTGTAGCAATAATTTGAGTTCTCTGAAACTATCTTCTTTCAGATAAGATATAGATTTTCTTCCTAACCTGGGAAGTAATGAGGAATATCAGTCTTGGATTCAGCCTATTTGGAGATGGGCCTCAAGTCCCTGAGGTGGCGAATTTTTTAAAAATTTCCTTACTTTATTTTGAGAGAGTCTGAGGCAGCACAAGCAGGGGAGGGGCACAGAGAGAGGGGGAGAGAGAGAGAAAGAGAGACAGACAGAATCCCAAGCAGGTCACTGCCAGCACAGAGCCAGATGTGGGGCTCGAACCCACAAAACTGTGAGATCATGACCTGAGTCGAAACCAAGAGAAGGACACTCAACTGACAGAGCTACCCAGGTACCCCATCTATTTCTCTTTTAAACTTATTCCCAAGATGTAGTATTTCAGTATCTTCCCTAGACAGGGAAGATTCCTTAAGTTTCCTTTACCTGACACCTTAGATACTAATATTCATCCACTTATCCCAACAAGAATACAAAAGCAGTGATCAGCAAACAACTTAAAAAAAAAAAAGATGGCTTCAAATTCCAACGTAACCTTCCTGAACTTTTATCTTCCTGGCCCAATAATTCTTTATTATTAGACATTTTATTCACTTGAACAGTTTTAAATATACACACCTATGTTAAATATTATAAATATATGTGTATTTTTTTCTTCAGTGGAGGGCTTTTCCAAAGATAGATGTCATTTCTGAAAGTGTAAATCCCTTATTTGGTTCCATCCATTTTTTTATATTGCTACTATAATTATAATTTTAGAACAGACCTTCATTTCATTTATTCCATTATTCTAGTCCATTCCATTGAGGATAATGTCTAAACACCTTAGCTCATAATTTGTAGCTTTCTGTAATCTAAGTTTAATCTTACCTGCCAACTTTATATAATGTCATCCCTACCACATATATTATTATTCTAAGGCTATGAAACTACATTGTTCCCCAGTGACAGGGGACAATCTAATGTTCTTATGCCTTTAATGCATGCTGTTTCTGCTGCCAGAGTATGCTTTCAACGTTTGGTGGTAAAATCCTATTCATCTTTCTAGACAGCTTTAATGTCAACTCTTCTGTGAATGAAGGTCCTAAACCCATCTCAAACATAGACACAAAAACACACTGTAGAACTGATCATTCTCTCCTCACTTTCTGACATGATTTCCCATGTAGTTTATCCGTAAGCCATACTAACCTATTTCCTGAAACTACCCTACTTCCATACTTCCTTCCTTCATATTTTTGTTATAATAATCTCTTTGCCTAAATCTCATGCCTCAGAGAGATTCCACTGATTCTTAATGGCCCACAAAAGGTGAGTTAATACATCATTCCTGCTTATTACATTTTCTCCATACCCCACTTTGTCCATACATCAATTATAGTCATTTTATTTGTTTTCTAAATTACTAGTCATATGTTTTTCTTCCTGGAAGAAGAGATCATCTTTATTTTTTTTTTTTTTTTTTTTGCCCAGAATTTAAAATAATAATTGATGCAGTCATAATATATGATTGATGTACAATTAATATGTGATACAAGAGTAAATTCATAAATGAATGCATGAATTCATATAATGTGTCTCTATTTCACTAGTTATGAAATAGTTTTCCACAAATGGCTTCAGAAATTCAGTTTACATAGTGGACCCAAAGTTCAGGTCATTATATTTTCATTTTTTATGATAGTATGGGAAAGTGGCAGGAATTAATAAAAGCCAGACACAATTCTAAAACCTCATTTAGTTGGTATTTTCTCTTGCTTCCACCAAAGTGTGACTAACAAATAGATTATCTCTCCATTTGGGTTTTGCTTGTTAGCCTGTAGTGGAGATATTATTGAGCTGTGAAATTGTTGAAAGGGCTCATCTCCAAACATTAGTAGACATAAGAATCAACTGAGAAAATTGTTAATATTGCAGATTTATGGCCCTAAATATTTGGTTCAGTAGGGCAGTGTTGGAGCCCAGGAATAAGCATTTTATTAAGTGCCCTATGTAATTCTACTTAAGAGATTCATTCTTTTTCTTTTTAAATAAGAGGTTCTATTACTAGGCTCCTGTTTCCATGCAGCCATTGGCCTAAAAATTAGCAAACTATTGGGCACAAAGGTAAAGCCTAAATATCAAGGTGCTAACTTCTGGAAAGCTGAATAGAACTATCTCAGCTCCATACATTTGACATTGTGAGTAAAACGAAACTACATCTTTCAATCTCTAATAGCAACAAAAGGGGCATAAATACCAGGCAACAGTAGTGGTGGAAGAGAATTTATCAATTGCTTTAGAAGCCAATTAAATATTACTTAAGAAAAACAACAAGTCAGAGGGAGACACAAACTTAAATTAAGAACATATGTTATCCTGAAAGTTATTTCTCTGGGCTAGAATCTACCCCAATCCCTACAAATACTTTTCTTCTAATAATTCCTCTCTCCCTTTTGTCTGCCTGCCATTCTTCTAAATGATAATACCTAACAAAGATTATAATCTGGCAACTGGGATTTGACAGACCATGAAATTGTTTGTGGAATAGATGGATGAAAATACAGAGTTTGATTGATTCAAAGGAATTTATTAACTTATTTCAGAAATATTGTCTAATCAAATTAATAGCTTTAGTTAGTGCTTTGAAAGCAACTTTTGATTTGTTTGTAATGGGGCATAGTAGTACGTTTTAACAGATGGCCTCTCAAGTTCATGACCTTGATGGGACTCGTTTGGTCAGAACAAAAAATACACATGCTTTTATAAGTATGGGCTAACATAATGCAACCCTTCCACCTAAAAAGAAAAAGTATTTTACAATTACAAGTATTAATATGTAGTGGCATTTTTGTTATCTTTTCCCCTCAGCTTTTTATAGCATTACATTCAAACTATACCTGTCGTTTTGAATTAGAACCATGTGTCAGTATTTGGAAAGAGTAACATGTTAAAGTCTGGGCCCAACTCATAAGCTATATATGTGAAGTTGTTAGCATCTTCTGGCTTTCTGGATCCACCCAAGTTGGCTGTGTGGAAACATTAATTGGAGTGAGTGTGCTCTGATTTTTAAAAAATTTATTTATTTTGAGAGAGAAAAAGAGAGAGAGAGTACATGAGTGGAGGGTTAGAGAGAGAGGAAGAGAGAGAGAATCCCAAGTAGGCTCTGCACTGTCAGCACAGATCCTGAACTGAGCCAAAATCAGATGCCAAGCCAACTGAGCCACCCAGATGCCCCTTATGATATATCCATAGAAATGACATGATTGGCCAAGAAAACATATTAGGATTCATATGTTTTATTTAGAAATATGATTCTCCATGTATCTCAGTTTTAGCTCTGTTTATTATTTTACTTATTTAAAACTCTAAAGATTAGCACATTTAGATGTCAGGTGGTTTTAATCTGGAGCCTTTAGTTTTATTAATATTTTTTTATTTTTAGGGGTTTATCATAAATTAAATGCAAAAGAGGATGAGAAAAAAGGTTTTGTGGTTGTGTCACAATTTATCAGTGTAAATAGCAAATTCCTGATTTTTGATGGAAATAATCACTATATATTTTATTTCCATTAATTATTTAACTGGTAAGGTACAGAGAGACTGTTTGAGTTGCAATTGTCTTTCTTCCAAAATCCAAGCAAATATACATCTAAAAATGAAAGTTAGAGAATGGTTTTTATTTGTTAATTTTGCTAAGTTTTATTTGGGGACTAAATTTGTTTTCACTAATAGCAGTAAAAAATAAAGTGCTAAAAAGGATTGAGTGAGGGAGGTTGAATCTGTAAGTGATGATCTAACAGAAATACTCACTTGAGAATTTTAGACAAGCATCAAAACCTGTGGGAAGTATGATTTTGGTTTACGTATTACTATGATGTTCCTACCTTTCAGCTGGCAAATATATGTGTTACAAATCACCGGCCATATTAAAAGTCCAATTCACACTGGTATTTACTTAGTTATCGGGGCTGTATTAGCATTAAAAGAATGATGTTTAATGTTCCCAACCATGTGTCCTGAAAAATTGTCTTTGTAATTATGACAAGCAAGACAATCACATTTACACAGGGCAGCCTGGAATGAGTACAGTACCTGCCTCGAGATGTGTTCAATTAAAAAAAAAAATGAGTGATATTCTGAAGGATAAGACTTATTTTTGTATTGTATGTGTCAACTTGTTCTTGCACACAAACGCTCTCTTTCTTCCCCTTTATGTCTCTGCCCTACTATATAAAAGGATTGATGTAGGTAATAAACCTGACCTACTTCCTAGACTTAAAACTGCATCTGTCGGTAACTTGCTAAAGAGTTTGATCTCTGATGAGCTAATCAAGGCTTATACTGTCACCCCAATAGGGCACACATGGAGTCATAAAATGGTTTCACCCTATTATGTGTAAGTTGGAATAAAAAGGTATAAGCACACTGTCAGCACAAATGCTTCTAGAGTTCTTTTCCTTGAAGGAACTGATCTCTTCCTAAGACACAGGACCAAAGTGAAGAACAGGACACCTAAAGCACCATTATCTACCTACTTTCTTTTAGGAAAATATACACAGACATTTCTCAACCCTGATGGGTAAGAATAACAGAAGAGCATATATGATTTTTTTAAAAAGGCCATATCATAGTATACAGCCAGCAGCTTTAAGAAACAAAAGAAATGCTTTAATTGGCCTTTTTGGATGCATGACACACATCACTTCTTAAACAGAATAAAGCTCCTATGCAAGTACTTTTTATTTTTATTTTTTTATCACTTATTAGATGAAATACCAATGGACTAACTGGGATGCTGGCTAAGCTGGATCCTGAACCATGATCAAAATTAATCAGGCAGTCTTGGATTTAGTGACAAGCATTCGAATGCCACATTGAAAATGGCAGCATCTGCTTAATACCATGAGCCCATCAACATTGATGTATAACAGCATTAAGATAGGAACTGTTTTCATCTGAAAGTAGAATACTATCTATGTGATTAAATGATGAAAAAAATTAGCTTTAAAATGGAACTAGTTTTAGAAATGTTACATTGTATTATTAAAATTAATGCTTAAATTGTTGTTTCTGTGTGAGAGAAGTGAGTGAAATTGTCAACTCTGAGTTTACTGATTATAAATACTTACCTACATTTGGTTCAAATTCTCAAGTATCCATAAAGACATGTAGACCGCAGGCTACTGTGTATGTTAGCCAAGATTTTGGTAATTAATAAAAATGAGGTGTTAAACTAGTAACAGGGAAAGAATTAGTATTAACCTTCTTCTCTACCCTTTCATCCTCCAATCTTCAATCGATGTAAAGTTACATACTAGACAATAAATTAAATGTGTATGCTACAGACAAATCAAAAAAACAAAACAATGAATTTATCTTCTTTTTTTATTTTTTGTAAGCATAAACTTAGCTCAAAATGGGAAATGTACACTCTCACTATACAGTCAGGTCTGCTGTGATGCAACATTCATTTCTAAAAATTACTCTGCTGTTGCAAAACCACACAGTAAAACCAGGGAACTTATGGGGGGAAATGTGGTTAGGGTACAGTACTCAATAACCTTATTATTGACATCATTTTATTTTTTTAATTTTTTTTTTTTTTTTGAGATAGAGAGAGACAGTATATGAGCAGGGGAGGGCAGAGAGAGGAGACACAGAATCTGAAGCAGGCTCCAGGCTCTGAGCTGTCAGCACAGAGTCCGACATGGGGCTCTAACCCACGAACTGTGAGATCATGACCTGAACCGAAGTCAGATGCTCAACCAACTTAGCCACTCAGGTGCCCCTGACATCACTTCATAAGTATGATTGTGATTAACATTAAAAAATAGGAACCTGGAAAGAGCCTAAGTGTCTATCAACTGATGAATGGATCAAGAAGATGTGGTTCATCTATATAATGGAATACTACATGGCAATGAGAAAGAATGAAATCTGGCCATTTGTAGCAATGTGGATGGAACTTGAGGGTGTTACGCTGAGCGAAATAAGTCAGGCAGAGAAAGACAGATACCATATGCTTTCACCTATAGAAGGATTAAGAGAAACTTAACAGAGGACCATGGGGGAGGAGAAGAGGAAAAATAGTTGGGGAGAGGGAGGGAGGCAAACCATGAGAGCCTCTTGAATGCTAAGAACAAACTGAGGGCTGATGGGGGTGGGAGTGAGGGGAAGGGGGGTGATGGGCATGGAGGAGGGCACTTGTTGGGATGGGCACTGGGTGTTACATGAAATCGAACTTGACAATAAACTATGAAAGAAAAAAATAAATCAAAAAATAAAATAAAAAATAGGAACCAACTAAAACTGGTAGCACAGTTTTACACATATTAAATAGTTAAGAAATACGTAAAGACTCCAAGAAGTGTGATACTTATCTTGAAAAAAAAAATCTGCTTGTGGAAGTGGGTGTCAGAAAATCTTCAGTTTATTTGGAAGGAGGGTTATCTCATATCAATCACAAGGAAAGCTGTAATATTATATAAGAATGGGTGTGTCTCATTCAGAGAGAGTGAGCTATGTATCTTGGATTTTCCAGTGCATTGTGGGTCAGCTAGGTGCAGCTTTCAGTGTTCACTAAACATGTCACCCAAATGAAATAGCATGTAAGTAAACACAATTCACATTACACTCATTATTCTATAGTATAACAGTTGCATTGGGCCAAATTTACATATTTAAAACAATGGTTATAGGGGCACCTGGGTGGCCCCATCAGTTAAGGGTCTGACTTTGGCTCAGGTCACGATCTCACGTTTCATGGGTTCGGGCTCTGTGACAGTCTCTATGCTGTCATTTGGGAGCTGGAAGCCTGTTTTAGATTCTGTGTCTCCCTCTCTCTCTACCCCTTCGCTGCTTGCATTCTCTCTGTGTCTCTCTCTCTCTAAATTAGATAAACCTTAAATTAAAAAAAAAATTAAAAACACACAAGGATTATAGCAGAGCTGACTCAACTGGAATCTGTGCAAATTTTAGTTAAAAATTATATGCCCCTTATCTCACAAACCTGGCATGACAAACTTTGAATATTCTGAAATATATTATTGAACACAATTTTCCTCATGCTGAACATTTTTATTAGGCAAAGATTTGGTGGGATTTTGCACTTTTGGCTTCCTCAAGCCCAGTTACAGTCGGTCCTAGCTGAAGGATAACAATCTTTGTCAAATCTTTACAAAATTACTCTCTAAAGATACTTTTTTAAGTTGGAATCTGTTAATCATCAAGGAATAAAGAAAAGAGTTAATTTTAATTAAATACATACTGTGGCCCAGGAACAATGCTGCAAATTCTAACTGTGTCATATCACGTGTTGTTGACTTAGAGATCCCAGTGTGGTTTTGTTGGTTTGCTAATATACCCATTTTATAGAATTGTGGCTAAACGAGGAGTAGGTAAGTAACTTCTCAAAGTTCATGTAGCAGATATGTGCCAGGCTAATTATTTTAGTGTTCTGATTCAGGCTCTTTAACATGACTCACATATAGGTAATTTTTAAGTTCTTGGCATGGAGATTTGAGAGGAAGACCCTGTAAAGTCTCCCTTTCCTTGACTGATAATTTCTGTGTAGTAGAACATTATGCCTATTAACAAATGTATTATCCTTAGATCTTTTGTGTGGTTTTACTTTATCTTATCACAGAAGTTAGGAGATCCTATGTAGAGATGCTTAATCTTTATGCTTTCTTTAATTCAGAGGAAAAGATGTCCCTTGCATCAAGAATCTGATGGGCATGGGCATGGAGTGGGAAGAAAAGCATTGCAAAATATATATTCTGTTCCAGATTGGTAAAGTTGTGGTCAAATATGGCATCTTTACTTGTTACCCATCCTTTAGGAAGCTGATAAAAACTATAAACTCTCTCTTCTGGTAAGTGCAATAGACACTTGATTAAAGCCCCTTAAAATAATATATAACCCATTGTGCTCCTTCATTCAACAGTATTATCTTCAAGTGCTGGCTGCTTAAGTACTGAGGATGACAGGAGGGAGGAAAGCAATTGTAGATTTGGCCAGAGGAAAAGTTGGTTCTCTGCCCGGGAAAGTTACCCGGCTACTGCTAATTCCCTGATATGAGCACTTCTTTTGCTCTTTTTTTNTTTTTTTTTTTAAATTTTTAATGTTTTATTTATTTCTGAGAGAGAGACAGCGTGAGCAGGGAAGGGTCAGAAAGAGAAGGAGACACAGAATCCGAAACAGGCTCCAGGCTCTGAGCCAGCCATCAGCACAGAGCCCGACGCGGGGCTTGAACCCATGAACTGCGGGATCATGACCTGAGCTGAAGTCAGATGCCCAACCAACTGAGCCACCCAGGCACCCCGCACTTATTTTGCTCTTTTTAAGACTTCATTTCAGCTGTTATTCTAACTGTTTCTCCACCCATCAAGTATCACTTAGAAGAACACAGCAGGTGCTCTGAGACTGTCAGAAAATATGGATGTTTATATATGGTTGCCAGATTTTGTAAATAAAAATACAGGACATAGAGTTAAATATGTATTTCAGATGTGCAACCTTTTAGGTTATAAGTATATTCCAAATATTTCATGTGACATACTTACACTAAATAATTTTTAAATCTGAAATTCAAATTTAATTGGGGATCCTGTACTTTATTTGGCATCCCTACACTTATAAGTAAAGCATTTCAATAGGCAGGTGTCCTCAGCAAGGCCCTTGGACAACCTTGCTTTAAAGATTACCCTTTTGACAACCCCATGGTCATTTATTTAAATTAATTTAAAAAATAGTAACATTTTTGCTTCAGCCTCAGCCCTTAAGACTCATAATATCCTATGAAAAAGGTTATCAGCATCTTAAATTCTTGCCTAGCTTCCACAGAGTAGACAAAGGCAGGGTTTTAAGAGCTTTTATTTTTTCTTCTCAAATTGAAGATAGATTCAAAGATTCATTTTGAGTATATATGGGAAATAAAAGTTCTATATTATTTGACTCTTTTATGTTTCTGTCTTGTGATTAGCACAATCATGCTGGTGTTTTCCTGAACAAATACAGAGTAAACCCTCAATGTACGTGATCCAGGACAAGTGAACACTTTCATATCAGCTCAAATTTAACCAAGCCTATTCCACCTAAATGTCTCTTTTTGAGACGTTTCAAACTTGGCCTTCCAAAAATATTCAGTGAATAATGAACTTCAGAAACCAATTCTTCCTCTATGGCATTTATTCATGCGATAAAGCCCACAGACCTATCTTTAATTATTACTGTATAGGATATCCCGTTATCTTTAATTATCACTGCCGAATGGTTGCAGAATCAAATACTGCTGGCAATCAAGAGTCATTATACAATAGCATGATTGCATCTGTTCATATTAACAGATAAGCACAGAAAATCAAAACAGTGTCTGATTTAACCACTAAAACTGTCTGAAGAAAATATTGTATCTAGCGCTCTTAATATCTTGCGGTGACTTTGATCTGATTAAAATCCAAAGAAACATAACCACAGATGCAAATGTTCTGGTGTTTCTGAAATTAATATTGCTGAATTTCACTGGACTGAATTGCTGGAATCCTAGTGAAGCAGAAGTGATTATAGGCACAGTATAAACTTATGATAGGAGGATATCTAAATCTCTGAGGCCGCAGGTGCAGGATTATAGCAAAACCCCAGTGAAACATTCAGTGTTCTGTCTAAATACCCCAGTACAAAATTAATTAGGCAGTTGATCACATAATAAAGCTATGATGGATGATCTAATGGAAACTAGCATCTCAGAGTCAATAACGAACTTGATTCTCTTATTAGATGCAGCTGATTTTCAGTACTGCCATTTACAAGATTGTGTGCATAATAGAAGATAAAAAAAGAGGGGGGTTCTATTTTGAAAATGAGAACTCAGTTACAGTATTTATCTCTGTTGGAAACTATAATATGTAAGCAATGTAGAATTTGTAGATAGACATATCTTCGAGTAATTCTCTAAGATACTTGCCTGAAAAGCACATCAAAGACCTGGGAAATAATGAGACAGGCTCCAGCTGTTGGATTCCTACAGCTTTTGATTTGTGCTCTACTAGAAACTCTAGATTTTGATCCTGTGTTGATTATTTCCATGGTACTGAAGTTGATTTGTGCATTATTTAAAAACAGACAGTAGGCAGCAAACAAGGAAGAGTTTGCAAACTACGTCTTAAAGGACATTTTGTTTTTGTCTTGTCATTTCTAGCATTCCACTTAGGGGCTTTGGTGATGTGCATGGCTACCTGTAGAGGAACACACATTAAAAATGGAGAAGGTTCAGAACAGAGATAATCAAAGGTTTTAAAAAGAAATCAAGATGCTATTGCAACTAGAGTGACCATGGCTTTCTGGAACTAGGGGATAGAAGAATGCCACACGTTCCATGTTGATTTTCAATTCTGTGAAACTATGCAAATGATTATAAGGGTGAGAACAGCTGCCCACTTTGAAACATGGAATATTTACTCAGCATAGAAACCTTGTGGGTAAATATTACTGAAAAGTCAGGGTGCCTAGGTAGCTCAGTCAGTTAAGCATCCAACTCTTGATTTTGGCTCAGGACATGATCTCTGTCCTGAGATCCAGCCCCACATCAGTCTCTGTGCTGGGCATGGAGCCTGCTTGAGATTCTCTTTCTCTTCCCTGTGCCCCTCCCCTGCTCCCTCTCTATCTCTCTCCCTATCTCTCCTCTGTCTCTTTCTGTCTCAAAAAAAAAAAAAAATTCCTAAAATGTCAATTTAGCGCATCCCTCTTTCTGACCCATGGCTTCAAGAAGCCCTTGCTTAAAAGACAGCCCATTTTTGAAAGAGTTCATCATTAGTTGTTTCCTCTAACACATGTTATATTTCCTAATTGCAAAACAATGGGAATTTTTACAAATTCAGTAATATGGTTTCTTGAAGAACTCTGCCCAAAAGTGTTTTGTGTTCTGATGGCAATAGAGTAAGGTAGATAAAGGAAGAGCCCATAATTTCTGTTGCTGTTTGAGGTTTTGATGATGTTTTTCAGCTTTTGTTTCTTTTGGTTGAATTCAGGATTATACCTCGTAAGCTGTTCTTTGGTGTGAATGCTCTTGGGAAAAGAAATCCAGCTGGCAAGTGACTTCTTGATCTGGTTGTTTGTGAGCTCCTTTCCTCCATTTTTTCCTTCTTTCCTTCCTAATCTTGCCACCTCCCATGAGCACAGACATATGAATACATGTATGCAAAGAAAAACAAAAACAGAAAACAAAAATCAAAAATAAGAACCCCCCCCCAAAAAAAAACAATTGGAACAGCTGCTTTGTGGACCAGTGAGAGAAATTATTTAAGGGTTATTTTTAGAGAGGCCCTCACAAATGATCAGCTTATTGATTCAGAGAGATATCAATAATCAATATAGAATTCTAAGAGTCTCTTGGAGGCCATTGTTTTATTTGACACTGACTCAACCTTCTTATCAAAAATCACTTCTTCCCTCTTCATTTGGTCGCTCTTGGCTAGGATGTCAATACACAGTACTTAGAGACTTAATCAAATAGAATGTGAGAATTATAATGAAGATTTTTATGTGCATAGGTATAAACTGTGAATACTTTTAGTGTCACAGCTATACCTGGGCATAGGTGAAATAACACAAAATTTAAGAGAGGTTTCTTCCTGTATTCTAAAGGCTCTATATGGAGCTAAAAGCAGTGAAAGAAATGCAGTCTCAGTTTTCAAATAAAATATGAAATGAAAATATCCTGAAACATTTGAAGAAAACAGTAACATAACATGGCATTTAATAGAAAATTATCTTTTGAGAAGATAGATATAAATGAAGATTAATAGAGTTTTATTCATTTTTTAAAGATTTTATTTTTTAAATAATATCTATACCTAACACAGGGCTCTATCTTACAACCTCTAAACCAAGAACACCATGCTCTACCAACTGAGTCAGCAAAAACCTGTTTGGCAAAGTTGGAGAACATGTGACTCTTAATCTTGGTGTCATGAGTTTCAGCCCCATGTTCGGTGTGGAGGTGTCTTTGAAAAAAAATGCTAGGTTAGTATAGTTTTAAAAGACTTCAGATATATAAGACAAATGAGCTGAAATGAAAACGTATGCTACACTGTGGAAGAGAAATAAATTTGAAATAAAAAGGCAATAACCAAAAAGCAATAAAGAAACTGTGCCTTAACTAGTCAGTCAGTCTTGATTAATAACTAAAAAGATAACTAGCAATTAAAAAATAGTTTAATTATGTAATAAATAGGTTTTGGTTTTTGTTCTTTAATGTCTATCTATTTTGAGAAAGGAAGAGAAAAAGAGAAAGAAAAGAGAAAGAGAAAGTGTTTGAGAGACAGAGAGAGAAAGAGAGAAAGAGAATCCCAAGCAGGTTGCCACGCTGTTAGTATGGAGCCCAGTTTGGGACTCAAACTCATGAACCATGAAATCATGACCTGAACCAAAATTAAGAGTCAGACACATAACCAACTGAACCACCCAGGCACTCCCCAACTTTTTTTAAAAGTAGGTTTTGTGCTCAGCATGGAGCCCAACATGGGACTTGAATTCAAGGCCCTGAGATCAAGACTTGAGCTGAGATCAAGTCGGATGCTTAACTGACTGAACTACCCAGGAATCCTGTAAATAGGTATTTTTAAAAGGAGAATATAAAACAGAAAAGACAAGAAATAAATAACATAATCTCAAAAGAGAAAAATATGGTTACATATTTCTCTAGGAGTTTTGCATAGTTTGCAAACAAAGAGAAATTATTAGTCAGATTGTCTAGGTTACACGGCAGTGACAAATTCCCACATTTCAGGGGCTGAACAGAACAAAGGTCTGTCTCTAATTTACATCATATGTCTAATGCAGGTTGGCAGGCCTTCTGCTTCCCAGAGTCACTCAAAGTCCCAGTCTGTTGGAGGCTCCACTACAGTGTAGCTAAAGTATTTGAAACACATGGCCTCCTAGTTTGCTGTAGTCGATTAAGAGAAGACAGGAGGCTCAAGCAGGATGTTTATAAGATTCAGGCATATAAGTGGTTTATATTACTTCTGCCACATGGTCTCAAATTTACTGCAAAATAAATGGACAAATATAGTCTTTCTAAGTGCCCAGGGGAAGTAAAATGAAATAAAGATTTGAAACAATACAGACTTGTTTCTGTCTCTTCCCACACTCCCAGTTTTGGACAAAATTTGAATCATTATGTTTTACAGTTTAGCTTTATTTGAATTAATGAATTACGAATATATGTTTCCAATGTGTGCAGAATATTTCATCATCTAAATATTACACCCTTTACACAAAGTATTTTTTTACCTTTGTAAATTGAAATTCCACAGTAAATAAAAGTTTATTTATTTTGAGAGAGAGAGAGCAAGCACAAGAGAGGGGCAGAGGAAGAGGGAGAAAGAGAGAGAGTCCCAAGCAGGCTTTGCACTGCCAGTGTAGAGCCCAACGTGGGGCTCAAATGCACGAATTGCGAGATCATGGCCTGAGCCAAAATCAACAGTTAGATGCTTAACCAACTGAGCCAGCCAGGCGTCCCGCCACATAATTTTTTTTTTAATGTAAAGTGTGGCGTGCCCCGCCACGTTATTTTTTACGTAAAATGTAGCAGGAAGGTTGTAGCTAAGAGTGTGACTTTCCTGTCCGAAAGGTCTGAATCTATGACCACTTTCCTTACCAGCTGTAAGGCTGGATGAGATTCCTTAAACAGCTTAGGCAGATTCGGTGATCTATTAGATGGAAACAATAATGTCTTTCTCATTTACTACCTTGAGGACAAAATAAGATAATAGGAAGTACTTAGTTCACAGCTCACAAGAGTATAAGCCCAGAATAAATGGCACTATGGAAGCCGTTTTTGATGATATTGTTTGTGGTTGAGAAATTTTCTCTAACACAACAAATCTGAGTCTAAGATGAACTTTGCCACAATTTAATCCTGAACGGAAGGATCATCCATATTGCCATTGCTACCCAAGTAAATTTTTTTATTAGCTCATATTTGGAAGGAACTTGAGTGATTTTGAAAGTATGGAACAGTACCATGATTGTATATGGCAATCAGCCCACCCTCTTCTTCCATAGCTAGCCACTGCTCTGTGAGAGAAGAAAATGTATGCCATCTGGTGCTTTAAAACAAACAAACAAGCTTTGACTTGCAAAGGCACATCTGTGTGGATGTTTATCACAGCAGTATTTATAATTTAGAAGACATAGATCCAGTCTAAACAATCATAACGTGATAAATTGTGAAACTACAGTAAAAGAATATGATACAAGCATGCAAAAGGAAGAGGGTAGTTAATATCTCATCTGTTTATATAGAAGGATTTCCACAATACTGTGTATTATTTTCTGTGTCTCCTGTGTGTGATTCCTCTATTCTTCCCTTATGCCTTCCTCAGCATAAAGTAAATATTTTCTATTGTAATTCCCACACATCCTCACTGTACTGGGTCTTGTCAGTTTTTATTCATATGAACCATTCTAATATGTGTGTAGTGGTTTCACTTGGTAGGGTTTTTTTTTTAAAAGTTTTTATTATTAAAGTATACTTGACATATGATGCTATATTAGTTTTGGGTGTACAATATAGTAAGTTGACAATGTATACATTATGCAGTGCCCACCACAAGTATAGTTAACATCTGTCACCATGTAATGTTATAATATTATGGACTATATTCTCTATATTCTCTTTTCATCCCCATGACTTATATATTTTATAACTGGAAGTTTGTACCCCAACCACATTGTAGGTTTGTATATCTTCAATGAAATTATATTTAATATTTCCATATGCCTATTTGCCGTGTGTGTGTGTGTGTGTGTGTGTGTGGTGTTGTGTTATGTGTATCTTTTTGTCTATTTTAGTATTGGGTTATTTGGTTTTTGACCAGTGAGTATTGAAAACTATGTATTCCAGATATAAGTCAATTACGAAAAATATAATTTGCCGTATTTTCTTTCAAGATGAAATTTGTATTTACATTCTCTTATCAGGGTCTTTTGAGGAACAGAAATTTTTGTTGTTTTTTGAAGTATAATTATTTTTTGTATCATTTTATGCTCTTGATATCTTACTCAAGAGACCTTTGCCTAAACTGAGACCAGAAAACATTTCTTTAATCTTTATTTATTTTGAGAGAGAGAGAGAGAGAGAGCGAGCACAAGCAGAGGAGGGTTAAAGAGAAAGAGGGAGACAGAGAATCCCAAGCAGGTTCTGCGCCATCAGCACAGGGCTCGGACTCATGAATCATGAGATAATGACCTGAGCAGAAACCAAGAATCAGATGCTCAACCAACTGAGCCACGCAGGTGCCCCCAGAAAACTTTCTTTTTAACAAATTTATAGTTTTGGGTTTTACATTTATGTTTATAATACTTTTTGACTTAATTTCTGTATAAAGTGTAAAACATAGATTGTAGGGTCTTTGTTTTTGTTTTGTTCTAGAATAAATCTTGGAATCAAATAATGTTAGCCCTACAATTCTGTTTTTTTTCCTTTAAAGTTGTTTTGGTTATTCTAGGTCCTTTGCCTTTTGCAGTGAATTTTAGAATAAGTTGTAAGTTTCTGTAAGAAAATCCTGATGACATTTTGTTTGGTATGTTGAATCTATAGGTCAGATGAGTTAAATTGGAAATAATTGACATCTTAACAATATTGAGTCTTTAAAACATGAACATAAATATCATTCCAATTATTTAGTTCTTCTTTCATTTCTTGCAGCAATATAGTTTTTAGTTCTCTGTGTACAAATCTTTTATTTATCCTATCAGATTTACCCATAAGAATTTCATATTTTTATGCCAATGCAAATGTATTCTTTATTTCAGTTTTTTATTATTTTTGCTGGTGCATAGCAATGTAGATTTTTAAAAAATATTGATCTTGTACCCTTCAATACTGCCAAAATCACGTATACATTCTTTAACATTTTTAATCAAAGTTATTTTTATCAAACTTTCAAAATAAATTATCATATTTGAAGAAATTGTTTTTACTTATTTTTTTCTGCTTTGTAACTCTGGCTAGAGCTTCTAATGAAATATTTAATGGAAATAATGAGATTGGACACCTTTGTCTTGTTATTGATCTTAGGTTGGAAGCATTCAGTCTTTATTACTAACGTATTAACTATGCGTTTTTCATAGAAATACTTTTCCAGGTTGAGGAAATTTCCTGCTATTCCTGGTTTAGTAAGATTTATTATGAAGAATGAATGTTGGATTTTTGTCAAATGCTGTATCTACATCCAGTGAGATTTTAATATAGTATGGTCCTTTTTATCAGACTTGTTTTCTGGAATAAATCCTTTAAAATTTTTTTTAGATTTCATTATATAAAATTCCATTAAGAATTTTTTTCACCTATAATTATTAGTGATATGGGTCTGTAGTTGTTTTTTCTTGTAATGCCTTTGTTCAGTTTTGATATCAAAGTAGTGATGGCTTTATAAAGTGATTTAAAAATGCTTATTTATTTTTGAGAGAGTAAGAGACAAAGAGAGAGAGGGGGTAAGCTGGGATGGGTAAAATAGGCAAGTAAGACACAGAATCTGAAGTGGACTTTGATCTCTGAGCTGTCAGCACAGGGTCTGATATGGGGCTGAAACCCATAAACTGTGAGATCATGACCTGAGCCAAAGTCAGATGCTCAACCAACTGAGCCACCCAGGCGCCCTATCATAAAGGGAACTGAGAAATATTCCTTTCTTTAAAATTTTCCTGGAAAATTTGGTATAGAATGTTTTATGATTTTCTCCTTAAATGTTTTGTAGAATTAACCAGTGAAGTCATCTAAGCCTGGCACTATAAAATCAGTTTCTTTAATAGATATAGGGCTATTCAGGTTATTTTTAGGTGAGATTTGGTACTTTGTGTCTTTCAAAAAATTTGCCCTATTTTTCTAAGTTATCAAATTTTTGGCTCTCTTGCCTTATTATCCTTCCAATGTCTGTAGAGACTGTAGTGATGCCATCTCTCTCATTCATAAGATTGGCATTTTGAGTCTTCCCTTTTTACTCTGATTAGTCTACCTAGAGTTTTATCAAGTTTATTGATCATGTACAAAAACAAGCTTCTGGGTTCACTAATTTTCTCATTCATTTTCTTTTTCATTGATGTCGATGCTAATCTTTATTATTTTCTTGTTTCTGCTTACTTTAGGCTTAATTTGCTCTTCTTTTTCTAAGTTCTTAGGTTAGGAGTTGAGATCTTGTATATAAGACCATTCATCTTTTTAAATATGAGCTTGTAGTGCTACAAGTCTGCAACCTCACATCTTTGATATGGTTTGTTTTAATTTAATTTTATTCAATCCAAAATATTTTCTAATTTCCTTTTTGATATTTCTTCTGATCCATAATTTACTTAAAAGTATGTTTTGGTTCCCAAATATTTAGAGTTTATCTCCAAATATTTCTATTATTTTAACATTTTTACTCTTATTAGAGTAGTATTTATATAACTTAAATACCTTTAAGTTGACTGAGGCTTATTTTTAGGAGCAATATGTAGCCTCTCTTGACACATTTTCCATATGCACTTAAAAAAAAGTGTATGTTAGTTGCTGTCTGTTTTAAATTCTTTTATAAATTTACTGATTTCTTTCTACTTATTCTGTCAAATGAGAGAGCTATATTGCAATCTCCCACTGCAACTGTGGGTTTGTCTATTTTTCCTTGCTGTTCTAGTAATTTTTGTTTCACATATTTTGAATTTTTTTATTAGGTGCATAAAACTTACCATAGTTCTATCATTAATGCATTGACACTTTATCATTATCCCAGAAAAACAATTTCATCACAAATAATATTCTTTGCTCTGAAATATACTTTGTTTTACATTAAACAGCTATTCCAGGGGCGCCTGGGTGGCTTAGTCGGTTAAGCGTCTGACTTCGGCTCAGGTCATGATCTCACAGTTCGTGGGTTCGAGCCCTGCGTTGGGCTCTGTGCTGACAGCCAGTTCTCAGGAGCCTGTTCTCAGATTCCTTATCTCCCTCTCTCTCTGACCCTCCCCTGCTCACGCTGTCTTCGAAGAAATTTTCACTGGATATAGATTTCTAAATTATCTCCCTCCCCAGCCTTCTTGCCCCCAGTATTTTAAAAATGTTGCTCCACTGTTGTTTTGGATCCAGGTTTCTTCTAAAAAGAAATCTTCAGTCATCATTTTTCCCTCAATAATTAGATTGTCGTTTAGAATTTATTTTTATTACTGGTTTTGAACAATTTGATTATGATGTGCCTTGCTATAGTATTCTTCATGTCTTGTACCTGAGGTTCATTGTGATTTTTAGAGTTTTAGATTTATAGTTTTCAATAATTTTGAAGAAACCTGGGTCATTATATTTCAAACTTTTTCCCCCTATCATTCTCTTTCATTTATTAGGTTACTTGCAGTCGTCTCAGAGTTCTCTCTCTGGTTTTCTTGTTGTTTGGTTGGTTTTTGTTTTGTTTTCTTTTGTTTTTGCTGATGTTCATTTTTGCTTCTTTCAATGTCTGTTTTTAGATCATTCTTATCACTGTGACTTCAAGGTCTTTTGCTTTTTTTTTTGGTAATGTCTACTCTGTCATAAAGCCCATCAAGTTTAAAATATTACACATTGGATTTTTTACCTTTAGAATTTGCATTTCTTAATATCTTCTGTATTTGTTTCTAATTTTTGAACATATAGAAGATAATTTAACTCCTTTAATATTTTTGTATGTAGATTGTAACAAACATTTGTGCCTGTTCTGGGTCAAGTTAATTAATTAATTTAACTCCAATATATGGGCCATATTGTCTCTTTGTAATTTTGTACTTTTTATTTTTTGTATTTTATATACATATATTTTGTAATTTATATTTGTATGTCAGACATTGTGAACTTTATTTTGTTGAACGTTGCTTCTTTTGTTTTTTTTGTTTCCCTGTCAATATTATTTAGCTTTATTCGGGGATGTAGTTAAGTTCCTTGGAAATATTTTGATCTTCAATGTCTTGGTTTTAAGATTTTTCAATTATTTAAAAATGTTTATTCACTTTTGAGAGAAAGAGAGAGACAGAGACAGAGTGTGAGCAGGGGAAGGGCAGGGAGAAAGGAAGACAGAATTTGAGGCAGACTCCAGGCTGTGAGCTGTCAGCACAGAGCCTGACGTGAGGCTCAAACCCAGGAATTGCAATGATATGAATTGATATGAACTGAAGTTGGATGCTTAACCAACTAAGCCACCTAGGTGCCCCACTGTTAAGATTCCTTAGGTGGACCACAGCACTGCTCATCCTTGCGGTAACTATTCCACATTACTGTGGCAAGGTCATTCTTTTTGCTCTACACGGTGCCCCATGAATCATGGAAATGTCACTACTCCTAGCCCTGTGTGATGATTCCTTTCATATGGTTCTCTCTACATCTTCAAGTAGTTTCCTCTCCTACATTCCCTGATCAGCCCTCAGTTGAAAACTTGAAAGGAACTCTATAGATTTCTGGAGTTTTCAGTGTGTTGACCTCTGTCTGTTATGTTTTCTTGTGAATTCTAAACTGTCACCTTGCCTCTCCTGGAATCCTAGCTCTATCCCTCCAACTCAGAGAGTCCTCTGAGCATTTCCTGGATTCCCACTCTTTGTACTGCATCCCAGAAATTCACCCAAGTTAATAGGCCCAGGTAGTTGCTATGCTTTGAGTGTTTGTAACCTCCAAAATTTATGTTAAAATCTTAATTCCCAAATTGTTAGTATTAGGAAGTGGGCCTTTGAGAGGTGATTAGGTCATGAGGACAGAGCCTTCATGAGTATGATTAGTGTCTCATACAAGAGGTTCAGGAGTTTCCTTGTCCCTTCCACCATGTGAGAGAACAATGAAAAGTCTGCTATCTGAATAGGGTCTTCACCTGACCGTGGCTGGCATACTGGTGTTGGGACTTCTAGCCTCCAAACGTATGAAAAATAAAGATCTATTGTTTATAAACTTCCTAGTCTGTAATATTCTGTTATAGCAGCCTTGAAGGTTAAGACATTAGTCACAAGCCTCACCTCACTTGTTGCCCATCTCTCAAGGATTACTCACCTTGATTGCCTGATTTCTAGTGTCTTAAAATTTTTGTTTCACATGTTTTGGCCATTTTTGGTTCAGTCAATAGAGATTTTTATTTCTTGTTATTCCATCTCTCTCAGAAGTAAAAATTCTATTTGTTTGTAATTAGATAGTAAACTATGAGGAAGTTTTTGTAAAAATTAAAACAGTATGGATTAATATCAAAGTCTCCCTTTAGTTCTCTGCAATGTCCATCACCTTCTCAGAAATAGTCACTGCTTTGTGAGTATCTTTCAACACTATTTTCCATACATTTATACATATAATTCTTCACATAGAATAATGTATTTTATGTGTGCATTTTCAGAACAAATGATGCCATATCTTTCATTTTGTTCAAAAACCTACTTTTTTCATCCAATGATGTGGGACATTTCCATCCCCATTCATAGAAGTCTCCCTCATTCATTTGAATTTCTTCAGTATTGATAAAATAGTCTGCTTTATAATTTCTACATTGATTAAGATTTTTTTTCATTTTTTTCTCTACTGAAACGATAGGTTCAATGAGCAGCCTTATATATTCCTCTTGAGGCAGTTGTACAAATATTTCTCTAAGACATAATACAAATGGAATATCTAAGCTGAGGATAAGCACATTTTAAAATTTGATAGATAGTGTCAAGTGCCCTCTAGAATCCTTCACAACCAAATTCTGTATGTGAAAGAAGCTTTTTCTTATTTTCTTACCGACTATTGTTATTATGTAATTTTTTAAAATGTAATCCAATACTATAGCATGCTTTAATATTGTTTTAGTTTTATTTTAAGCTCTGTAGTTACTGGAAGGTGAAACATATTTTCATATGCTGAGTATTTATATTTTCTTTATGTGAACTACATTTATTTTTACCCTTTGCCTATTTTTATAAAGGTGGCTCTCATTGTTTTGTGAATGATACGTGTGTGTTTGTTTATAAACTTTTATAATCAACCAAGTGTTTCATTTTGGAGGGGAAAATATCTTATGGTTTTATGTATATGTATGTATGTATGTATGTACAAATAAACAAACAAACAAGTAAATAAATAAATGAAATCAGGCCAGTACCCATTACCCATCCAACCTTTGCACCTTGCATCAACCACCATTATCTATGATCTAGACTAAATCCAAGGAACTTGCTTTCCCTTTGTTACAGTCACATGTAGCTTTCATCTACGTGTTATCTTATTAGGATTATTTTTATCTTTTATACTAAACTTTAATAACAAGCTTATTTTTTTCCCTGCATGTATATTTTGAATAGAAATTAGATATGGTGGTTAATCTGGAAATTTGGATCAGTGTAAAGGCTGTTTTATGTCCACTTAGTTTGAATTAGAAGTGTGGTAAGTAAGACAAGCTCAGGAATCCAGATTATACTTCATATTTCTTCTTTACAAATGGCAGAACTGTGGTTATAGAAAAGTTTATATAACTTGAATAGAATTATATAGGGATTTATTGTCTGCAGCCCTGCTTCTGAGAATTCAGGTTAAACTGGGTCAATTTATCAAGGAAGGAACACAAATTCTTACTATTTAATTTCAGTTGTAATATTCAAGAATTTACGTATGGTTATCCTCTGCAAGGTTTAGCAAATTCATAATACAGGTGAAAACTCTTAACTTGTCAGGTCTGGCTGCTTATATGAACATAAAATAATTTGTATTAATTTCTTTGAATTTACAAGTGTTTATTATATGATTCTTCCAGTGACTCTATTTTTTACTGTCTATAATTACTAGCCTTTTCATGTAGATTTTCCTGCTAAGATCCTTGAGAGTGGAAGTTTGCTTCATTACTCTTCATACCTTTCTCAGCCTTTGGCAAGTGGCTTCCAGTTCTCCAGGCATACTATTATCCAAAAAATGTTGACTATTAATAAAGAATAGTATTAAAGATGCTGCTCATATTGATATTAATGATAATAGTGATAGTAATAAGTAGAATTGAGTTGATGTTACATAGTAGGGAGTGACCTAACTGCTAGTTCACTTCCTTTTAAAAGTGAGGAAACTGAGGCCCATAAAAGTGAGACAGAGGTTGAGCCTAGATTCTGACCCAAGCATGCTGACACATGCACTGGGCTTCAGTTGTTGTACTACGTACAGGTCAAATTCAGCCAATGTGTATAATTTCATAAAACACTGCTTTGTTTGTAAATTTGTCTCCTCCTACTAGGCCTCATGTTCATTGAGGTCAGGTGTCCATTTTATTTTTTTTCTCCCATTTTGTAGCACAGTGTTTCTGGCACAGAGGAAGCTCTCAATAAATGGTATTAAAGTAGTGAATTGGATGAGTGTCATGCCCTTCCATCAAAGCCTTCCAGAACAGTTTCTAAAATCTCTAACTTTTATGGCTCTCAGAATGCATATTTCTATACTGTGAATATTTCTATACCATGTGAATGTTAATTGATGATATGACTGGAGGTAATAATATATTTTTCTTATAGTCATAAAAGTAGGTAGTTGTATTAGTCAGTCATTATTATATAATAAACATTCCCAAAGCTCAATGATTTAAAACAACCATTTCTTCCTGATTTGTTATGTATAGGTAGGCACAGAGTTGACTTTCTAAGCTGAGGTGGGCCCCAGGGTGATGGTTGAATCCCAATATGTTTCTGTACCTCTCATCTTCCTTGGGCCAGAATGTTTAATTTAACAGGCTCTTTTTACAAAATGGCAGACGTGAAGGAGGACAAGCACATCACAGGCCTTATTGGCTAAAGTAAGTCACAGTAGAAGTTGTACACTCCATCTCCAGTAGGAATAACTGCAAAGCTCTATGAAAAAGGGCATGGATTCTGGCAGTGGTAAAGAATGGAGTCAATTACTCAGTCTATCACATTTGTACTGATCAAGCAAGTGAAAGAGAGAAACATTTAGAAACACCAACAGCAAAATTTTGATTAAGTCCTTAAATTAATGTAGTAGAAGTTTAAGGCAAAATCCAAGCCAATTTTTATTTAATCACAGTTTTCTTCTCCCCTTCCAACAAATGTAGACAGTATTAAATCCATTTCTGGAGTAATCACCTGTGGTATCATAAACAGAAGATTATAACTTCAGCTGGAAATTGAGCAGCAGGACAGCTGAAGGCTTAAAAAAATCTCACTTAGGGGCGCCTGGGTGGCTTAGTCGGTTAAGCATCCGACTTTCGCTTAGGTCATGATCTCGCGGTTCGTGGATTCGAGCCCTGCGTCGGGCTCTGTGCTGACTGCCAGCTCAGAGCCTGGAGCCTGTTTCAGAGTCTGTATCTCCCTCTCTCTCTGACCCTCCTCTGCTCACGCTGTCTCTTTCTCTCTCTCTCCTAGAAATAAATAAAACATTAAAAAAAAAATCTCACTTAGACTCAAGTGATTCTTTTCAATAAAGAAAGAGGGTAGGGGCAGGATGATTAAGAAATTAGCAACACGAAAAAAATATATCACAGTAGAAGATTGGGCTCGTCATTAGGGGAAGCACCAGAGAGAATTGGATATCAGAAAATGAAACGTGAAGTAAATGTGATTGGACTTGAACAGTAAAAACTGAAAAATATTTATTAAAAAATAGGTTGTAAATCTAAAAAATTAAAATGGGGAAAAAAGATTTTCTTTTACTTCATACCAAAAGCATTATCTTGTTTGTATATGTTTCTCTTAAAAGTTCTTAAGCTTATGGAATGAGTAGTGCAGAAGAGTGTAGGACTGATTATTCCAGTGTTTCAGTCTTTGAGAATCAGAAATGGACTAATCTCATACAGGCTGCCTACTCCTTTGCAGGTATGCAGTTCAGGATGCCTTATCCTTCCTTGAGTCTGCCCAAGAGCATCTGTATAGCTGTGTCAATGACTGGGTCCAAATGAGAATCAGAGAGCAAAGCTGAGACATAAATTTGTACATAAACAAAACACTTCATATTCTATTTAAAGATAAAAGTAATAAGGGAAAATGTCCCACAAAGTAGCTATCCTTGTACAACAGCTGAACATTGTAACTTTTCTGTGTTTTTCAAGCAATTTTCTTTATTTTTCCTTACATGAAATGACATAGACCTGCAGTTTCTTACCCTTTGGTCCAAATTGTGGGTCATTTTCTAGTCTCTCAGCATTCACTATTTTATATCCATATAAATATGTGTATACTTATGTACACACACAGACAGGAGAAAAATGTGAGCATTATCTTGACAAAATGTACTTTATACCAAGTTTAACAGAAGAGACAATGTGTATGATCTTAAAAATGAATTTTGATAAGTATAACAACAAGATCAGTAACTGTTTCACAAGAGAAAGGGTTCCTCAAGTTCCCCATTCTTGCCCCATCAAAGGTAAAGTTGCTATAAAATAGAATCAAATTTATCAAAATATGACTAATGTAAGACCACAGTCTCACATTACTTTCCTTCTCAGGACAAGAATACATTAAATCTGCTCTTTTATTCCTAATGGAAAAGTAGATATATATTTAAGGACTAGAAGTCATTGATCATTTTTGAAAAGCTATGATAGATGATGATAGATAGATAGGTAGATAGATAGATAGATAGGC
Source organism: Crocuta crocuta (assembly GCF_008692635.1). Lineage (NCBI taxonomy): Eukaryota > Metazoa > Chordata > Mammalia > Carnivora > Hyaenidae > Crocuta > Crocuta crocuta. Next base: position 18,963,025 of record NW_027528977.1, on the reverse strand, counting down.
AGGCATCTAGGTGGCTCATTCGGTTAAGTGTCCATCTCTTGGTTTCAGTTCAGATCATGATCTCACAGCTTCATGGTTTCAAGCTCCTCATTGGAGCTGACAGTGTGGGGCCTGCTTGAGATTTTCTCTCTCTCCTCTGTCTCTGCCCTTCACCCACTCACTCTGTCTCTGTCTCTCTAAAAATAAATAAACTTAAAAAATTAAATTATAAAAAGGAGCTATCATATTTGGTTCTGAAAAATCTGCTTATGATTATAGAAATCCAAGGCATACTAGGAGATAGAATGAATCCTCTGACTTGACGGCTTCTCCAATATTATGTAGAAATAATTCTTAGACTTCCTGTCTCTGTTTCTCTTTGCATACATACACCATGGGAATTTTAGCATATTGGGCTATACCTAATGTAGACTGGCCCATGAGCTAATAAGCTCAGTTGGAAGTTACTACCTCCTGCCCAAATTATTCACATGACACAGGGAAGAGGATTGGCCTTGACCTTATGAAATACATACTGCCTTTCATATCCTCCTTTCTTGAATGCATCTACTCATTCTTTCAAATCTGTGCTTATTTAGTGAGTATTTTGCAGGCCACATGTTCTGATACATACCAAAGATCAGGAGACTGATGAGGCAAGGGCATGACTGTTGAGAAACTCATAGTCTAAAGGAGAAGATACCCATATAAACAATTATAAAATGATGAAAAAATATCAAAACATAGTAATAGACCACTGAGGAAGCAGGAAGAAAGCAATCAGCTTTGTCACTAGTAGTTGAAAATCGCTCCACAGAGCAGGTGCACTTGTGCTGGATCTTGAAGGATGAGCAGAAGTCTGCCTCGTACAGATAAAACTGGAGAATGTACCAAGGAAAAAGGGCCTTCGAAAATTCACCGAGGCGTCCCCCACATGTTGCTTGCTGATGGTAACCTGTAGTTGAGATGTGATAAAACATAGCCATGGGGAGCTATTTAAATAGAAACTGTTTCCTCCAGTCTGTGTCCTAAATAAGGCTATGAAATAAGTCAAGTAGAATAGAACAGAACCTGAACTGGATTTAATTTTTTCCCCCATATATAAATTTTTTTTTTTTTTTTTTTTTTTTAGAAAAGTAGTCATTCTTATCTTTGCTGATTTCAGTGTGTAATAATGTTTATGAAATTTGTTATAATTGATACAGGTAATGATATCCTGAAGCATCTATAAGTAGGTGATATGTGCAAATTTGCCAATTTCGCTTTGAACTGTATCTCATGTCATTTTATAGTTTGTGGAGTGGGGAGAAGGTTGGAAAGGAGCATGTTCTTTCTTGCTATTAAACAGGGCATTTACTTCATAGGGGATATTTTTATGGGGCTTCCTAGGTAGTCTTCAGGAACTCATTTATATTCCAATTGAGAATTCAGTTTGTCATTTAAAGGAAAAGATCTTAAAATTCTTCATTTTCTCTATGTGTCATATTGTTATGTTTCCATTCAAAAAAGAAATAGAGGGGGGCGCCTGCGTGGCTCAGTCGAAGCGTCTGACTTCAGCTCAGGTCATGATCTCACAGCTCATGGGTTCGAGCCCTGCATCAGGCTCTGTGCTGACAGCCAACGCAGAGCCTGAAGCCTGCTTCAGATTCTGCATCTCCTTCTCTCTCTCCGACCCTTCCCTGCTCACGCTGTCTCTCTCTCTCTCTCTCCTAGAAAAAAATAAAAACATTAAAAAAAAGAGAAATAAATTAAAAAAAATTAAAAATTAAAAAAAAAGAAATAGAGGGTTTTAGCCATAATTTTGTCTGTTACCTTGGCCAATTCCTAGAAGAAGGATGAGACACATTCCTATGTGTGTCCCTTTACCTACTGGCAATTATCATCTTTGTTGGCCAAAGAAGAGGGTTATTAGGCTGTATATTTTTATTTAAACTTTTTTTAAAAAATGTTTTACTTATTTCTGAGAGAGAGAGAGACAGCGTGAGCAGGGGAGGGCCAGCGAGAGAGGGAGACACAGAATCTGAAGCAGGCTCCTGCTCTGAGCTGTCAGCACAGAGCCCGACGTGGGGCTCGAACCCACAAACCATGAGATCATGACCTGAGCCGAAGTGGGTTGCTTAACCGACTGAGCCACCAGGTGCCCCAAGCCTGTATATTTTTTAAAGAGAAAGAAAAAATGACCCTGGACTTGATTGTGCTTTTTTTGCTAGTTAATTTTGCGTTCCTGATTAAATACTATCCTCTTACCTAAATTTACAGTAAGCACATTTCCTTCTTTTTGTATCTTATCTTCCTATACCCCATCTATTATATTTATCCAATATTTAAATTTCCTCTGTCATTTTAATATACAACATTTGCCTGCATAATTGTGAAACCTCTCTTTTAACCAGAGTTCCAGGTCTGGCCTTCTCTGGTCAACTCTGTCTCTTTGACACTTGGAACCGAGCAGGTGAATTCAAGAGCACTGCAAGTTCAACTGTCTACCATTTCTTCATAGTCTTAATTGGATATCTTAATTGACAGTCATATATCTGAGTCCACTAATTACCAGCTCTATGACCTTGATGGAGATCATGATGGCAGGGGTCTACCATGGAAGCCTACTTTTTATAGCCTGTCATATAATCAATCATTTTCCATCACAACCTTTACCTTTCTTATATTCAGCCCCAGAGATACTGCTTTTCTCATGTGGACCTCTAAAACATAGCATAGTTCATTCTGATAGTCTTCTCACAAAATTTAGCCCCCCAGCCTTAAAATCAACCTCTCTCCCTCCCTCTCTTGTTCTTTCTGTCTCCCTCCCTCCATCCCTCCATCCATCTATTTCTATTTTATTTTGTATATACATACAATGTTAAAGTATAGTGTTTGTTCGTATTTAATAATTGATTATGCACACACCCAAACTTCTGTGTCTATTTGCTTTTCTTAACTAATTTTTTTTTAATATTTTTATTTATTTCTAGGAGAGAGAGAGAGTGTGAGCAGGGGAGGGTCAGAGAGAGAGGGTGATACAGACTCTGAAACAGGCTCCAGGCTCTGAGCTGGCAGTCAGCACAGAGCCCGACGCGGGGCTCGAACCCACGAACCGCGAGATCATGACCTAAGCGAAAGTCGGACGCTTAACCGACTAAGCCACTCAGGTGCCCCTTAACTAATTTTTTAAAAAGGGGCTGTGTTTTTACAAGTTTGATGCAGTGCCTACTACTCACTTTTTTCTCCTAACACCTAGATGCTCTTTATCGGCTGACTTATGCCTTTGCTTTCTCTTATGTTTGTCCATCTTCATTCACTCTGCTGCCTGCTTGATCTCTGAAGAGATTTGAGTTTATGACCCCTGGCATAGATTCATTCATACCTACAAGCAAGATAGGGTTTATTTATAGAAAATTGAGGGCAAATAGTTAAGTAAGCTTCCCAAAGTCATATTTCTCAAAGCCCAGTCTTTTAATTCAACTCAGTATCTTTCTCTTACACCAGTGTTTCTCATTCTTGAGTGTGCCTTAGAGATACCTGGAAATCTTGGTAAACAGACCGGTAAACCCTATCCCAGAATTTTTGTTGTTGTTGTTGTTTCTTTTTTCTATTTATTAGGTCTGGTTTGGAGTCAACAAATTTGTATTTCTAGGAAGTATCTAGTTGATGCTGGTTGGGAGACCACACCTTGAGAGCCATAATGCTTTGCCGTTCTCTTTTTTAATATCTTCCCAAAGCCCTTTCAGCTTACCTTTAAAATTAGATAAAGACCATTTACTCTGTCTTCCTCTCAAGTCTCAAGATTGCTGTTTCAAATCATCTGAAAAAAAAAAATGCAGCCACAAAGTAAATATAAAGCTTGTCTCCTTCACAAGGGCATAAGATCCATGAAAGCTGGAGAATATCTTGTTCATTTCTGTATTTCTAGTTTTTTGATAAATAGTAAGTACTTTATAAATTTTTGAATAAATCAGTAAATAAAAGGTAGAACCAAGGGCTTGAATAAAATTAAATAAAAAGAGAGAGAAGACAGAAGTAGTGACCTGGTCCCTACCAGTCAATGACTATTTAAATTCAAGAAAATAATTCCTAAGGAATGTCTACACCTCTTTGATTTATTTGGTAGCTTAGTCATGCTTGTATTAAGAATGCAAAAGGAGGGGCACCTGGGTGGCTTAGTCGGTTAAGCGTCCGACTTTTGCTTAGGTCATGATCTCGCGGTTCATGGGTTCGAGCCCCACGTCGGTCTCTATGCTGACTGCCAGTTCAGAGCCTGGAGCCTATTTCAGAGTCTGTGTCTCCCTCTCTCTCTGACTCTCTCCTGCTCACGCCGTCTCTCTCTCTCTCTCTCCTAGAAATAAATAAAAACATTAAAAAAAAAAAGAATGCAAAAGGAAGCAGTGTATCATTTGCTGATAGTGCTTGTTGTAATAGTTTCTCTTCTGGATAGTAAGAGTTTCTACATAAACATTCAAAGGATTGTAATCACTATCCAGAGACCAAATCCTCTGCCCTGACAGTTGAAAATGACTCTACGCACTGATAGCCCCACAGGATGGAAAAGGCAATACTTCTGCTACTACTGTGTAATGTTGCTAAGCTTAATTGACTGCACCCATAAATAGTGGGAGAAAGGGAGAGTGTGTAATCTATACTACTCTTAAATTACTGTGTGGTACCAACTTGTAGGCTTCCTGGAAAATCTCTTTTGGAATAAGCCATGAGTGGTTCAGATTTTAGATTTTCCTTTCCATACTCAGTTTTACTCACTTGTTCTTTCTTTTTCTTACGTCTCATATTCTTATTTTCTCAAATGTACTTTCCTTTTGTTTTTTTGTTTTTTTTTCCCTTTGTATCTTTCCACAGAACCACTCTTATTCCTCTTATCTCAACTCTCCTTCTTATTGGATACTCTGATCAGCATTCAAACATTTACAATTAAGACACTACTCCTCTCTTTTCATTCCTCTCCAGATACAGCACTCTTTGTTCTAATTTGCCATGAAGCTTTTCAAAAATGTTGTCTAGAAAGGCTGTCACACTTTTACCGTCATAATTAGCTTACTACTCTTGTCTTATTTTTGTACCCATGACTCACAAACATCCTTATTAAGGACATCAATAATATCCATGTTCGAAATCGAAAGAACACTTCTCAGCCCTCACCTTACTTAACCACTCACTACGTTTCACACAGTTGATGTGCTTCCTTCTTGGAGATTATTTTCTCTTGGCTTCCATACTCCTAAAATTCTGTGGCTTTGTGCCTTCCTCTCTCAACACTCCTTTTCAGTCTCCTTTCCAAGGTACTATGTCTGTCTCACTCCTAAACATTAAAGTTCTGCTCTTTCTCTATCTTTCCCTAAGTGATCATCCACAGTCACGATTCAAATGCTAATATTCACTACTTCCTATCATGCATCCATGTCTCTCATCTAGCAGGTTTATGGATTCATCGTCTTCTGGGGTGTTCTACTTGAATATCTCTCAGGTGTCTCCAACCTGAAATGTCCGAAATTCTACTGAATTCTCACCTTCTCACTTCACCAACACTTGATGTTTTCTCTGTTTCCCCTGCTATAACTGACCCACAGATTTGTGCTAACATCCTTCTTCACCCTATCCGTGCATCCTCAGCTACCCTGTTCATTCCCCCAGTTCATCATCGTTGTTGTCATCTGCCTGAAATGCTGTTATTCCCACTCTTTATACAGATAACTCCTATTTATCTGCAGCTCTTTTTTTAAAGTTTATTTTGAGAGAGAGAGAGAAGGAGAAAGAGAGAGAGAGATAGGAAGAGTGGGAGGAGGAGCAGAGAGAGGGAGAGAGAGAATCCCAAGCAGGCTCCTCATTGTCAGCCCAGAGCCCGACTCACAACTCATGAACTGAGAGATCATGACCTAAGCCTAAACCAAGAGTCGGACATGTAACTGACTGAGCCACCCAGGCGACCCTGATCTGCTACTCTTAATTTAAACATCTTTTTCTCAGATACCTTCCCAGACCCCTCAATCCCACTGATATACTCTCAGAGCACTTATTCAATTCTTTCTAGTAGTTACCTTGATTCATAATTCTACTTGTATAAGAGTGTTATTTTATGTTATCTCCTTAACATACTATAAAAACGTTATGAGTATGCTTGATAGTGTTTCTTTCTTTTTTTAATGATATCACCAGTGTGTAGCTCAGAGCCTAATACTTGTTAGGCCCTTAGTAAATACCTGTTGAATAAAAGGTTTCCCTTACAACTTTTCTTGCTAGATGTTTTTTTCTAGTTCCCATCTCCTTTTGATACTTCTCTCAGATTGATTCCTAACTCTGCCCTTTTCTCCCTTTATCCTTCCCTTCTTGTCTTTTTTTCCTTTATTTTTTGCTTTCTTCATTCCTTCATGGAAAACATGGACTTGCCAGTTAAAAACAATAATTCCTACCTACTTATCTAAAGTCCATTTTTATTTAAGATTAAGACAACTAGTTTAATTCAGATAAAGAAATATATATTGAATAGCAGATTTTCAGTTCCTTTTATTTTCTCTTTCTCTCTTTCGCTGTCATTTCACTCTCAAAATTGGCTTTGTAAACCTAGACATTTTGGAAGAAAGATATCATCTGGAGGAGCAAGATAAATGCTTTTGTCTTAAAATACCCAGGGCTAACTCTCTATATTGATTCATTCAGTCTTTCATTTATTCATTCATTTAATCATTTATTCATTTAACTAACAGATTACACAGATCCTACTGTGAATTTTGGACCTTTGTAGTCTGAATCTCAGATCCCCCATTTACTTTGCTGAGTTGCTGTGACAAATAAATTAAACACTTCTCAGTTCTTGTCTCCTAAAATGGGTAAAAATAGTAACTAACTTATATAATGAGTATAACTCATGAGTCAGTCATGCAGAGCTGACTAACATGTAACAAACTCCATATAAAAATTAGCTAACATTATTTTAAACATCATCATTAATTAACCATTACTTTTTTGAACACTTTATTACTCAATATTAAACAAAATAACTTTCTGTCTTCATAGTTTACATTCTAGTACAGGGCAAACTGTAACTAAATTTGGTCCACTTGCTGGTAAAGTTTTATTGGAGGAGTGACTGGGTGGCTCGATGGGTTGAGGGTGTGGCTCTTGATTACAGCTCTGGTCATGATCTCACCATCTGGGAGATCGAGCCCTGTGTAGGGCTGCACTGACAGCTTGAAGCCTGCTTGAGATTCTCTCTGTCTTTCTCTGTGCCTTCCCCACAGGCATGCACACACGCTCTCTCTCTCTCTCAAAAATAAATACATAAACATTAATAAATCTTACTGGAATATAGCTAGCTCGTTTCTTTATAATTTGTCTAAAGCTGCTTCGTGCTGCAATAGCAACAGTGAATAGTTGCTAAAGAGATCATATGTCCTACAAAGCAGAATATATTTACTGTTATACTCTTCAAGGCAAGTTTGCTGACCCTTATTCTGTTGTAGATAGATATACTATTTATTTAGTAGATAGCCTAGGTTATAGGAAATCCATTGGAATCAGGGAAACTGGATAAGTACCCACTTTTCTCCTTCTACCACTGTCTTGCATGGTTTTAGCATGCCACTAATCTTCCCTGTACACCAGTTACCTTGATTCCAAAATGGGCCCAATGCCGATCCAATTGTGTTCTTACAGGGTTAAATAATAAAATGTATATACAGTATATAGAATTGTTGGTGCTCCAATAGAAGAAAAATAGATTTTTAACTGCAGTAAATGCAAATAAAAGACATGTTAAACTCCATTTTTCATTGTAGTGCCATTTCTATCTTACCATCTTCATCTTGCTTTAAATTTGTCATATTTAAGTTGTAGGTTTAAAACTTTTAGATGCTAATGATTTTCCTCTGCTAATTAGATTTCCAAGGTGCTTCTAGTGCAAAAACCAACTGAAAATACTATGTAAACGAAATTACTTAGAAAGGAGAATAATCTTGTCTGTAAGAGGGAAATAATTTGTTTTTTTTTAAGGTAGCTCTTTAATAATAGCTTAAAACAATAAATCTAGGAAGGTTTGTTTTTTCACAGTAGTTAACCAGTCAGTAATGTTGCCTACAAAATTCCAATTTAAAAAATGACCTTTTAAAGATGGCATATAAAATTAAATTTTAATGAGTGATAATAAATGGTGATACTTTTCACAGGAGGAAACACAATGCTTGCCTGGAGCCCTTGCTACATGTCATCCACTTTAGTGCTCTGTTATTGTATCTTCCCTTTCATTATTTTCTAGGGAAGATGTTGGGACAGCACACTTTGAAGAACCGAAAACAGTTTTAATATTGTGCTTACCAAAGGCGATCTTTGTCTCTGGCTAATTAGGCAGATGGCTCTCCATTGCTTTAGTGATGATTCTTTTGTAGAATGCTGTTCCGTCCCTCCACAATGACAGTGTAAGGTGTTTAAGCATTTCTGTGATTATGTGGCCTGATTGAAAAATAAATCTTCATGATTGGGCTAAAAAAAAAAGTGTTTTTAGTTTGCCAGATGGGAACTCCACTACAGTTCTGCAGCAAACACAGAAAGATCTTAACAATGGTCAGCTTTCAGGTGGAAAACACATTTGGCAGCCAATCAACTTAAATCTAGGAAGAGAAAAGCTTAAGGAATGGCTTGATGGCTTTCTTAATAAAACAGGAATGATCACCAGTGCTTCTTAGGCCAATATAAGTAGTCTTTTATTAATCCTCTGGGCCACTTGAGTTCATTGTCCCATTTACCAAATGAGAACAATTTATCATTAATGTGCAATAATCATGGCAAACATAATTATTAATTTATTGTTTCTAGCTTAATTTTCAAAATATTGTGAAGTTTTCTGCTTTTTATGATGATGCTTTCTCTACCCTTTTTGCCCTGAGGATCCTATTAGCAGATAGCTGAGCAATTCGGTTTCATCCCCAATAAATTATGCCTTCATTCTTAAAATACAAGTACTGAAGGACTGTAAAGATTAGAAAGCTGTTTGAAGCTCCCATCACTTGAAGTTTTTTTCCTTGATGTATAGAGCTTCTGGTGTTAATGTAAAACAACACATCTTTCTAAAAGTTCAGAGCCAAGTCACCTAAAAGAATCCTGGCCAGGGTGATAGGGGAAGTACAAAATGAAATCCATTACTATGAAGGGTGGAGATGTTTGGTTCCTCAGAACCTGTTTCTAAGACGGACTGCTGGTGTATTACAGAGTGGGGAGGGGACTATGCTCGTCGCCTACCATTTCAAAATGGTTAGAAAACTGAAATTCCCAAGAAACAGGAGGTGAATTCTCACTTTCCTCAATAATGATCTGGACTATTGGTACAACTCAGGTAACAGGCTGCTGTAAATGAAAACCATAATTGCCTTAAAATCAAATATTTCACATAAGTGCATTTTCACCTTAAGTACAATTGTTGCTGCGGGTTTCATTATTTTTCCCTGTCAGCATATGATAGAAGGACGTGGTTGTGCCAACTTTTTATTATATTATTTGATTGTCAGTTGTGCCCAGTGGCTCCAGAGCTAGTGAGCCTGTGCCAGCCATAGCTTGGTATTCCGACAGCAGTGGGTCCCCAGGGGCTGCTCAACTTTGGCTTACATAAAATTGCAATTAGAAAAAGAGGTGACTCTACCGTGTTTAATGAATCTTGATTTTTACTTATTTCTCAGAATGATATCAAACTGCACTAGGTAACAACAGTATTTTTCTGCTTAATTTTAGATATTTAAAATGAATACAATAAGAAATACATGCTTAAATTTTAAACATGAACTCTTCATGATCTTAGCATTTATGCACTATTTCTCTTTTGTATTCACCGCATCTCTTAATTTTGAAAAGTGAGAATAATGTGTGAAATTCTCCTAATCTCATTTTTCTTAATACATATTGACTGCCTGATTGTTTCTTCTAAATTAATGCAGACATACTCAGAGATGAGATAATTACAGGAACTAAGAGTAAATGGGAGAGGAGTGTTGACCTAAGTAAATAACAGGAAAGGGAAAACTTGTTCATGTATTCTCTTTCCAGTGTAGTTAAAGATTTTTTTTTTTTAATTCCAAAGTGAGGTGTAGATCAGAGAGCTACATTTAACTAAAAGTTTAAAGACAGATGGATTCTGAAGAAAAAGGGAGCAGTCTGGGTTTCCTGAGCAGATGTGTACTGATCTACTTTCAACAAGTAAAGTGGGTGGTTAATGATAGCAAATATTAAAACAATTTCTAGAAGAAACTTTAGAGGTGATAGATGTGCTTATCATATGGATTGTGGTGATGGCTTCACAGGTGACTACTTCTCTTCAAACTCATCAAGCTGTACACTTTAAACAAGTACAACTCTTTATCTATCAATCATACCTCAATAATGTGTTTTTTAAAATAAAAACAGTTTTCACTAATTTGTCAAAAATAAAAAAAGCAAAGCTGCCTTTCAGCAGTTAATTTTTGAATTATATTCTGGATTAAATTATATAACTACTAGGCACACTAACCATAAGTGCTTCTTGCTTTCCTTCTTTTTTTTTTTTTTTTTCCTTTAGAAATGAGTGAATGAAGGCAGAAATTACTGGAAGAGAGGTCAGGGTAAGTCATATCATATTTATTTCTTATTTTGAAGTGTGCAGAATACATTGTGTAAAACTTGTTCAGGAACTCTCGGGGGCTGGTGTCTCAGATAAATTAGACAAATTGAGTTTTTCAGGGGAAACGAAACACTTGCTATAGCTATGCTACACAGAAATATGCCACTTATCCCTGACATTTTGAGACCCTGTTTTCTGCATGCCAGCCACCTTACTGTTCCACGTTGTTAAGTGTATCATGGCCAAAGTGGCAGAAAAGATTCTGGATGAATTCCCATTTTAGAATTGTGAGTTGTTTCTTTGTTTTGTTTTGTTTTCCGTTAGTAGTGTATGGCGTAGATAGTGCTTAAAATTGCAGGGAAATGCTAAGCTAGGTTTCTAAATGTGACTCATGTTGAAGTTCAAGTGCAAAAGGGCACAGGCTGGAGTTGATTATACCATAATTACATTTCTGTTAGTATCTGATTAGTTTCTGTTTACTATCAGTTATTGTTTTTCAATGAAGTTTAAATGTATTTGACTTTATGAAAGAATAAAACATTTGTTTTATTACAAATAATCATGTACAACCCAAAGCTATGGAATTAGTGCTGATGGCTTAGATGATTTACTTCACTTCTGAGTGTGTAATAGATAGATCTGCAAAAAATCATTTTCTTCAAGTAGAGAATTAGAACAAAATGTCTTGAGAAATTTCCTGAAGTTACTCTGAGTGTAAATGAATAACAATGTCAGAACAAATAACATTTTCATGCATAATGAATAATAACAAAACCAAGAGCACCTTTGAAAGCAAAGAGGGAGAGAAGGAAAAAAGGAGGGAATAAGGGATAAAGGAAGAAAGAGAAAGCAGGGAAGGAAAGAAAGAAAAGTATGGTTGTATTGCAGACTCATTTTTCCTACTTGTATATTGAGAAGTCTAAATCTGATAATGGTACTCATTTATTCTTGATTGTCAATGCCTTGTTAAATCTTGCCAATTCAATATTCAGCAGAACACTAAAGGTTTGGGGATAATGGGAGTTGTACAAAGAGCGGAATTCCTTCATCTTCACATAATTCGGTTCTACATGGGCTTTGCATAGGATTTTTCTATAAAAATGTGTTTTAAGAAAGAGAGAACTTCTATGGCAGTATGCTGATATCAGTTAAATCTAGCTGGTGGGGACATGAGGGTCTATAATATTTATTATTTTGCTTTCCTTTGTTTTTGAAATATTTTTAAATTAAACATTAATTCAGAACATTATTTTTTGAAATATCTGCACATGCTCAAAAAAAATGTCTCTGAACTTTATTGCTCTGGCATGTCACCAGCAGGTTAACTGAGAATGAATGAAGTTATCAACACTTTACTCAAGTAGATTACTTTCCTTATAATGAGAATTCTTAGTGTATGTGACAGAGATGGGAAAGTGTTGATATTATGGTGTCTCTCTTGAACCAACCATATAGAGAGTAGCTGTCTGTCCTGGACTTCTCCTAATTTATGCTCTGCTCTTATTTCAAATGAATAGAATTTTTAGAGGACAAGTGAACAGTCAGAAAAGGACTACATTTCCAAAGCAAGTGTCCCCATGTCACTGAGCGTAAACCCGTGGTATATATTTGGAATATCAGGTGATAGCTTTTGGAAAACCTTCCTCAAAGGATGGCTGCTTCATTATTTTGCCCTTGGGGAGACGGAACATTGTACATCGATGTACAATGTAGAGAATATCCCACAATCTCTGACATTATGGAGTTTCTCTCCATTGCTTCCTGAAATGTGGATGTGATATTTGGAATTCAGTCTTGGACTATTAAATGTGAGCCATCCATTTGGAAGAGGAAAGATGAATATTTGGGTTTGTATTTTTATAAGCTGAAACAGAACTAACATCAACAGTTTTCACTGTTTTGCAAAGGAGCGAGGATTCAGCCAATATATATGTCAGGGTTTGCAAACCGGTAGCCCCCATATGATTGTGACTTAAAGAGACTATGGGGAAAAAGGGTGTAGACATTTTACATATTTAGATTTGGATCTTCTTGAAAAACAAAAAGGTAACTCTAGAAACACAAAGCCCATGTTCTCATATGGCCCACATACTATGAAGCTAAAGAGCCATGGGTCTAATTGGAAACAGTAAGGTTCCCCCAGTCCACATTATCCCCTTATATCTCCTCCATACATCATTTCACTCAGTCCACTTGAACCCTGCAAGCAAGGAATTGTGCACTGTAGGTCAGGTGCCAGATGGACTTCTTGGAGATGCAAGCTTTCCACTGGATTCCAGGAAGAAGCGATATGACCTTAACTACAATTCCACATCGTATGTAATACCAAAGCCCTCAGTGTAATTTCTGCAAATCTCTAACAAGATCAAGGTTTTCATGATGTATCTTCATTCAGTCTCTGTTCTTTACCATGTTGACACAGACATGAAACCCATCTCCACAAATCACCCGCTCATACAAGCATAGTCATCTTTAGACCACTGTTGCTAATAACAGAGAAGTATCACATTAGGCCCTACTTGACAAAACATTATTTTGTTACACTTTAAAGTTCTCAACAAAGTTTTTTTTCCCCCTAAGGCATCACTGTTGGCACCCTTGCCATAGAAGTTCTGTGTTCTCCTCTGTCTTCTCTCTCTCTGCTCCTCTTTTTTCTTCCTTTTACTCTCTTATCTGCCTTCTTCCTCTTCAAAAAACCAAAACCAAAGTGCACACACACACACACACACACACACACACACATACACACATACACACATACCCTTTTATTTGGGCCTTTTACCCATATGGACTGGTTCTCCCTTCCTCTTGCCATCAGCCCTGGGGTTCTCAGAATTTCATCTTCTATTTCCAAATATCAAGTTAGCTATGACTGTTATCATTCTGTGCATTTATTCATGTTCTCCAAGCAAAATTAGCCCTTTTCTGATAAATGCTGGAAGCAGTTCTTAAGATGATACATGCATTTTTTTTCTCTCTATCTCATAAAAAACAAAGCCATAGCTTGCCTTTACTATGGGACAGTTCTATTTATAGATTATATATGTCAACAGCCACCATCATGCATGGTGAAATTTGAAGAAAGTTTCAAATCCCTGCTAAGGGGACCCACATAGGAGAAACCTCAACTTATGCACTAAGGAGAGTCAGACAGGGCATGGCCACATACACGGAGCCACGTGTGGTTGTTTTCTTTTCCCTTTGCTGTTTGTTTAAAGGAAAATCACGGAACATCTGAAGAAGAGATGGATCCTAAAAGCATGCTATGTAGGAGAGAATTTGAAACCTGAGGAATATAGAAATGAATGTTAGACCTGAATATTTTAACTTGTGACATTTTGAAGATAGAATTTTTAATTCTGTATTTGCAGCAGTTTTTGTGACTTCTTCATTTGCATCACTAAAAAATGTTCATTTTTGCCAGCAGTGAAGGCAGCCTTTGTATATGATGATATCTATGGTTAGGCCAGGAATTTTATATTGGTGAATTTTGGGAAGACGATTTGTCTGATTTAGCTAAAAACAACTGGACTCTGTCTTTCTGAAACCTAGCATAACGTGAGGAATGCCAATTTAAGCCCATTTCATTCTCCACAGTGTTCTTCTAGGAGCTAAGATAATGAAATATGTTCCATTTGAGCCTCCCTACAGAACAAAACAATCTAGCCAGATTGTAAATTAAGTAATGTATTATAAATTATGTAGCATGGAATGCCAAAATGAGGCATGGCCACCACACATAATTAACCTGGAGTAAACATTAAGTGCATCCACAATCTCAATTCAGAAACTTCATGGGCCTGAGATGAGAGGAAGAGTTTTTTTTTTTTTAAGTATGTTTTTATAGTTCAAATTAATGTGTTAATCCTGAAAATTCACATCCTTTTGTCTAAGTACAATTAACAGTTTAGTAGAATATGAATGTCCAGGTGTTTTAACCTAAATTTAATCTAACTAATCTGAATTTCATAGCAGTTTTATAAAGTATCTAATTAGTATATATCATAGTTGTTGTTTCTATAATATGCCTCCCAAATTAGCAACTGAAGATAGAGCCCATCCTACAAATCGATCAATCTCATAGCAAATTTGAGAGGGTAACTAAGCCTTCAGAAGTTATGGTGTACATCAGAGCTCATGTTGATGTTTTCTTTCCCTTCCTGTCTTCTACCTTTATACTTTCCTTCCTCCTTCCTTTCAAAATTCCATGATTAACGCTCACTCTGTCTTTAAAAACAAAAACAAAAACTTGCTGATGTGTACTGGAGTTTTTTAGTGTTCTTTCATCATAAGATAATTTTTCATCTCCTATAGACATTTTTGCTATGCCCAAATGCCTTTTTGCTAGGTTGTGGGCACAAGTAGTGTGCTCTTGTTCCACACTTAGCTAAAATGAATGCATTGCTGACTTCTGGTAAAATTAGAAATTGTGTTCAACGAAAATTTCTGCTATTGCTTTTTTTTTTAAATATTTTTATTTATTTCTAGGAGAGAGAGAGAGACAGCGTGAGCAGGGGAGTGTCAGAGAGGGAGGGAGACACAGACTCTGAAACAGGCTCCAGGCTCTGAGCTGGCAGTCAGCACAGAGCCCGACGCGGGGCTCGAACCCACAAACCGTGAGATCATGACCTAAGCGAAAGTCGGACGCTTAACCGACTAAGCCACCCAGGCGCCCCTTGGTATTGCTTTTAACATGAAACATCTTGCAATAACTTGTTTGCCCTCTCCTTGCTTTCTTGTAAGAGAATGAACGTAAACTAGTGTCTGAAAGGCTCCTTAATAATTGATGTGTTTGATTAGTTTACCTGGATTCATTGCCCCATCTCTTGAATTTCTATTACCATCAGGGTAAATCTCACATGTTTCATTAAAAAAATGCATAATTATGTTACCGCCAAATTGTAACAAGTCTATGCCCAATGACAATTATTTAGTTTTATCCTTCTACATTTTTTAGTATTATTCTACAAGTAATTCAGTAGACTTCCCTCCCATTATTGACTTTTATGTTTAGTTTAATTTGTTTTGTATATATTGATAAATATTGGTAAGAGAGGCAGATTCTAATTTCTAGTTAAACTTTTTTCTTTGGATACCCCCAGCATGTGATTAATTAAAAAGATAAGGTAATTAACATTAAATTCCAAACTAATATTTTACTTTGGCAAATGTATTTCTTAGCGTTAGGTTGTTCTTTTCCCCTTAACTTTTTGGGTAAATGGGAAATAATGTCTAAAACTTCACTAAAATCAAGCCTGATTTTGAGAAATTTGAAAAGAATAAGGGGAAGAATTTATTCAAATTCTATCTTGCAATTACTGTGTCAATACATTACCAAGAGGCATATATAATTCATATGCTGGAGGCCCACTATTTCCCTATGCTCATGATTCACACTATAAGACTGGAACATATTTATAGCAACCTCCTTCCAGTATCTTGGATTATAGATACTATAGACATAGCCCAATAGCGATCCCCCTTCTCTTGAATTCTCAATTTAAAAGATTACAAAATACTAGTGTTCCAATGCAGCTTGAACACATTTGTTCTTATTTTTAAAAAGTCTCTGATTTCTCCTAAGGAGTTACCAGTCACCCTTCAGTCAAGCCAGTGCAGTAGGCATAGAAAATACCTGCTCTGCTCTATTAGAATCCACCAATTAGCAGAATTTTTAAAGAAAGAATTTCGACTCTTTACAAATGTTTTTAAGTTACACTGTAGACATTAACTGCGGATATTCTAAAATAGAAAACAGTTAAAAATTATGACATATAAAATGAATAGGTACCTTGTATTTCTTTCTAAGGAAGTGATGAAAAGCAGCCCTCAGATTCAACACCCTTCTGAGTTCAAGAGTTATTTAGACATAGGAGGCCTTTCAGTATTTGCAAGTATAAATCCAATCCATTAAAAAAAGTTAGGCCTGCACCCTTTTTCAAGAAAGTATTATATTATTAACTAGGTTCATGAATCCTCTCCTCTGAAGAGTTAAGAATTTCAGTAATAACAATGAACATATCCTGAAAAATATTACAGAGAACGTTCAATGCGATTATAAATCACAATAACAGTTACATTAAAAAATTAAGAGAACATTGTCTGGAAATGGCATAGTCTACAGGAATGCCTTCCCCACTCAGTTTCCGAGAAGAGGATCTCCATTAGTTTACTGTAGAGTTATAAGACGTTAAAGACTCAACAAATATGATGCTACCTTATGATATTGTAGAATATGAACAACAAGCTTACCTATGCCTTGGTTTGGAAAATAATTTGCAGCATTGTTGGATTCAGTCCAAAATAAAATATCCGTTCTCTAGTACCTCTATCATCTTAGCTAAAAGTTGTTGATTTTTCAAGAGAAGTCAGCACTGAAAGATAAAACGAAATAGCAGTAACAAAAAGACAAGCTAATAATTCAAGGACTATTTTTCAATTGAAGTAATCTGAGTAAAAAAGAGAATTAGAATTTGTTGAATTGCCAGAAAGTTGTTAATATAACTTTAACTCCTGATCCAAAGTTTTATTAATGAAGGGAAAATGAAAAGGAAGAGGTTATCATATGAGGCTACTAAATCTAGGAGGTTTGTATTTGTTTCCCTTTCTGCCACCCAAAGAAAATAAAACATAAAAGACAGTGTTAAGCCTAGATATAACTAAGCATCATGTTAGAAGTTATAGCTTAGTGCTGTAATACTTTATTTCTTTAGCCGTGGAATGGTCATCAGCACAGTTGTCCATTGTGGCTTATTACCTTTTCATATGATACTTTGTAGTTTTGATCTAAGATTTCAAATGCATAGAAAAGGAGCAACATATCTACCACCAAACTGTGAGTACCTGACAATCAAAAACATCTCTGGATAGTTGAAATCAATAAACCATTTTATTTTTGAACTCACGAAAATATGTCTTTTTTCAGGGCTCTAAAATTATAAATGTAATAGACAGCATATCAATTTTCTCATGAGTTGATATCAAATTCACAATAGGTGAGAAATGATCTCAATTTAAAAGTATCAGAGTAGAATGAGTCAAATCCAGGCAATTTTTAAAAAATTTAATTTGTGAGGCTTACTGTGAAAGTATCTTTATCAAACCTGACTTAAATATATGTATAAAAATGGGGCGCTTGGGTGGTTTAGTCGGTTAAGCGTCCGACTTTCGCTTAGGTCATGATCTCGCGGTTCGTGGGTTTGAGCCCCGCGTCGGGCTCTGTGCTGACTGCCAGCTTGGAGCCTGGAGCCTGTTTCAGTCTGTGACTCCCTCTCTCTCTGACCCTCCCCTGTTCACGCTGTCTCTCTCTCTCCTAGAAATAAATAAAACATTAAAAAACATATATATATGTATAAAACAAGGGCTATTTAAATTACTTTTACTTTTGTTTTATTTTAAATAAATACTGACGTGGGATATAATGCACTGGTGAAGTAATGGTCTGAATAAAAGCTCTCATTTTTTTCAGTATTAAAAATAATCATCTATGGATGACCTATACGGAGGCTTATAATCACAATGGATGACACTTCAATCAATGAATCAATTTTAGAAGAAAGTGTAGGGAAATATATAGGGTCTTAGTAAAATAAGAAACAGGTTGATCTTCTCAAGAACATTCTTTTAATGATTGTAATAGACCATAAGAATGTAGGGTATAGGGGCGCCTGGGTGGCTTAGTCGGTTAAGCGTCCGACTTTCGCTTGGGTCATGATCTCGCAGTTCGTGGGTTCGAGCCCGCGTCGGGCTCTGTGCTGACTGCCAGCTCAGAGCCTGGAGCCTGTTTCAGTCTGTGACTCCCTCTCTCTCTGACCCTCCCCTGCTCATGCTGTCTCTCTCTCTCCTAGAAATAAATAAAACATTAAAAAAAAAGAAAGAATGTAGAGTATAAATCAACATCTTTATGAGGTTTTATTAATTTAGTCAGCCAACAAATATACATTTTGTACCAATTATGTGCATAGAACTGTGCAGAGACTTAGGTGACCAAGGTCCTTGCCTTCAAGGACGACAAGAAAGAGACAGATCCATTGTTCCAAATAGAAACCATTTCTAAATGTATCCATGTCTCCCTACTCATTATAATCCCATTTAAAAAGGAAGGGAAGCTAAACATTGATGGGTTAGAATATGAATGCCTGCAGGGAGGCAAGTGGTATAGAGAACGATGCTCATAAATTAATCAGAAGTCAAGATGAACAGAGAACTATAATGTGGCCTTGAGGAACATGGTGTGGAATGTTTTTAGAAGGGGGAAAAAGTATTTGGAGAAAGGGAATAGTGTCGACAGCATGTTATCCAAATGTCTAGTAAAATATCAATTCCTATTTCACCATTTTGGGAATGGTCTGATTTGACATAAAATTGAATTTAAAACTCCATTGTTATCTCAATATTTTGCTCATTTATTATGTATAGACAGGCCACATCAGTTTTTTAAACCACAGTATATTGATTCTGATAGATTTTAAATTCTAAAGGACATTTTTGGTGATGAGGAAATGATTTCAATTTGCTGTCCAAAGTCAAGACACAGAATTTCAAATTAGACCTGGCAAGCCTAATACTGAGGACATGTACTTCCCCCCTTGAACTTGAACATATTTTCAAAGCTATCTGTGCAGAAAATAGGAAGAGTATTTATTTTAAAAAGGAGAAGAGAGAGCAAAAATATGTTGAATAAAATATGTTGAAATAATCAATGGCTGTACAGTAATATAAAGAAATTGGATAGATTTGTCAGCATGTCAGTCAGAAATGAATTACAATTGTGGTAAAGAAATCAAGGTAAAAGGAATTTCTCTGGGGAAAAGTGGCATGCAAAATAAAAGCATTAGTGTGACACACAGTTTACCGAAACTCTCTTTGTGGAGATTAAAGTTTATGTTTGTTGACAGTACAACAGGAACATGTCACACAATATAGAAATGATCATGCCATAACCACTTCTTAGTTGATGGCTTGATTTTACATGCAGTGTTTGACATTAGATAGAATTCAACACGCATTTCCATCCACTGACATTAGCTAGACTAGCTGTCTACATGCACAGATGCAATTATTTGAGACCAAAGCATTTTCTGCCATGAGATATTTTATGCCATCAAACCATAAGGGCCAGTCCTTTTGCTCATACACTAGACTTACTTTAGGAAAAAATGAACAGAATTTGCATTACATATATTTTATTTTGCAGACCTCATTTATATCCATCCTTCGAGTCTGACATAGGCTACCTGCATTCTCAGAAAATTAAGACTTACTGCATAAAATAATAATTGTGTTACTAATAACAGAATTAGTGGGAGTGATGATTGTAACATGTATTTGGTGCTTATTTCATGAAAAGCACTTTTTGTGTTTCACCTCCTTTAATTCTCATAACATTGACAGTGCAGGGGTATGTCAATAATCTTTAAAGAGGAAATGAAACTTAGAAAGGCTAAATATACAAATGAATCAATACTCAGTGAACAGAAATCAAGAGGATTCATTTTTTAAGAGGTCCAACTCGTTGTATACCAAAGATGTCACAAGTTAATGTATGATTCAGAAAGATACCACAATTTTAAGTCATTTCCCTTGGATAGTGTACTTTGCTAATAATCTCTTTCTGCATATTTTTATAAGACAATCTAGTGGGAGTCTTTATTTTAATCATTGAAGTAATGCAGATTTATTCTTTTGTGTAGCTTTCTCTTGGGCTCTAATTTCCTAATCATGTACACTTATGCTAATGGAACTACGAAGAGTACAGTTCTGACCAATCTTAGGAAGTAGTAAAGTTTTTTACTACTCTACTTTCTCTATTTACTTTAGTGATATACCATGTTATCAGTGCTTACATTTCCAATAAATGTACCACCATTTGCAGGAATATTTACAAACATTAGGTGTTTGGACAGTGGTATATTGGCAAATGTTTAACAGCTGGCTCTCAAGGAAAAAAAAAGTATGCATATATATGCCTATATAAGTTTATTATAAACTTTAATAATGTGTAAGACCCACTTTACTAAAAAAATGAAATATGCAATACTCGTTATTATATATTCCACATGGCCAATTGATTCTTGAAATTTTTCCCCTGATTTTTGCCAAACTCTTATATTTAACTAATTATCCAACTAATTTATAACTACCTAACTCGTCTATTAAATGGTTGTAATTGATTGATTAATGTAGTAATTGATTAATTAATGATTCTCTGACTTGAATATTGGTTTTCATTCTTACATTAGAGGAAGACAAAAAAAAAACCATGTATTTTGTAACTTCATTCAGCCATCCATGATGTGGGCAATTTCTTTACAGAATTGAATATTAGTTTTCAAATACTAAGGTAATATTTCCTCAGTTTTTTGTACTATCAATAAGATAGTAGCCACAGATGTGATACACTTTGAAATTTGTCTGCATTTTAATAATTTATAATTACTTTCTTAAGCCTAAACTAGGGGTCAACCAACTATTGCCCACAGGGTAAATCTGGCCCATTTCCTACTTTATAAATAAAGTTTGCTTGAAACACTACCAAATCTATTTGTTGGTATATTGCCTATATCTGCTTTCACAGTATAACAACAGAGTTAAGTAGTTGCTACAAAGAATGTATAGTGTGCACAAAGCCTAAAATAGTTACTGTCTAGTCCTGTAGAGAAAACACTTTCAGAAAGAAATGTTAAGCCCTGATTTGTAGTGTTTACCAATTTATTGTAGTGTATGTTACTGAGTAAATATGTACACTTTAAGCCCAATAATATAACATAAAATTACCAGAGGCTGGCTTCAGCAGGTCCAGGGGTCCCTGAAGGATGGACAGTGTTGATGAGAGAGAGAGTGAGAGAGCCGGGAGATCCTTGCTGATCACCAGGCAGGCATCTCTGTCCTGTCAGTTTTGTTGTCTTTATTTATAGGTCAAATGTTAACATGGCATCAGAAAATGGAATTTTTATAATGGGTAGTTCTCTGTGATAAGATGTTTTTGGAAAATGTACAGAAACAGGTTTTACAGAAGTCTTCTTGCAGAACTGCCCCAATTATAGTGAGGTTGAGTAACTAAGAAAATAACAGGGTGTTCACATTTTAATAACACTAAGATTAAGTCATAGGTTTGTAGATACTCTTATCCATCCTCATCACAGCTGCCAGGGTAAGGGAAGGTGTTTGTGGAAAGTAGGCCTTAGGGAAAGGGCTGCTATACATCACCGGTTAGCAAAGGTATATGAAGTAACTTATGTTCTGCCCTTATATGTTCCTTCTCTCTAAGTTAGGCTCTCTGTCTTGGGGCAAGACTTGATTTTCCAGTTATATTCTCTATGGCACCAGAGAGCAAACCATACCTTTAAAGAGTTTAGCTCATTTCCAATACATAGAATAGTCTCTGAGAGCATTTACCTTTGTGTCTACTTCTATGATTTCTTGAATAGCTAGGGCATGAGACACATTTTTGGTTAGCTGATTTACATGTTGAGCTGTATGAACCTCTTGGACTAACGCAACAGTAGAAACAGAATTGTACACATAAAGGTCAGTCTTTTATGAGTAAGGGTCATTAGCCTGTTCATAGCTCAAGGGAAAGTATGGAGCGAAACAGGACCTGCTGGAGACACGATGTCTGTTCCCATAATCAAAAGAAGAAGTTCCCACAATAAGTTCCTTCACAAGGTGCAGTCATCATACCCGGGCCAGAATAAGGGGGAAAAAATATCACTCCCGAATCTGACCAACAAAGTACCTTGGGGGTAGGTGCTCAAGCAGAAATAATTGAGTGGGGGTGGATAGCCGTCGTCATCTGATTGGCAAGAGACAGTGCAAACTTGCTTTAACCTCACCAGGAATTTTCTTGACTAGTGGACTCAGAATGGCTCCCAACATAAAATGTTATAATTAGCAAGTTGTGTGTTGAATTGTGTTCCCAAAGAAAGATATGTTGAAGTTCTAAAGTCCTTGGTACCTTTGAATGTACCCTTATTTGGAAGTAGGTTTATTTGCAATTTAAGATGAGGCCATACTAAATTAGTGTGAGCCCCAACATCTGGTGACTGATATTCTTATAAGGAGAGACAAATATGAAGGCATAGAGAGGACACAGAGAAGAAAGCCATGTGAACATGGAGGCAGAGACTACTTATGCAGCCACAAACCAGGGAACACAAGTTACCAAAGTCCACCAGAATTTAGAAAAAGCAAGGAAGGATTCTTCCCCTAGACCTTCAGAGTGAGCATGAAAATAACTGGACTTTAGGCGGCTAGCCTCCAGAATTTATGATAACTTTATGGTAATTTGTTATGGCAACCCTCAGAAACTAATACAGAAGTGCTAAGTTTTGAGTATTTACTATCTTTGCTTTTCATAGAATCAACTTTAGTGTAGGTTTATATAGTTCAATTATTAATGATGGCTTTGTCCAACAAAAATTTCATGAAATTTCTGAAAATTTATCAAAATCAAGGGCCAGCTTGGGCCTGTCTCACTACATCATTCTTTAAAGACAAACGAACAAACAAATAGTAATGGTAGGGCTACATCTTCCTCTGAGGGAGAGAATAGATTTAGAGCCTCGGTTTGTTTCCAGCCTTCTATGTTTCCAGAAAACCAGTTTATAAAAGTGGGACACAGTATTGAGAGATGTCAGGAAATAAATGTGTTGAATCTTGCTGTTGAAACTTTAACAAAAGTTACAATCCAAAAGGATTTGATTTGCATGAAATGAATTTAAGAGAGCTCGAGTCCTGGGCCTTAGGGATGAGATCTGATTTTGAAGCCCTCCTTATAGCATTGCCTCAACTTCTGATTTATGCCTTGTTTCAGTCAAGACTGGTTCAGGTACTGTATGGGACTGAACCACGGGTGTGAATATCAGTTGGCTCAGTCTTGAACGGCAAAATGGAGAAGCAGAAAAAATGAGTCTCAGTTGGTTAAGTGTTATTGAGCTATCAGAGTTTCTTATTTATTTTGCATATTAAAATTTTACATATATCTCTTAGCAGATGCATGGTTTCTGAACATTGTCTCCCATTCCATAGGTTACCTTTTTATTCTCTTGATTGTTCTCTCCCCTCTGCAAGGGAGTTTGTTTTGAGGTAGCACTGCCTATCTATGTTTGCTTTGGTTGCCTGTGTTTTTGGTGTCATATCCAAGAAATTCCTGTAGAGACAAATGCCATGAAGTTTTCCCCCTGTTTCCTTCAAGGAATTTTATAGTTTCAGGTCATACATTTAGATCTTCCATCCATTTTGAGTTGAGTTTTGTGTATAGTGTAAGGTAGGGGGAAGTTCCTTTTTTTAATATGTGGATATCAAGTTTTCCAAACCATTTGTTGAAGAGACTACCATTTCTCCATCCTGTGTTCATGGCACCATTGTCAAAGATCTGTTGATTATATACGTGTTGGATTATTTCTGGGCCCTCTATTCTGTTCCATTCATCTGTATGTCTATCATTGTGTCATTACCATACTATTTTAATTGATATAGCTTTGTAATACATTTTGAAATCGGAAAGTTGAGTGATTTGTTTTTCTTTCTCAAGATTTCCTTGGTTATTCTGGATCTTTTGTGATTACACATAAATTTTAAGATTTTTAAAAAGTCTTATCTATGCCATTGGGATTTTGATGAGGATAGCATTGAATCTCTTGGTTGCTTTACGTAGTATGGACATTTTAGCAATATTAATTCTTCCAGTATATGAACATGGGATGTCTTTCAATTTATTTTTGTCTTCTTTCTTTCATGGTCTTATAGTTTTCAGTGTATAGTGTTTTACCTCCTTGGTTAAGCTTATTACTTAGTATTTTATTCTTTTTTATGGTATGATAAAACAGATTATTTTATGAATTTTCTTTACAGATGGTTCATTTTTAGTGTTAGAAACACAATTGAACACAATTGAATTTTGTATTTTGATTTTGTATCCTCTACCTTTACTGGATTTATTTATTAGTTCTAACAGGCTTTTTTTTTCTTTTTTTGGTATGTGTAGACTCTAAGTTTTTCTACATGTAGGACTATGTCATCTTAAAACAAAGATAATTTTACTTCTTCCTTTTTTTTTTTTGGTTTCCTTTTATTTCTTTTTCTTGTCTAACTTCCTCAGATAGGCATAAGACTTGAACAGACATTCTCCAAAGAAGATATATGAATGGCAAGTAGGTAAATAAATGGATGCTCAAAGTCATTAATAATTAGGCAGGGAAATGCAAATCTAAATTATAATGAGACATCACTTCACAGTTGTTAGTATGGCTATTATATTAAAAAAGATAAGTGTTGGCAAAAATGTGGAGACATTATGTACACTTGTATATTCTCGGTGGGAATATAAAATTGTGCAACACCTGTGAAAAACACTGTGGAGATACACCCAGAAATTTGAAATAAAACTTTAGCATAAAATCTAGAAATCTTAATTCTGGACATATATCCAAAAAATTGAAATCAGTGCCTTGAAGAGATTTCAATACTACCATCCACATTGCAACATTAGATATAGTAGCTAAACAACTGAAGTGTTTATTCACAGATGAATGGATAAAGGAAGTGTAATAATATGTAAAAGTAAATGTTAGTCAGCCTTAAAAAAGAAGTAAATACTGCCACTTGTGACAACATGGATGAACCGAGATGACATTTGTCACAGAAGGACAAATACTACATGATTCCACTTATGTGAAGTACCTGAAATAGCCAAACCCACTGAAGCAGAGAGTGGTGGTTTCCAGAGGCCAGATGAGGGTGAGGAGTTGTTATTCAATAGCTATAAAGCCTTAGTTATATTAAATGAATAACTTCTAAGATCTGCTATACAAGATAGTGCCTGTAGCTAAACAATATGCTATTTTGCACTTCAAAGTTTATTGGGAGAGTAGATCTTATGTTAAATGTTCTTACTACAAAACAAAATAAAGCAAAGGGACACAAGGAAACTTCAGGAAGTGTTGGGTATGTTGGACAAAATAATGACTCATTAACAGCTAATTTTTAATCATCGTAATTTCTCTAAGTCCTTTTTTCTTTTTTTTGTTTNAAGCAGGTTCCAGGCTCTGAGCTGTCAGCATAGAGCCTGATGTGGACCTTGAACTCACAGTGAGATTATAACCTGATCCAAAGTCGAAGCTTAAGCAACTGAGCCACCCAGTCACCCATTTTAAACTGAACCTTAAAGAGCCATTTGCTTGTTGCAGTGTGTTGACTGTAAACCATTTGACTGACTGTCTTGTGTCAATTTGTAATTTTTTGTTTTTTCTTTTAAACTAATGTGTTCAATGTTCCATGTGAATTAGAAAGTCTGCTAAGTACTTTACATATTACATACTATCTCATTTTCTTTTTTCAACTGTCTGATAAGTTTAGTACAGTTACCATTCCACTATTTCACATAAGAATTTTAAGGCTTTAAAATGTTCCCATTTACTGCAAGTTAAACAGATGATAAGCTGAAAGACCAGGATTTATATCTAAGCAGTTTGATCTCAGAGTCCTTGTCTTGAAGTGCTACTTTATAGTATTCCTAAGAAGAAACATTATATATACCTAGAAAAATAGGAAGTATTTCCTGGAGAATCTTTTCCCATTACTCCTTTCTCTTAAAAAGGAGAAGTCATAAGTTAGCACATTTCACTCTGACTCGTAAAATACCATGAACCCTGATATTTTTCTGGTCAGGATTTGTTTCAATACATGTCTGTTATAAAAGGTAAAAAGTTAAATGCTGACCTGAGCTTAATAAGTAATTAATAGAAGTAAGCAAGCCAGAGCACATATATGAAGAGCTATTTCTGTGCAAATGTAGCCATCCACATGCTGCATCCAGTCCTTTAGTCACTTTTGTTAATTCAGGGAGTGGTAGCAACCACTCAAAATAAATAATATGATTAGTGATGTTGAGCATCTTTTCATATCTTTTGGCCATCTGCATACCTTCTTTGGGAAAAACATGTCTATTCAAGTTCTCTGTCCATTTTTAAGTGGATTGTTTATTTTTTGGTGTTGGGTTGTATAAGTTCTTTATACATTTTGGACATTAACCCCTTATCAGATATATCATTGACAAGTGTCATCTCCCATTCAATATGTTGCCTTCTCATTTTGTTCATGATTTCTTTCACTGTGCAGAAGATTTTTATTTTGATGTAGTCCAAATAGTTTATTTTTGCTTTTGTTTCCATTGCCTTAGGAAACGTATCTAGAAAAAAGGATCTATGGCCAACTTCTGAGAGATTACTGCCTATGTTTTCTTCTAGGAGTTTTATGGTTTCAGGTCTCACATTTAGGTCTGTTATTCCATTTTGTACTTATTTTTTTGTGTATAGTGTTAGAAAGTGGTTCATTTTCATATTTTTGCATGTAGCTGTTCAGTTTTCCCAGCACCATTTATTGAAGAGACTGACTTTTCATTGTTGTATATTCTTGCCTTCTTTCTTAAAGATTGACCATAAAAGTGTAACTTTATTTCTACGTTCTCTCTTCTGTTCCATTAATTTTTGTGTCTATTTTTGTGCCATTACCATTATGTTTTGATTAGTACAGCTTTGTAGTATACCTTGAAATCTGGGGTTGTGGTATTTCTAGCTTTTTGTTCTTTCTCGAGTTTGCTTTGGCTAGTCATGGTCTTTTGTGGTTCCACATAGATTTTAGGATTATTTGTTCTGACCTGTTAAAAATGCTGTTGGTATTTTGAGAGAAACTGCATTAAACCTATAGATTGCTTTGGGTAATATGAATATTTTACTTTATTTTATTTCATTTTATTGGACACTTTACTAATATTATTTCTTCCATTCCGTGAGCATGGAATGTCTTCCCATTTGTATTGTTTTCAATTTCTTTCATCAGTGTTTTACAGTTTTCATAATACAGGTCTTTAATCTCTGTGGTTACATTTACTACTAGGTAGTTTATTATTTTTGGTCCAGTTTTAAATGGGGTTCTTTTTTTTTTAACTTTTAATGTTTTATTGATTTCTAGGAGAGAGAGAGAGAGACAGCGTGAGCAGGGACGGGTCAGAGAGAGAGG
Organism: Crocuta crocuta; assembly: GCF_008692635.1. Taxonomy (NCBI): domain Eukaryota; kingdom Metazoa; phylum Chordata; class Mammalia; order Carnivora; family Hyaenidae; genus Crocuta; species Crocuta crocuta. Next base: position 18,935,442 of record NW_027528977.1, on the reverse strand, counting down.
GAGGGGCAGACTCTGAAACAGGCTCCAGGCTCTGAGCTGGCAGTCAGCACAGAGCCCGACGCGGGGCTCGAACCCACGAACCGCGAGATCATGACCTAAGCGAAAGTCAGACGCTTAACTGACTAAGCCACCCAGGCGCCCCTGGGGTTCTTTTCTTAATTTCTCTTTTTGCTATTTCATTGTTAGTATATAGAAATGCAACATATTTTGAGGCTCCTGGGTGGCTCACTTGGTTAAGTGTCTGACCTTGGCCTGGGTCATGATCGCACAGTTCATGAATTGAAGCACTGTCAGACTCTGTGCCAACGCTGGGGGCCTGGAGCCTGCTTTGGATTCTATTTCTCCCTCTCTCTCTTCTCCTCCTCCACTTGTACTCTGTCTCTCAAAAATAAATAAGCATTAAAAAATGTAACATAGTTTTGTGTATTATTTTTTATCCTGTGACTTTATTAAATTAATTTATTAGTTCTAGCAGGTTTTTTGGTGGAGTCTTTACCACAATGAGATAGCACCTTACATTTGTCAGAATACTGAGAATGAGAAAAAAACCACCAACAAAACAAAACAAAAACCAGACAAACAGAAAATAAAACAAGACATAACGAGTGTTAGCAAGGATGTAGAAAAAAGAGAATCATTGTGTACTGTTGGTGGAAATGTAAATCGGTACAGCCACTATGGAAAACAGTCTGTACGTTCCTCAAACAATTACAAGTAAAAATACCATATTAATCAAGTAATTCCACTACTGTGCATTTACCCAAAGAAAATAAAAACACTAATTCCAAAAGATATATACATATATATATATACACACAATATATATTCACATTATATATACACATACATATATGTATATGTATGTATGTGTCTCCCTACATTCATTACAGCATTATTTATAACAGTAAAGATATGGAAATAACTTGTGTGTTCATTGATATACGAATGGATAAAAAAGATGTGATACATCTAGAGACGATGTGATGTGAATAATACTCAGTCATAAAAAAAGTGAGATCTTACCATTTGTAACAACATGGATGGATCTAGAAGGCATAATGCTAGGTGAAATAAGTCAGAGAAAGTTAAATATTGTATGATTTAACTCCTGTTTGGAATCTAAGAAACAAAGCAGACAGACAGAGAAACAAGACACAAAAACCAGATGCTGGTGGTTGCCAGAGGGGCAGTGGGTGGGTAGACGGGTGAAATAGATAAAGGGGATTGAGAGGTACCAATTTCAAGTTGTAAACTAAATAAGTCACAGAGGTGAAAAGTACAGCATAGGGAATATAGTCAATAAGATTGTAACAGTGTTGTTTGGTGAAAGATGGGAACTGCATTTATCCTGATAAGTACTGAGTAATGTATAAGAATTGTTGAATCATTATGTTGTAACCTGAAACTAATAAAACAGTGCATGTGAATTACACTTCAATTAAAAAAAATGGATGAAGTAAAGTAACTGTTGGCTTACATATAGTAAATCCAGAGGTAATGTGGGATTTTGAATTGATTTATTTTCAGGACTCTTTTCTTTGTCTTCGTGCAATTCCCCTACCTCTGTTTTCCTTTTGTAGGACTTTATCTTCAAGATGGTAGCAGGATAGCTTCAGCCATTCCAAGCCTCATAATCATGAATAAATAGTATCCAAAAGAAAGGACAGGGATGGTTTGGAAAGTTCACAGATGAACTAAACTTTTCCAGAAGTCTCAGTAAAGGACTCCTCTAAGACCTCATTAGCACTTATTTGGTCACATATCCTTGAAGAAACACATATCTGGAAGAAAAGGAAAATTCAGAAATTGTGAAGGAGTCATTTTCCTGGAGTTCTAAAAATAATGTACAGTTGTGGGGTGTCTGGGTGGCTCAGTCTGTTGAGCATCTGACTCTTGATTTTGGCTCAAGTCATGATCTCATAGTCGTGTGTTGGTCTCGTGCTGACAGTGCAAAGCCTACTTGGGATTCTCTCTGTCTCTGTCTCTGTCTCTCTCTCTCAAATAAGTAAACATTAAAAAAAAAAGTCATGTCCGTTTGTATATCTGCACCAATATAGTTCTCTCAAGAAAGATAGAGGAAGGAATGGATGCTGGTTCATGTATCTCCTACACTCTTACTCAGGGCCAGACAATTTTTATTCTTAGAGAATCAGGGGTCAGATCTTTTGGTTTTCTTTTCCAAGAAAAACTGGAAATTTTAATGTTTTAGGAATTACTTCTATGTTTAGAAATAAATCTACAGACAAAGAAATAGCATCTTTAAATTAGGTACAGCCTAAAGGCCACAGTGACATCTGCTCTAGGTTGTATTCTAAAATTTTGTGGTACTAACCCCAAGTTGTTAAGAACCAGAAAGCTATGAAGAGGCATTGTTTGATGAAACATATTTGATCCATAGGATTGCCAAGGGAGGAATTGTCAGGAAGGTCAGAAATGGAGCTGAATCAATACATGGGAACAATGACCAGAAAGATGTAGAAGGAAGGAGGTAATGTGGGGCAAAGTCCCCAATATCAATAATGATTTTTTTCTAGAATGTTTTTAAATAGGTTATTCCCCACCACACTTGCCAGCATCCGTCTGAATTTAACATAAATCCATAAAAAGTTCTGTAGAAACTGAAATCAGTTCTTATGTCATTAGTCATTATCCCAAGTCAGTCTAATAATCCACAGTTCCAATGACCCATATTATTACCACTAGTCTTCCTACACTCCTTCTATCATTTACTGAGCTCTTACTATCTCCCAGGCACTGTCCTAAGTTTAACACATATTGACTCATAAATCTTGTGGGAAGATCATTTTTCTCATTTTACAGATGACAGCACATAAGTTCAGAGAAGTCAAATGACTTTCTACGGTCAGAGGCCTGGAAAGTAATAGGGCTGGAATTTAGTTCCAAATCTGCTGGACTTCAAAACATGGATATTTTATTACTAGTTATTTTGCCTTCCCTGACTTTATCCCCACAACAACCACCATGTAGGAAATGAGCATAATCCCCCCCCACCCCCATACTATTTGATATGAACTCTTGTTATTAGTGTAACCATGAAGTCCAACTTCTGGGGTAAAAATTGTGTGTCTTTAAAAAAAATTACAGCTAGTTAAACAACATTATTTTATTTCAATTTAAACACATATATGAAGCATGCCCACTTGCTTTATACCTTCTTTTCTCCATAATTACTTTTGTCTTGATTAATCTACTCTAGGGTTAACATGTTAACTAAGTGGTTGACCAGATATTTGTTAAGGGTCCAGTTATTTCTAAGACTGAATTCTGATTTTTCAATCCTCATTTACATATTTTTAATATACCACCTTCTTGTTGCCCAGAAATCCAAGGCATCTTTATACCTATTTTCTTTTCCTTTTCTATCTTTAAACTGAGGTATAAATAGAAAATTTAAAACAAGTGTCAAGAGTTTAAAACATTTATTTGTTTCAGGGGATTCAAGGTTAATGATGAAATCTAGGTAAAATACCTGGATTTGATGTTATGTGTGTGTGTTTTTATATTGACTCCCATTTGACGTTTTGCTAATAGTGTGTGAAATAGTCTGCTTTCTTTTTCACTTTTGTGTATGTTGTGGATAAATTTGGAGAAGGATCTCATTCTAGTTAGTCCTTGAAATTAGAACATGTTTTCCTCATCTTTACATCTTCCACCACTCAGCAAAGTGTCTTTATAGATTTTGACCAAACATTTGTAGGATGGTTGGATTTGTTATACTTCGAAATATGTGAGTATATTATTAAAAATAAAAAATATCAACTGTGTGATATCAGTTAACCCCTAACCACATGTTTTTCTGAAATCTATTCCAAAAACGTACACATTCTTTTTTCTTCAGTGTTTTTTTGGGTGAAATAGTACAGTGGAAACTAAGAGTTACTTTTGATGTTGGAAAAGAAAGGCTCATCCTGCAAGGAAGCCATCCAGAGAATCTTTAATGAGAACGAAATAAACCACCTCATCCTGGGCTCTCAGCATCATGACTCTTGGCGACTTAGGATTCCTTCACAATCAAGTACAAATAACTCTGTGTCTTTAAAAAATAAACCTCATCTTTTCTGTGAGACAGTTTATAGTTTATCAAAAAAGCTACATTAAAGTGCTTAATAAATCATGCTACATACAACCCAGGGAAAAGAAAGCACAACTGTATAAAATAAAATACATTAGGAATATAGGAAAACCATATATTGTTAGTATGATACTCAGAGTCCTTACAAGTTAATCAGAAAACATTTATTAATTGTGTACCAAGTTTAGGGGCACCTACCCAGGCACCTACTCAGTCAGTTGAGCGTCACACTCTTGGTTTTAGACTTAGGTCATGAACTTGTGGTTTGTGAATTTGAGCCCTGCCCTGAGCTCTGTGCTGACAGTTTGGAGCCTGCTTGTAATTCTCTCTCTCCTCTCTCTGCTCCTCCCCCGCTCACTCTCTCTGGTTCTTTCTCAAAATAAATAAACTTTAAACATTTTTTTAAATTAAATTTTCCACCAAGTTTAAAGTAGTAAAGGAATAATGCTAATACTAATACTAATACTAATACTAATAAAAGACATAGTCTTTTCTAAGTGAATGTGCAAGTCCTGCCTACTAGAAAATTAGTTGCAAACCTTAGCATTAAACCAGTTTTAATTTTTTGTTATGACTTTGTAAGAAGCACATCAACACAGCAAAACCAAATTCATTTGTCTTGAGGTAAAGGATAGTCCTTGTAGGAGATGTATTATAGAACCCACAGAAATGAATCCCATCTTGTGCTTTTTATCATCAGATGTTCACTGTCCCACTTTCTACTATTCTGGTTGTACCAATGCCTGCACCATCTTTGTCAGACTTCCAGAAGGCAGATCTAAAAAGTATTTCAGAGGCTGGAACTCTAGAAGTAAGGTGGCAAAGGGTGTCATATTACTGACCTAATGCCTCTAATTGATTGATTGATTGATTAGGTCAGACACAGAGTTTCTATGGGACTGGAAGGCTGTCACTCAAATGGCCCTGTGGCTCCTTATGTGGCCTAGAAGAATCCAATCATGTTTTACAATTGTTCCTCCAACTACAAGCAAAGAGGGGATGAAGAAGTTGGCAGTTTGGTGGACTTCAGTCGGCAGTGAAAGTCATATCTGGTAGTGATTCCTTCATATAGAACATTGTTTGTGTCCTAGAGGGCAGGGGGCCAAGGGAGTAAAGGTTACTAGGGGAGAGGGAAACTTAGCAGAACAACGCATTTCTGTTTTTATCCTTTGCTTAGAGAACATCTCTTTAATCTCTATGGACAGAGAAACAGAACCACTTTTTTCAATTAGGAGGCATTTAGAATATCAGCTGCCAGGTACTTGTGTTTGTGTGTATGAGCACACGCTAAGCATTTGAAGTGGGCCTTGTGGACTACTCCAGGGAACGAGAATGAGATAGAATTTGTTTTGGCTTTACAGTTAAACAGACAGACCTAGCTTATACACTTACTAGCTCTGTGATTTGAGACAAGTCTCCACCAAGAATATTAGTTTCCCAAATGTGTAAAATGAGAATAATATCTATGTGTCAGTATTGTTACCACTGTACCTAACATAGAAATGGAAGCTCAGTCAGTAGTAGTCACCTTTCTTCTCCTCAAAACCTTCTCGCCATGCAGAGCCTTGGTTAGAAATCTGCATCTCCCTAGCCCTGTGGAGATAGGAGTTACACCTATGGGTTTAGCTCTCTTCAGACTCTAGGATCCAACCTGTTTAGGAACAAATACAAAGAACCACAGGCAAGGATTTGTCACTTCACTATCAAATGAACAATGCTACTGATTCTATTCCAACTTTATAACCAATAGCTTTTTTTTTTCCTTTTTCCTTGTGATCATGCAACTGCCTGGTACCTTACCTGTCTTCTCTCTGAATTGCTTTCTTTGTCTTGATTCTCTTCCCCAGGGCTAATATTTTAACCAAGAAGTTGAACAGGCATTTACAAGGGTCTGCTTCTCCCTAATAATAAAATATAATTTTCAGTCCTCATTTATGTATTTCCCATATCCCTGCTCCTTGTTGCTCTGAAATCTTAGACATCTTCCCAGTTTCTTCTTGCCTACTGTAGGAACCATTCCATTGCTCCATTGTCATCTCTAGGATGTCAGCCATCTCCAGGTCCTGCCCACCTCCAGTTTGATTCATCCTGGATTTAAACAAGAACATTATATATATAGAGAGAGAAGAAAGATCACCTACACATTGAAGATATTGTAATACAAGACAATCCATAACAGGAACATATCATCAAACCTCAGAGCAATCTTTAATTCTTCCCTCTCACTATGCACATCCTGTTCCTTACCAAGTCATTCTGTTCTTACACAGGATTCGTATAAATTCACTGTCCCTTTTCCTTTCTGTTTGCTACTTCATTTCTGGCTTCTTTTCCCACTCGTACATAGCGTATCACAAAACTTACTTCCTGGGCTGTCTGCTGACAATCATTCCTCTTGATTTCCACTAGATTTACCTTTCTAAAATTCAGATTACTCCCTCTCCCCCTTCTTCTGTAGAACAAAAGAGCTCTTTAACATGGGATCGAAGGCCCTTTAAAATCTGCCCTAATCAATCAACCTTTTGATTGTAGCCCTGTCTTTTCCACTTTGCATTACTCATTTTTCCTTAAGTACAACAGACATATGATGTCGCTATATTGTGCCCTCTCCCTGCTCTAGTACTTAGGAAAAGGCTGTTCATTCTTTGCATTGCTGCCTTATGTTACAATTACACACCTAATTACTTTACCTTCCTGGATTAATTTCTCCATGGCTCCACATACTTAATAGGATAAAATTTTACAGTCCTTAGTAGAAAAGACTAATAAGGGTAACATGTTGTTGAGCTTCTTACCCAAAGGCTGTGTTGCTGTGGCCTGACTAGACTCAAGAGATTCCCCTCACTTCCACTGCAGCTCCAGCTTCCACTTTCCCATATATGCAATGATATTTTAAGCCTCCTTGCTTTTTGACATGCTGAGTCACAAATGAACTTCACTTTGGCCATCTGGCAATTCCTTCTTATTCTTCATGTCTCAGTAAGACTTGTCTTTTCCTTGTGAAACCATTCCTCACCTGCCCAATCAGGTGCCCGACTCCCTGTTGCTCCCATTCCATATGTCTATTGCTGCCCTTTTCTCCCAATTAATCATTTTTTGAGGCTGTCTTCTCTACCAGACTGCAAACTTTTTAAGGGAAGAGATATTGACTCTTATTTGTATATGTGCTTCTAGCATTTAGCAAATTACCCATCTACTATTAGAGACCTAATAAATATTATAAAATAAATAGAAAAAATTATTTCTGTGAAATTATTTTCCTCCTCTCATTCATAATTAATTTGTCCTTTATCTAACTAAGTTCCATAGCAACTAAGTACCAAGAATTTAAACTTATGTTTCTGGGATCAAATTACTAATGTTTTATTTACTAATAAATAACTTTTTGTATTGCTAATCCTCGGTTTCCTCATCTCTAAATAATGAATCTATGATTTAGGTTATTTGTTGAACAGGGTAATGCCACATGGTAATCAGTTACCAGTAATGAGATGTTAGAAATTTTGCTATTAGTCATGGTGGAAATAGTGGTTATTGTGTTATTAACTTATAATTAACTCCATGTAACTTGTCTTGCCAGATCATGACAATTTGAGGGATAGCACTATTTATATTTACCTTTCTGTTCACAGAATTTAGAACACTTCCTGTTAACAGTCTCTCTTTCACTCTGTCTCTCTGAAAGGAATTTTATATATTGACATAAAACATAAGAATAAAATTAGTTCTAAATATTTTTGAAATACATACTATATACTAATACTGTGAACTGAAGGCCATTGGAAGACCAAGTAGATCTAGAAAACAAAATAAATTGACTCAGAAAATATTGACATTTTCTGTAAATATATGTAGAACAGAGGTATGGTGAGGGGACATAGGAAGTATAAAGAGAAATCAAACTATTTAAAACTGTGCTGACCCAGGGGAATGATTTCATTGTGTCCAATTATGATCAGATTCATATTCAGAAAAATATGTTGACTAGCTTTGGAATTGTGGAAAATGCCACTTACTTGAAACTGAGCTCTAAGATCAAAATGCAAAATTTATTGGTGTATAGCTTTGACTGTGACAGTGAATCAAAAAGAGTCTGCATGGCTCTGCCCCTTGGCTTAGAAGAGTACTTCTAAGCCCTTGGGATGAATTTGTACATCTTAGTAGAAGACCTATATCATCTGCCAAAACAAGATTTCCTAGGTTTATTTCTAAATATAGCTTTAGTTTGGGTAATTTGCTATAATCAATTTTGAAGAACATTTAAACTCAATTTAATGTTTATTTTCTTTGCCAATTCTTGGTGCCTGCATATATGATGACTCTCATTCAAACTAGAAGATTACACACCTATTAAATATGTACATGCAAGTGAAATCACTGTACATCACAGAAGCACAAATTTAACTCTGGAAGATGTATTGCTTTCCTGCTGCATTTATTCATTTGCTGAGGGTTTTTTTTAAAGTATGCATGTATTAAATATAACATTTAGAGAGCTTCACTTTGAAAATTCCCTAATTTCCTAACAAAATAGCACAATTATGAAAATTTCACTAATCTTATATTACCATTGCCAGTACATTTTATACACAGCTTTGAGATCTGTAGTAGCTTTATGAGGGCCATATTTATTTATGAAATTTTTTTACCAATTTTGTGTTTACTGATATAGGACTCTAATTATTTTATGTTTGCCAATAGTCTTCTATTTAGTAAATTTGACAAAGGTAACTTTCTGCCAGAGAATAGATATACTAGTTGTGAAATGCTTCTTTCCTAAGCACCTGCCATTGATAATGCGACCTTGGGTCCAGGACTGTAAAAGTGAGGCTGAGGGTGCCTCATTTGGAATAGGTAAGGGTAAGACTTGCCCTAAGCAGGAACCCATAAGTGCATCAGCAAATTGAAACTTAGAAATGGTGGAAAACTTTCCATCTCCAAAAATGGGATGTAAGGAATGGAATGGATAGAAATCATGTTCATATGTACCGGAGTTAAATTAGGGCATCAAAATAGACATGGGCCAAAGAGAACAATTGATCGGAGACATATACGTAGAAAAAGATGAATAATAACAAACAGCCATATAGTAAGTCCATAGAGGGCAGGATCTGGCTGACAGATATGGCCGGGTGGTAGATTGGATTTTTTTTAATTAAAAAAAATTTTTTAATGGTTTTTATTTATTTCTGAGACACAGAGAGACAGTATGAGCATGGGAAGGCCAGAGAGAGAGAGAGAGAGAGGGAGACACAGAATCTGAAACAGGCTCCAGGCTCTTAGCTGGCTGTCAGCACAGAGCCCAATGCGGGGCTTGAACCCACAAACCAGTGAGATCATGACTTGAGCCAAAGTCAGACGCTTAACCGACTGAGCCACCCAGGCACTCCTAGGTTTTTGTTTTAAATAAGAATTAAAATTAAATTATCAATAAGTTTAAAAATTAGGAGCTACACCATAAAATGTCTATTTCTCTCTTCTCTTCATGAATCACAAGTTCTTGAAGATCCTGTGTGAGCATTGCTGAAATCTGAGCATTCATTACATTTTAGAGATGGCCGTATATTCTAGTTTGTCCCCTTTTACATCTATTAATCTAGTGTAATTATTAACAGCACTCTTTTTCATTTTCATCGCGTTCTGACCTGAAAAATAAATTTATCACTCTCTTCTAAGGGGTGTTATACACTGCTGCATGCCCCACAGTCTATCCCTAGCCTTTTACGTCCAATCCACTTGAATGAAATATTAGCTTTAAATGCCTTGCTTCTGGAAGTGTTTGAGTTTGTGACTCTTATTCTCAGCCAACAATTAGGAGTTATAAATTGGAAAGTTCTTGAAAGACACAACTATTCTGATGACCAAAAAAACTGCAGGTCCAGAAGAACAGGTTGAGCTTTAGAATCATACGTAAAGTGAACAGATAGATCTTATTCTACTATTGAGTGGTTCCCAAAGGTCAGATGGAGGAACCTGAGTTCCCGCATCCACATCTGGCCTGCACGCTTTTGTTGTTTGACTTATATAGACTATTATCTTATTAAATTATTGAAATAGGGGGCATTGAACGTGTGAAAACTAATCTCTAGCATGTCTTGAAAAATTGGAAGATCTAGCAATTCTGCCTGGGCCCACATTCTCCAAATGGCAAAGGCAGACAGGACTTGCTAGAGCTTGTCTACCTTTAGATGGCTCACACATTCTCCCAGTTATCACAGTGTAAACAGGATTTTATTCATTCACTTACTGTACCTGTCTGGTTGTAGTAGGTCTGAGGGTTTTGTTTGCTTGTTTGTTTGTTTTTTGTTTGTTTGTTTTTGGTCACCTGAGGGGAGGCGGGAATTAATCTTTTCATATCACATTCATCAGCATAACAATTGTTTAAAGCCTGATTAAGACTAAGGAGTGGAGTCAGGGACAAACCTGGAACTTTAGGCAGGTCCACACTAGCGTGACACTAAGGATGTGATTGTACTTTTGATAGTGGAAATGACACATTAACCAGAAGGAAGGAGTCCCAATAATAACATTAATTTAAAGTAATTATTGCTTTTTAAAATTTGATGACATCTACAACAGGAACATTACTGTGTCTCTTGCAGCAATAATTAGGTGTAAATTCTATTAGTCTACAGATGAGGAGTTCGCTTGTTGGTGTGAGAGCCAACTCCAAAACCCAAGCCATTAACCATCATGCTGATGAGTTTCTACCGTATGTAAAACGCTGAAGTGATCCACACAGGCTGGAATTTCTTTCTTATGGATTCTTGCTTTCTTCTCCTTAAGTAGACCATAGGTACAATATTCTCTCTAATTCCCTGCGCATCTCCACGGGGTGGCACTGCATGGTAGTACAGATGGCCACAAAGATATTAAACCCTGGGTTTGTCTGCCTTCTCACACCTCACACCATCTCTTACAGAAGCCAAAGGCAGTGAAGTGAAATTCATGGGTTGTTCCTGACATATTGTTCTTAAACATACAGTAATCACCTCTGTAATCATCAAACTGCCTCTAGCTCGGATCTCATCATTATTTCCTCCAAATTAGCATCACATTCTGTACTACTTTGTGGACTGCAAATAGTTAAATCCTTTTTTATTTGCCTCAAGCTTACTTTGTTGCTGTTACCTGCACCCTGGGTTATAAGACAAGTCGATTATGATCATACATGTACTCTTCAAGTAAATATAATAGCATTTACTACCCACTTGCCCTACCTTTTTAGGATGCCCACAATGAAATTAAATAGCCCAAAGCTTATCAGATAAAAAAGAAATTGGGACATCATATTTACTTTTCCTAACTTCATGATAATTTTTTTTCTAGATTCATACAATTTGAAGAAAAATTATACGAGAGAAAGAATAAATGCATCTTGGCAAATTTAGAGTTGAGGCTATATTATACTTCAGGAAAATGATTTAAATTTCTATCTCATACCATTTTATTCAGTATTGGACATTGAAGCTGTGTTCCCAGAATCTATTCTCTCACTGCTCTATTGTGTACAGCATTGGTTTGTAGCATACTGGACCACAACTCTGGCTCCATATGGACCCCATTGGTATAAGTTTATCAGTACAGCCTCAACTCTCTTTCTCAGGTGTTGGTTTTACAATGCACATATTATCTACGTTAGTTTGATTAGAGTGAAATACAAAAAGTTTAGTTAATCTGGAAGGTAATAAAAGTCCTTTTCTGTATGATATAGTTTAAGAATATAACATATGAAACTGGTACAGAGATGAATGATGGAATTGAAAATGAATATGAACATCAAGTTGGCATGGGAAGGAAGGCAGAGTGAAGAGATAATATAAACCTCTAGATTGAACCAAACCTGAAGCCAGTATTATTACCATATTACTTCTCAAGCGAATGAGCAAATAAACTCTTTTCTGAAAACATCTCTGATATACCTTCCAAAAGCTAAGATAATGATAATAATGGGTAAAAAATATTGAGTGCTAGTAAGAGATTATGATAATTGGAAAACTATAATCCCAACTGTGGGCTTTTAGTCAAATATTTTATCATCCTTTTTATTAATTCACTAATTTCTATATTAAGCTTAATGTTAATATGGTACATTGATCTTCTTATATCTCTGGGGTTAAAGCAAACAAACAAATAGAAATAAGATTGAAACTTGCATTTTGGACCACTAATTCTCAAACTCTATTGTATATAAAGATTACTTGACAGGCTAATTAAAAGTATAGATATGCAGGATTTGCCCCAGAGCTACCCTAATCAGAAACTCTAGATTAGAAGCCCAGGCATCTATATTTTTCAGAGAACACTAGTTGATTTTGAGATGTATTTTTAAAAAGTTTCAGCATCTCTGTCCTAAGCTTACTATATGACATCAGAATTTTATAGAGGATATTGAATTGTGTTTCATTAAAAGTTTGACATGCTGATTGCTATTAATGGTACATTATTAAAACTTCATGAGGGAGGAATCATACTTATCTTTTTCTATGGTATTCATGTAGAGATCTAGCAAAGTAAGTGTTCAGTAGGTATATGTCAATTAAATTAACAATTTTGGTATGTGAGGATGTTCCAGTTTTCACACAAAAGAGATATTTATATAGAATGCATGAAATCCAGTTGACATGGAAGAGTTTGATAATATTGCATGATATCCAGTCTCAGTGATTTTCAAACACTCTTTTTTGAAAACAAATTTGAAAACAAATTAGTCATAATCCCCTGGAAAAAGAATGTATCAAGGGAACTTAGGGATCAAACCTAAAATGTAGATGGTAAGTACTTAACTCATGCCAGAGTGACTTAGGAATCACTACTCATAAATTTTGTTACATTTAACTGAAGACTAAATCAGTTACCCAAAACATGAGCAATTTTTCTTGACTAAAGAGGTTTAAGTTAATTTAATAATTTAAAAAACAATAATAACATGTAGGAAAAACTTATTTATGATCCTGGCCTCAGAAATGTATAGATTTGTCCAGGTATGAACTAAATACAACATTGTCCCCATTTAATATATACTGAAACTATTTGATAATACTTAAAGTAGTTGGCAGAATTTTTCTGTACACATTTATTCAGCAGGGGAACAATAATTAATGTAGGTTNCAAGGGAGGAAAGAAGATCATTTTTAAAGAGATGTCCCTTTCCTTAAAAAGAGAGATTTTGGAACATATTTTTACACTATAGGTACATTTTGAATAATTGATGAATTTTCAGAAATGATGACATTAGAAACTTTAAAAATAGTCCTTCTTATATAATACAACATCAGCAAGTGTGAATTGTATATACCTATGTCCAATCACATGATACATACAATAATTATAATGACATACAATGACTTACGTGTCCATTTACGTACATAAAAGTTTATATAAAGCAAGAGAGTTGAACCTGTCCTGGTATCGAGGGAAATGTCTAAAAACTGACGCCATAGCTCCTGGGACATGTATAGTCACAAAGCTAGAAACCTTTTATCTTTCTGTAGGAGTTTGGCACTGTATCCAAGGGATTCCATTGTAAACGTTTTCCCAGATAAGTTAGTAATACCAGATGAGACTTGAATACTCCTAGCAGTACCACATGAGAGAAGGCAGCAATTTGTCTCCTTTTCTTTCTGCTGCAGAGATAAAGAAGAACTTAAATCAGTCCACTCAAGCATATGAGGAGGGGAAAATTCAGTTTTACAGCTAAAGCAATCAGATTATTATGTTGTGTCTTGAGCCGCTGCACCACAAAATATTTCTGTTTCTGTTTTCAAACTGAAATACGGCAAAAAGGAAATTCTCCCCTCACCTACTCTGTCCCTACACAACACAAACATAATATATATATATATAATGATTGCTCATGCAATTTCCATAGCAATTACTGTACAACTTCACTTTCCAGCAGAATCTTGAAAGCAAATGGACCCAGATAATTGTCAGAGGCTTAAATCCGCATCATAACCATGTTTCACATTTAAGGGACCCAAGAATCTAAGACTTCTGCCTTACATTTATGGTGAACAACTAAGTTGAAATAATATTTTTCTAGGCATCTTATATATTCCAATTGGGAAAGATAGAATAGGTCATTATTCAGAACAATTTACTCCTAGATGATGGATCAAAGGAATCACTGCTGAGCAATCACTCATTCTCAGCCAAGATGGGCAGCATTTGGAATATGGGTTGACAAGAAAGTCTGAAGTGACATTCGTGCCCTGCCAAAGCCACCATCAGCACGCGGTGCTCCTTTCTCATTTTCTTATAGCAGTCATGGAGACTGAGCACAAAGAATAAATGATTTGAGAGAAATGAAAAAAAAAAATGTTGTTGGAGCACCAAAGCTTGAACAGGATGCACAAGACAAATATTAATGTATTTATTCTTTTGGAGCAATGAAAAAAGGAACTGCTTCTGAAGACTTGGGACATGGTCACAGTATTAGGAGGTTAAAGACAAAAAGATCAAAGCCAAAACTGTGGAGAAAAATAGATAATTTTGTAAAAGACCTTCTCCAAACAAAACTTCAGTCCCCATTCTACGTGAAGAACTTTTGGATCAGCAATCAGATAGAACCAAGGGTTCAAATCCCAAATGGGTTGGTGCTGCACTCTTTCTGCCAAGTTAGATAAATTGAGTTTGGCATGGAACACAGGCCTTTTGGGGAAGACCTTGAAACCCCATCTGTTCTATTTATTCTGAAGATCCCAGTGCAGTTTTTAAGAGGAGGCATTTATTCTGAAGCAAAATTGGGGTACCACATGAGAACTCAAGGCTGATAGCCAGAGCCCCAGCCACACTCACTTTATAACAATGATTGATACCATTACTGCTCTCACCACCACTGTCTTGGTTAGCGTGCTTAAATATTAAAAAAAGAAAATTATCGAAGGCAAGGGGTAGGAAAAAAAGAGAATAAGCCCTCTTAGATATTCTAAGACATAACCGAAAATAAAATCAAACACAAAACTGTTCATATAGCTTTGTATATAATTTTATTTTCTTTAAAAACTCAGCTTGTTAACCAGGCTGCACTTAAGGAGAAAAGTAAAGGAAACTTTAAAAGACTAAATGTGCCCACTGCTTGTGTGGTTTCTGTCAGCCCCTTACTTCCTGTGCTGAGGTAGAGAGTAGTGAAGACATGTTTTAACCCAAACGAAGCTTTGAGGTGCAGTGGCACTTACAGGACACAGCTAATAATGGCTATGGCTTTTCATGACATCTCTTTGGTACGCTTCAGCATGACCTTGTCAAAGTTAAAAGCTCATAAAATTCCTATTTACTTTTTATGGCATTACGATTCTGCATAACAGTGCTTAAAACAAAAACACAGTATAATTATACTGTCAATCAAGCAGCTAAGAAAGGCATTTTCCACCAGCCTCATACCTAGCAAACTGTAAATAATTTATAAAACCAGAAGTCATGACTAAGTGGCAGTGTTCGGGGGCTAGTTAAGCACTTGTCACAGTGCCGTGGTTTAAGAGAGCTGGGCACAAAACACTGCTTGTTTACTTTTATCCTAGGAGTGTAAAAAATTGTTGTTTGTGCTTGTCGTCTTTCCGTGTGGGCTCTAATAAAAATATCAAATTGTCAATAGAAATTTGAACAGGTGTACAGTGAGAGTAATAATGATGTTTTATTCATATGTATTTCCAGCCCATTTAACTTCATCCAACAAACAACAAAAAATATTTTCTTCATTACCTCCAATTAATGTAAATGTCAAATGTGTTGAATATATTATCACACTGATAATTTGTTGTGTTGATTGATTTGTGGAATGTTTTGGATTAAAGTAACAATTTTTCTTACTTGACTCACAATTGCATGTTGTTATCCGTCACCTCTGGATTATGTAAATAACAAATTTGTTTTCATTAGGTCTAGCGCGAATTCTGGTAAACAAGATTTTCATAGTGTCAGTGGTTTCTGAGATTTCCAGCTCCTTCATTATTTTCAGTTATTTTATTAATTATTAACTAGAACTTATCAGCTCTGGAGAAAATATATATCTTTCATGCTAATGACCAGATAGCCCTTTATAAACCCTTTGTATTTATAAAGCAGTAGTAAAATAAAATCAAAATAATTAAATGCTAGGTTTCATATCCCTCGCTATGTTCTCTTTGTCTCTCATAACACTTTCATAATAATCAAGGTGTATATACTAAACCATGTCTGTAATGGATTTTGTGCTAGTTTTTTTTTTTTTTTTTAACTGTTCTGGTGGTTATTTAATCTTATTAAATATACTTAGAATAAAGAAATTGTGGTCAGTTTTCATAGGCAAGATTTAATGGTATGCTTAATAGGTTTCTTAATATGATAATGGATAAAGATTTTTTAAATTTAGATATCAATATATCTTATGTTCATATTTAAAGTTAAGTGAGAAATGTAGGTTATTTTTTTCATGATTCAGGAGAAAAATCCTGTGTTCTTTTTTCTGCCATTATCTAGTAATTTCACTTAACCTTTCTTTGTTCAGTGGGAAACATAAAAGAAGGTTTGAGTGTATATGAGCATAGCACTAAATTCTGCCTTGGGCATTTTTTAATCATCCTGAGAAGTGAGTTGACCTCCCTATGCCTTTGTTTTCTATTCTTTGAAATGGGGATAATATTATTTATCATATGTGTTTATGGAAACACCAAATATTTGTGAAACACACATGACAGCTAGCCAATAATTATTTCTATGGGTCTTTCTCCCTTTATTTTTCATATGTAAATATCATCTATATAAGGACACTGCATTCTACAGAAATGTGATATTAAAAAATATTTTCTTGTTTATGTAGCTCATAAGGACTGCAACCTAAGCCTCAGAGAGCTGACAGATATTATTTAATTTTTGAGAACCTAGCTTAACTTCTAATATGAGCTCTTATGTACTTTTAAACTGAGTTGACTCTTGATTTTCTTCCACCTCCCCACCACGGTCTAGGTATACATACCTGGAAGTTTTTTTGTTTTTTTTTTTGTTTTTTTTTTTTAATTTTTTAATGTTTTATTTATTTCTAGGAGACAGAGAGAGACAGCGTGAGCAGGGGAGGGTCAGAGAGAGAGGGAGTCACAGACTGAAACAGGCTCCAGGCTCTGAGCTGGCAGTCAGCACAGAGCCCGACGCGGGGCTCGAACCCACGAACCGCGAGATCATGACCTAAGCGAAAGTCGGACGCTTAACCAACTAAGCCACCCAGGCGCCCCCATACCTGGAAGTTTATGTAGATGTTTGAGTTGACCAGAGTTTGGGTAATGGTGGAGGGACTTTTCAGTTCTATGGGCAAGGACTTCTCACTTTAAATATTGCCATATGTGTGTCATTCATCTAGGTTACACATCAGCTTGACATGCTGAGTCAGCTTTCAGTTCTGATTTCACAGATACTTCTGGATTAGATCTTTCATAGCCATATTAATTCTGGTCTTCTACTGCACTGACACAGAGAAAGTCAATGAAACTCTTTCAGACCTCCTTTATCTCAACACTGTCTCCTGCCTTATGATTTCTGGCATCTCATTAACACTGTTGTTAATGAATAGGGTAGGAAAGCACAGGTTTCCCCTAGTAGCAGATCCCACAGACTTCTCAAGGATATTCTTCACATCTTGCTTCAAGTTGGAGCTTAGTCCATAGAGCAAGGAACAAGCTCCCTTTCGCAGGGACCCCTGTACATTTACTCTTAGTACCCTCTCCTTCTCTCCATTTCCTCCTACCTTTGAGAAATATAGGTCACTGCTTCATGTCAGGTAGTGTCCTAAATGCATTGTTCATGTCCTACATTTCATGCCAGTCTTCTAAGGTCTAAGACTTGAAACTCAAAGGCCAAGAATTGTCTCTTAGCTTTCTTCTCACTCTCTGAGGTGGGAGGTAACCTTTTTGAGGAAGTTCTGTCAGTTAAAGCAGTAATGGAAAATATCAAGCTGATGACATGGGAAAATGGCCACGTGAAATGGGAGAAAATATATGTATCAAATATTATCTTGCTATGTAAAGTTTTAAAAATAATCCTATCTGTTTTCATCTTATTTTTCCTTCCATTCCCCCGTGTTCATACATTGTGTTTCTTTAAGTCCACATATGAATGAAATCATATGACATTTCTCTTTCTCTGACTGACTTACTTCTCTTAGCATAATATACTTTAGTTCCATCCATGTTGAAGCAAATGATAAGATTTCATTCTTTTTGATCATCAAGTAATATTCCATTGTATATACATACTACATCTTTTTTTATCCATTCATCAATTGATGGACATTTGGGCTCTTGGCATAATTTGGTTATTGTCAATAGCACTGATATAAACATTGGAGTGCATGTGCCCCTTCAAATCAGCATTTTTGCATTTTTTGAATAAATGCCTAGTGTAATTGTTGGGTCATAGAGTAGTTCTATTTTTATTTATTTTTAATTTTTAATGTTTATTTTTTATTTTTGAGAGAGAGAGACAGAGACAGAGCATGAGAGAGGAAGGGACAGAAAGAGAGGGAAACAGAATCTGAAGCAGGCTCCAGGCTCTGAGCTGTCAGCCCAGAGCCCAGTGCAGGGCTCCAACCACAAACTGTGAGACCATAACCAGAGCCAAAGTTGGATGCTTAACAGGGTGATCCACCCAGGAGCCCCTATTTTTTTTTATGTTTTGAGGAGCCTCCATACTCTTCTGCAGAGGGGCTACACCAGTTTGCATTCCCACCAACAGTGCAAAAGTGTTAGGGAAGCAAACCGTAAGAGACTCTTAAATACAGAGAACAGATGGAGGTTTGCTGAAGGGGAGCTGGGGGAGGAATGGGCTAAATGGGTGATGGGCATTTAGGAGGGGACTTGTTGGGATGAGCACTGGGTGTTATATAGAATTGATGAATTACCGAAACCAAAACTACACTATATGTTAACTAACTTGAATTTAAATTTAGAAGAGAAGAAAAGAAAAGAAAATGCTGACCATAAAAAAAGTAAATTACTAGGTGATTCTTGAAAAAACCAATAATAATCCTACCACTAGAAAGGCATAAAGAAGAATTGTAAGAATGAATAATGGAATGGCATTCATCCTGTATTCTAGCACCCAGTCCTCATCCTACCTTACCTGAACCTGAGAACCACAGAGCAGCATCCCTCTGGGGTGAGGATTGAGAGTTATAAGTGGGGAGGCAAAGAGACCAAGAAGAGGGATGAACTGGAACAGGCTAGGTAAATAAAAGGTAAGAAATTGAAAAGGGAATCTATTTCTGTGCAGCAGTGCAGAGAAAAGCACACTAAGGAAGCAGATACTTGTTTCTTGCCTAGGACATCCTGGAGGCATGACATTGCACATGACAAAAGTATTACAGGGACAGATATGGGGAAAGTCACCATTTATTTTCCATAAATACACCTAATTTGAAGAGTGGATTATAAAATTGTATGAATGCTTCTAGGCTCTATTAAATAAAAATAAACATGCTTAGTATCATTTTAGTGCCCACAAGTTTTCACATTTCATGTCAGCACACATATTCCAAGGCCTATCTATTGCAGTCTCTTCACTCTAAGACACATTGTGCTCATTAGACTTAAGTGTAAAAGAAGAGCCCTAAAAATGGCAAAACCAACAGCTAAGCTAGCAGAAAACTCTGGCAACAGATATAGCCGGCTTTAAGACTAGTGGCAGCCTTAGGATTTCAGTCCAAATGTCTTTTGTCATCAGTGTAACTTTTTGATGTCTGGTCAAATTTTCTGTGTCACTGACTTACTCAATCTGGAAGGCATTCTAAACACTTAGAACCCCTATGAATTGTGTTCTCAAAGCAATATTTCTTCATGGAATTCTAGAAAAAGAGGTGAACGTTTTAACCCTGAGTAAGTAGTGTAACACTTATAAGAGTATCATGTAATAAGGATGTTTCTCTCTGGTTCCTATTCTGAGATAAGGGATTAACTGAGATATTGAAATCACATGTTAAAAAAATGATATACACACATGCATATGCACATATACACACATATGAGTACGTATACTTAATAATAATCACACAATTGCGATTTAGTTAATATTTCGTGTTTCTTAAAATAGCACCTTAATAGTACTTAATACTACTTTGTATTTTTTTCTACATTGCATACCATCATCTTGTTGTTTATTCTTCTTGGTCAGTGTATGGATACATACAAGGAAATGTCTGTCCTAAGTATTCAGAAAATCTTTCTGTTCATAAGAACGTACCTACCATAAAAAGTCTCAAAATAGAGATTCTGGAAAAGCAAGTAGTTCTTTGTCACTGTAAAAGAGAAGTGATGTGAATAATCAGAACAGGTTCAAAACAACAACCATAAGCAACTTGCCATTGTCAATAAATACAATAAAGAGTGTGCAATAAATTAATGAGAAACAAATGACTTTTAATTATCGCCCAGGTTGGGGAGAAAGAAACCCAAGGTTTATCTGGAAATCGACTGTTATTGTAAGTTTTCTTTTAGCCAATCAAATGGAAATATTCATATGCTCAGGTATGATATCTGTAAGATGACCTGCAGTTGAGACTGAGCATTACAAAGTATTAGAGTTGAAGTGCAGTTAGAAGATATTCGGTGATAGTAAATATTACGTTCAAAGCTGTAAGCCAGTACTTCAAATAGGCTCTTGAGACCCACTGGAAGATTGACAGGTCCTGGCGCCTCCTCCCTGGAGGGCCATTCTGCCAATTCCAGCAACATTTTAGAACAAATCAGGAACTTGCCTTTTTTTTTTTTTTTTTTAATTTTTATGTCTAGATTAAAAATAGTCTCAGAGATTTTGAATAATACAAAATGGACTTTAGAAGCTGGTATTAAGTCACAGTTTATTTATTAGGCCTGAGTTTCTGTATACTATGAGTGTTTATTATAAATTTTACAGTCGTCGAAACTTTCACTAAAGAAAATCAGATTATTTAGGAAATTTCCAGCATAACAACTGAAATAAAATGTATTTAAAGGTGATCAGAAATTGGATCCAATAAGAAATATGATGTTAATGACCAAGCAGCCAGCTCTCTGAAAATTACAGTTACTTATGGGGAAATTTGGAAATTGTTTTTCCTGAGTTGCATGCTGTGTGAAATACTTTAAGAAAAGAAATTGCATGTAAGTCTGAAAAGTCAGCCCTGTACTAAAGAGGTACTATAGTTTCTTGATAGAGTATCGCTTTGCTTAATAAAGATGTATATTTTAATTGATCATTAGATTTTTTTGTTCCTTAATGTATTAATACAAAGATATTAACCAGATAGTGTGCTAACACTCTAGCAGAGCTTGTGATGGGGCCAACATAAATAAAAGGGCTACTTCTTTTGAGTGAGTTACAATAAAGTTTAAAAGGCAAGAAGTCAACACATTGGGGGGACCATTAATATCTAATTTATAACAAAATGGTAGATTACTTCGTATTTCAGATAAGAAAATAATTTAGAGAAGTGAAGATCATAATGAACTAAAGCTTTAGGTCAAGAAACTATTCAGGAGAATTCTATATAAGGAAATTAAATAATTACACTTTTAAAGAAAGTAGATGCAAACAGCTCAACAAAAGAACGACACAGGCCAAAACACTTAAAAAATTGATATATGGCAAATATGGTAAGGAGACCCTTAGTACTATTTAGGGAATACTAATTAGTATACTTCTCTACAATTTCTTGCCATTAGAAGAAAGGAGACCAATGTGGAGTGGTGAAAATCTGTAATTTCATATAATTTCACATATGAGAAAAGAATAAATGAAAATTAAAAAGCTAGAGAAATATTTTCTGATAGAGCTTTTAGTTAGGCTTGGTATTAGCTCGTAATCAAGAAAAAAACAAGTATGTATGGTTCCAAACTTGGGGAATTAGGTACAATGTGGTCCCATAAACAAAATGGAATAATGACAAATTAATGTTAGAGATTACAAACTCATTGTAAGAGATATTTTTAAGACTGTGCTCTGGATGGAGTTGAGTACTAGTACAAGCCTTCCTGGGCAACAGGAGTATGATGAGGATTCTTAACATTTGAACATTCTGCATCTAAAATATGCTTTCATAGCAAAAAGTTAACAATTATTCAGTGCTTGTTCTGTGCTTAACCCCAAGCTAAACATTGTATCCCTAATATCCCATTTAATCTAATTATACAGTTCTGGAGATTTATAGTGAAGGAATAGTTGAAATAATTTCCTGGTTAAGTCTGATCTTACTTTTAGAATAGTCAGCAGTCACCTTAGACCTCAGTGTACATGATTTGATTTGCATATGGTGAGTATTGGGAGGGCATAAGACAAGGAGCTTACGAGTGGAAGTTGATACTTCAAGGAGCCTGGAATTTTAGATGAAAAAAGAAAGAGAAGTAAAAAGAATGGTATGAAGTTTGTTCCCCAGCTTGGGCCTTAAGAATGATTTGAACCCTTTAAAGAAGGGCTTTATATAGAAACTGTTTATACAGAAAGAACTGTTTATACAGTGATGTTCAAGAAACACAGGACAATATAGTTTCATTTGGCTGTTGTTAGGATAACCTCTGACCCAGAATGGGAAGAGATGAGCATTTTACTCACTTGAACTGGGCACATAGAACTTTCTGGCACCACTGTAGTTCTCAAACATTTCTGTCATTGCTTGATTATGGAGAAATCACAGCAGAGCACTGGTGGGATGAGATGCTCGTATAAAATGGCAGATGCTTGGGGCAATGGAGGGAGGGTGGCTTTGGTCAGGCATTTGGTACCTAATAAAATATTGCAAATGCCTAGTGGGAATAGACCGTTTTTGTTTGTAGATGAGAAATACCCTCTTAAGACTCCCAGAAGGACTTGAGTGGGGATGAGAGAAAGATGATTTTGCAAGAGGATAGAAATTCTGTGTTGTACATGTGAGGACAAGAACAGATAAAATTTCATCTATTCATCTATTTAGCAATTAATTTCTATATACCTGAAATCTTCTAACAGTATTCTGGGAATCAGAGCAAACAGCGATCGAACAAGGCAATAGTAATGGTTCGTGTAGCGGAGATACACATAAATTAATAAATAAATGGTGATATAAAAAATTTATACAACTCAATAGCAAAATAAACAAGTAATCCTATTAGAAAATGGACAGATGGACTGAACATTTGTTTCTAAGAAGACATACAGCTGACCAACAGGAACATGAAAAAGGTGTTCAACACTAGTAATCATCAGGAAAATTCAAATCAAAACCGAAATGAGATATTCCCTCACACCTGTTAGAATGGCTGTCATCAAAAAGACAGCATATAACATGAGGATGTGGGGAAAAGAGAACCTCTGTGCACTGAGAGGGGAATGTAAATCAGTGCAGTGACTATGGAAAACAATATAAAAATTCCTCAAAAAATTAAAAATAGAAATACCATCTGATCCAGAAATTCCACTCCTGGGTATATACCCAAAGGGAATGAAAATAGGATCTTGAATAGATATCTGTTAATCATGTTCACTGAAGCATTTTTCCCAATAGCCAAGACAGAAAAACCTAAGTAATCAGTAACAGATATTGAATGGATAAAGATGTGCTGTATGTGTTTATTGTGTTATATGTATGATGTATATGTTTTGTATGTATACATATATGCACGCCATGGAATGTTATTCAGCTACAAGAAATAATGAAATTCTGTCATTGAACAGCAATGTGCATGGAACTTGAGGGCATTATGCTAAGTGAAATAAGCTAGACAGAAAAAGACAAACACTCTGTAGTATAAGTTGTGGAATTAGCAACAACAAAGCGAGTCAAACTCATAGAAACAGAGTAGAAAGGTGTTTGTCAGGGGATGGGTGTGGGGGAAATAGGGAGAGTCTAGAAGAATACAGACTTTCAGCTATGAGATGACAATGGTCTGAGGATGTAATTAATGTAAAACATGGTGACCATAGTTAATAACACTGTATTTCATAATTGAAAATTGCTCAGATAGTAGAACTTAAAAGTGCTCATGAATACAAAGGTAAATATGTGCGGTGATTGATGTGTTATTTAGTAGATGGGGGAATCCTCTCACAAGACATGTATACATCAAATCACCATGGTGTATACTGTAAATATCTTATAATTTTGTATGTCAGTTACACCTNAGGGAGGGAGGAAGGAAGGAAGGAAAGAAAGAAAGAAAGAAAGAAAGAAAGAAAGAAAGAAAGAAAGAAAGAAAGAAAGAAAGAAAGAAAGAAGAATCAGAATTGCCATTGGCTAAAGATAGAAGCCCTGAAGAGAGCCAAAAAAAACCCAAATAAGGAGTACCAGTGATGGATATTGGAGAGAAATAATGTTTAAACTTAGACCTAAAATATTGGTAGAAATAATCCATGTAAAAATCTGGGAAGAAAGGAATTCCATATATGGGAACAGCTTGTATAGGGTCTCTAGAATAGAGCTAATGCTTTGAAGGGATCAAAAGCTGGACTAAATGGCTGGAGTGTTTGAGGTCAGTAAAGGGAGACAGGAGGCTACAGAATAGATGGTGAGGGACCTTGATTTCAGACTTGGTCTTGAGGGCAATAGAAAATGATTGAGTTCTCATTAATTACTTTTAAATTTTAAAAGATTACTGTGATTGACACATGAAAAGGTGTTCAGAATCACCCATCATCAGGGAAATACAAATCAAAACTACAATGAAATACCACTTCACACTAGTTAGAGTGGCTAAGATTAACAATACAGGAGACAACAGATGTTGGCAAGGATGCAAAAAAAGGGGAACCCTCTTCACACTGTTGGCAGGAATATAAACTGGTACATCCACTCTGGAAAACAGTATGGAGGTTCTTCAAAAAGTTAAAAATAGAACTACTCTTATGAGCCAGCAATTGCACTACTAGGTATTTACCCATAAGATATATAATGATTTGAATTGGTACATGTATCCCAATGTTTTATCAATAATAGCCAAATTATGAAAAGAGCCCAACTGTCCGTCAACTAATGAATGGATAAAGAGGTTGTAGCGAGACACCTGGGTGGCTTAGTCGGCTGACCATCTGACTCTTGATTTCCACTCAGGTCATGATTTTCCCATTTGTGAATTTGAGCCCCTCATGAGGCTCTGCACTTTCACTGCAGGGCCTGCTTGGGATTCTCTCTCTCCCTCTCTTTCTGCCCATCCTGACTCTTCTCTTTCTCATAATAAATAAACTTTAAAAAAAGAAGTTGTGTTATATATAGATAGATATATAGATATCTATATAGATATAGATACAGTCATAGATGATATAGATATAGGTATAGATAATGGAATATTAGCCATAAAAATGATGAAATCTTCCATATACAACAACGTGGATGGAGCTAGAGAGTATTATGCTGAGTGAAATGTCAGTCAGAAAAAGGCAAATACCATATGATTTCATTCATATGTGGAATTTAAGAAACACAACAGATGAACAGAGGGGAAAAAAGAGACATGCAAACCATAAAACAGATTCTTAACTATAGAAAACAAACTGAGGGTTGCTGGAGGGGTGGTGGGTGGGGGGATGGGCTATATGATTGATGGTATTAAGGAGGGCACTTGTAATCAGTATTGGGCGTTATATGTAAGTGAAGAATCAATAAATCCTACTCCTGAAATTAACATTTCACTGTATTTTAAGTAATTCGTTTTGAATGAGAACTGAAACTAGAAAAAAAAATTACTGTGTTTATCATACGGAGGATGGATCTAAGGGATGAAAGACTGTAGGGAGCAGGCACTGATATAAGTAGGAGGTTCTTTCATTATCCTGGACCTAGATGATTATGGCCTGAACCAAGATACTGGCAGGAAAATGATGAAAAGGTGCAGATTTGAGATACATGTAAGCAGTCAAACAGAAGAAACATGGTGACTGATAGAAAGTGGGCAATGGGGTGGCTCAGTCAGTTAAGCATCTGGCTCTTGATTTCATCTCACGTCATGATCTCACAGTTCATGGAATGGGCCCCACATCAGGCTTTTAACTAACAGCCTGGGGGCTGCTTGGGATTCATTCTCTCCTTCTTTCTCTGCCCCTCCCCATCTTGTTCTCTATCCCTCTCTCTCAACATAAATAAATAAACATTAAAAAAAAATACTGGGCAATTAAGAAGAGTTCAAGAATAGTCTTATGCTTTTGACTTGGGCAGCCAGGGGCAAGGTGGTGCTGGCCCCTGAGCTTAGCCACAGTGTGGAATGGAGTACAGAGGAGGCTTGAATCAGAACTAGGAAACACACCTACAAAGTTGTCTCCTTATGGACCCCAGTGCACCACACTTGTCTGAGACCAGGTTGGGGGCTTTGCAGTCAGCCAGGAGAATGGGTGAGGTTGCCAGCTGAACCAGGGTGGTAGAAAGGTGAATGGTGAGCTGTGATTGGATTATGGATATAGTTTGAATTTATGAAATATATTTCTGCTTAAGAGACTTTGCATGGTCCCTTTGACTTAATGCATTGCCAGCAGGTACTCCCAGGGCAAACTCTCCCACTTTTCTAAAGGCATCTAAAGGCCTTCCTATCTTACATTCACCTTTACCCACATTTATATTCCTTTTTGCTAGTATGTATTTCTTTCTATTATCATTAGTTACTCTTCTGTATATTTTATTTACCTATAATAGGTTGTTGCTTATACTCCCAGAACATAGTAAATGTTCGATACGTATTTGTGGAATGAATCAGTGAATTAATTAATTCCAAGGCATCTGAATGAAAGTATATAACATCTAGAAATAATATATACAGTATCACTACCAGGGACTCATTTCCTAGATCTTGAGGGGCCATTTTGGGAGATATACTAAGACTTTCATACCAAGAAACTCTAGAGTAGTCGAACAAAATTTAGCAACCATTTGGAGGCAAACCATAAGAGACTCTTAAATATAGAAAACAAACTGAGGTTTGATGGGGGTGGGGATGTGGTGGGGTGGGTTAAGTGGGTGACTGGCATTAAGGAGGGCACTCTTCAGGGTGAGCACTGGTTGTCATATGTAAGCGATGAATCACTGAGTTCTACTCCTGAAGCCAAGACTACACTGTATGTTGTTAACTAACTTGAGAATCAAAAAACAAACAAACAAACAAAAACCCTAAAAACAAAAAACCCCATAAAAGCCTCAAAAGACCAAATATAGACTACTAGCTCAAACAAGAAAATGAAAATAAATGTATTGTGTAAGATTTTGAAAAAAGAATTCTGGAATAAAAATAGATCCAAAATTATGAATAAGCTTTCTGGATGATATAATTATATATTTCCCCCAAATACAAGAGAATGGTTTATATATCTTTAGAAATAGAATGCCAAAACTCTTGATCCCAAAGCAAAGTAACTGCTAAGAGAAATAAACTATTTCATCAGTGATGATTTATTTTCCCTCCACAAGACACGATTTCTCTCTCTAGCAATTCAATAGAGTGAAACAATGAAAGTATTGCCCTCGACCTATTGTATAGGGATATTTTGTGTTCTAAGGACTTTGTTTAATGAAGCAAATGTTTTACTGCTTACAAATGTTAAGAACTTAGACTTGATCCAAAGAAAAAGAAAACTATTGACACGATGCTTCACTGAATGACATGTCAAGGAAGAATCAAGACTTTTCGTTTTCATTTCTTTACAGGATTTCCTTTGCTTTCAAATAAATGTAAAAAGATAAGAATGTATAGAAAATATTTTCTTAATTTTAAAATCATAAAATAGTTGACTATAAAAATTAATTGCAAATTAAGTATATTGGCCTTATAAGAAAAATATATCTGATGCTACTTAAGTAGTTTCTCTTTTCTGTGTAGTGCACAGATAATGAGTCTCTGTTGTTTTCTGTTATACTCTATCATTTTCCAGGGATTCATAAATTATACAACACTCTGCTTAATCTTCTACACCTTCTTTTGCTTCTCTCTTCTCTGTTTACACATTCTATGTCAGCCAATATCAGCATTTTGATTATAAACAGAATGAAACTTCCTCCAAAGCCTGTTAGACTATAGAACAACATATTTTGTAATATTTTCTGGCTTTTTTTTTTTCCTCTCCACAAACCCATAAGCGGTATAACATTTCTTTTGCTGTTGCATGAACTTGGCATTTTTAACTAGCCTGGGATTAGCTTTTCTGTGTGTTCATGAAGCATTAAAGCTTTGCTGAACAAAACAGTTCCTTCTGACCTCTGTTAGAAAAATGGAATATCTTTAAGCATGCTCTTATTATTAATGGATTTTTCCATTTGTAATTCTTCCTCAAGCCTCTTCCCCATGGCTCATTCTGTTGGGCCTGCTTGTGTGACAATGTCTAGAAAAGTGATTATTTGTTTCCAGGAAAAATTTTACATCAACAAAATATAGGATCATAGTTAAATTATAGTATATTTGGTTAATTAGTAAATAGTTTTGTTAGATAATTAGCTTATTAATATAAAATCATCAGGATCTGACCAACTTATAGTTAAAATGGGATCCAGATGTTGTCTCATATTCCTCTCAAGTAATAGGGAAATATTAAGATTGTCATTAAGATATGAAGCATTTAATTTTAATTTTTAATTTTTAAAAATTTGTTTAATGTTTATGTAGTTTTGAGAGAGAGAGAAACAGAGCGCAAGTGGGGAGGGGCAGAGAAAGAGAGGGAGACATAGAATCCAAAGCAGGCTGCAGGCTCTAAGCTTTCAGCACAGAGCCCAATATGGGGCTCGAACTCACAAACTGTCAGATCATGACACACTTGGCCTGAGCCAAGTCAGAGGCTTAACAGACTAAGCCACCCAAGAGCCCTAAGATATGAAGCATTTTAAATAGAACCAACAAAATGGTCCTTTAAATATTGTGAATGAAATACACAAGGATAGATGCTTAGACTGATGAATAAGTAAACAAAATATGGCATATCTATGTGGTAAAAGAGAAGAAAATATTAATATATAATACAAAATCAATAGACCTCAGAAACATTGTGTGGAGGTAAGAAGCCAGACACAAAAGATCACATACAGTATGAGTCCATCTATACGAAATCTCAAGAAAAAGCTAGTGTGTAGTATAAAATGTAGATTAGTGGTTGCCTCGGCTGGTCCTGAGTATGGGGATTAAATATTAAGGGGCACAAGAGTCCAATTGGAGTGGTGAAAATCTTCTAAAATTAGATCATGGTGATAGTTGCACAAGCTTGCCAAATATCTTTGTATTGTACAGTTAAAATGCATAATTTTATGCTATATAAATTATATTTCAATAAAATTACTACTTTGTACTATTAAAAACCCTATGCTGTCTTTTAAGGTCAATCACTCTTTACCATGGCAATAGCATCCCAAAATGTCAACCAAAAACTATCAACAAAAAGGATGTAGCCTTTAAAATACATGTTGTAAACAATAGGAAGTAGTAGACAATTTATCTACTCTAATGAAAGCAAAAACCAATTAAAAAAAAGAAATGCTGACAGTTCTCCCTACCAGTGAGTTTCAGAACCCTGTTATTCTTCTCCCTAAGCACATAAATATTATCCTCATTTATTCTATGCCAGCAAATACTAGAAATAGTCCCATTAATATTTTTTTCATATTATTTCTCTAAAACCTTAGTTGAATAAACATGTATTATTCCTTCAGAAACCACGCTAGCAGTTACATGTCTTCTAAACTACCAAATGAATAAATAAATGCATTTTGTACATTCAAATAAATAATACCAATAAAATTTCCCTTCTGGTTTCAAATATCTCGGTAGAATTTGATGATTTCATAAAAATGAACTAGTTTTGGGAATTGTATTCAAGATTATGGATAAAGTTACATAAATATTTGAAAGACTTTTTTTTTCCTTTCTGAAAATATGTTTCAGCATTCAGTGTATGGAAATATCTTTTTACAAAGCAATCTTTGTCACATCTGTGCTCATTTGGAGCCACTTTTTATACACATTCTTAAATAGGAGTTTTATTCAGGGTTTATCTATATATTTTCTCTTTCCTAGTGTTTATGTAGGAATTGAATATTAATATAAATAATAAGCAAGTGATTTGCCTGAGTATTTCATTTTGAAATTTATGTATTTTAAAAGTTTTAAATGATAGTTTAATGGTAGTGATAGCCATGGATCAAGTAAACTAACCTGTACACAGGAGATAGAAATTGTGACTTTTGACTTTTTAGTTAGTAGTCAATACTCAGCAGAAGTCCTCACATCAGGGGTGCCTGAGTGGCTCAGGTAGGCCACCAAGGTTAAGCATTCCACCCTTGATCTCAGCTCAGGTCATGGTTTCACTGTTTGTGAGTTTGAGCCATGTGTTAGGCTCTGCACTGAAAGCATGGAGCCTGCTTGGGATTCTGTCTCTTCCTCTCTCTTCCCTCGCCTCCCATCAAAATGAATAAATAACTTAAAAAAAGTTTCCTTCTTAAAAAATAAAAAGAAGTCCTCATATCAAAATGCACCTTGTTGGTATTAGTGACTGACTTACTGAGGGTAGGAAGCATTTAGGGGTGCCTGGGTGGCTCAGTTGGTTAAACATCTGACTCTGGCTAAATTCATGATCTCACAGTTAGTGGTGGGACACCACTGTGCTAACAGCTCAGAGCCTGGAGCCTGCTTCAGATTCCATGTCTCTGTCTCTATCCCTCCCCCACTCACATTTTGTCTGTCTGTCTCTCTCTTTCTCTCAAAAATAAATAAAGTTAAAAAAAATTTTAAGTATTTAGAAAATATGTTACTTTGGTATATTATCCACTGGCCAGGAATTTCAAGTTCTAAGCAGCTCAGTGCTGCTCAATGTTAAAAGAAGAAAAAACATATGAACCGCCTTGGTCATAGATTTCAAAGACCTAAAGGATTTATCTATACATCAATAAAGAATTTGAGTCTGAAAAGCAGATAAGCCATTTAAAAGAGACACCCATCACCTAGTTCTAATTAAGTTTTTCTACATGAAGGAGCCTATCTAGTAAGATAAGTTTGCCGGAGTCCAGCTCTGGCCAGGTCCAGAGGTCCCTGAAGGATGGACGGTGTCAACGAGAGAGAGAGTGAGAGAGCCGGGAGATCCTTTCGGATCACCAGGCAGGCATCTCTGTCCTGTCGGTTTTGGGGTCTTTATTTATAGACCAAACATTAACATGGCATCAGAAAATGGAATTTTTACAATAGTTCTCTGTGATAAGATGTTTTGGAGAAAGTACAGAAACAGATTTTACAGAAGTATTCTTGCAGAACTGCCCCAATTATGGTGAGATTGAGTAACTAAGAAAATAACAGGGTGTTCTTAGTGAAAAACAGGAATACATACACATTTTAATAGTGCTAAGATTGCCATAAGTTAAGTTGTAGATACTCTTATCCATCCTCATCACAGCTGCCAGGGTAAGGGAAGGTGTTTGTGGAGGGTAGGCTTTAGGGAAGGGACTCCTATACATCACCAGTTAGCAAAGGTATATGTAGTAACTTATGTTCTGCCCTTATCTGTTCCTTCTCTCTAAATTAGACTCTCTGTCTCCGGGCAAGACTTGATTTTCCAGTTATATTCTTTATGGCACCGGAGAGCCAGCCATACCTTTAAAGAGTTTAGCTCATTTCCAATACATAGAATAGCCTCTTCGAGAGCATTTACCTTTGTGTCTACTTTTATGATTTCTTGAATAGCTAGGGCATGAGACACATTTTTGGTTAGCTGATTTACATGTTGAGCTGTATGAACCTCTTGGACTAACGCAACAGTAGAAACAGAATTGTACACATATAAGGCCAATCTTTTATGAGTAAGGGTCATTAGCCTGTTCATGGCTCAAGGGAAAGTATGGAGGGCAACAGGACCTGCTGGAGACACGATGTCTGTTCCCATAATCAAAAGAAGAAGTTCCCACAATAAGTTCCTTCACAAGGTGCAGTCATCATACCAGGGCCAGAATAAGGGGACAAAGCACTCCTGATACTGATCAACAAAGTACCTTGGGGGTCGGTGCTCAAGCAGAAATAATTGAGTGGGGGTGGATATCGGTCGTCATCTGATTGGCAAGAGACCAAACTTGCTTTAACCTCACCAGAGCTTTCTCGACTACTGGGCTCAGAATAGCTCCCAACATAAGTTCTTCTGTATGATAAGTTCTTCTGAATTTAAAAGAGAAGCTGAAAAGTTGAATATTCGTGTGAAAATTCCCAAATGTTAAATGTTGACAAGTAACCCACAAATTGTAAAACATTGTAGATGGCAAAATGGACCAAAGGACTGGGTCTCCTAGTGGCCAGCTCAGTCCTTCTGCTTCACAGTGCAATTTCATCTAGTTTCGTACTGTACAAGACCCTTTCATAATTGAGTACTGCATGTATACCCAGCACCTGCCACTATTGCAGCCTGTCTTTAGCCTTTGCCCATGATGATCCTTTGGCTATGAAAAATGCTCATAGTTACTTTCATACCTGTTTCATACTTAGCAAACTGCAGATTTTTAAAAATATTTTTATGAAAGCCTCCATTTGTATTTCTGATAATCTTTTATTATAGCAACTATTCCTTTATGAAAGCAATTTTAGTGTATAATTTTTAAAAGGGCTCTCTAGTGGAAAACAGTTTCTCAATGTTCTTTGAAAGCAGGGCATCATATATTCTTATTTTGTGTTCATAACATAGTAACTACAGATAGTTAACACTTAAATGTTTGAAGGAATGAATGAGTGCATGAATGAGTTACTAGTATTGAAAAAGATAAAATTCCTATCTCGGCTCCACTACTGATTTGTTATATAATCTTGGACAGGTCATTTTCACTGCTACACTTCAGTTTCCTCACCTATATAATAAATAAATACACTAGTCTGGATTCTATCTGTGGTCTTCAATATTCTATTTTTGATGAAAGTGAGATAGTGATAATAATGTCCATAGAAAATGAGTAATGTCCATTATTAAACCCTTATTGTGTGCAAGGAACTGCAGTAAGTGCCTTCACCACAGGATCTCACATAGTCTTCACATGATATCATAAAGTAGGTATTTTTATTCCCGTTATACAGATAATAAAAATATGTTTGGAGAAATATATTTTGTTGTCATTCATCAAACTAGATATGCAAAGTTTGTTGTCCAATCCCCTATCATTCCTTTCTTTTCAGGGTTTTATGAATCATAATAACTGAAGTTCCTATGGTTTAAGACTTTAATTGCAGTAACTGGTAAGGCTAGTGATTATGTGTCCAGCCATGTGTAATACTGCATTTTTCCTACTCCAAATCACATAGAGTCATACTACGCAAAGTGTGGTCCACAGAAAAACAGTATCAGCATCACCTGGAAAATTGCTAGCAATGCAAAATCACTATCCACAACCCAGACCTGCTGAATCAGAATCTGCATTTTAACAAAACACTTACAGGATTCTCATACACATTAAAGATTCAGAAGCACTGACAGAGAAAAACTGTTCCTTGTTTAACACCATAATCCTATTAATCGGAAATGCCTTCAAAAAAGAAATCTTTAGAAGACGAGAATAAGGAAACGTAAAAGGAAGTGTAAATGATTGGATCTTAAAGTTATGACTTATCTAAACAGCAGTTAAATTCACATTTTAGAGAATATCAAATATCTATGTGTCCACTTCTACTTTGCATAATAATGTCTCTTTATGAAATAATTCATTTGCCAAGTTTAGTATCCAGTTGTTGAAAACTTGTTATCTTTGAGATATTACAAAGAATGAGACTTTTTCTTTTGAAACCAAATCTTTTGGAAGTTGTTTTTTGTTCTTTTTTCTGTAGGTACTTGTATAACCTACATCAGTTTTAAACCATGATAACAAAAGGTATTCAGTTGAAATCATTACTAATTATTGCCATTATGAAGCCTGAACAGACACTTTTTTGAGTGATAACAGGACAAGAAAAGGTTTGATCCCTCACGGTCTTCAGTAAGTTAGAGCAATGGGTATAATGTGAACTTGAAAAAAAAATTATCTTTCTTTTCAGTGAGTAGAATTTTCTCTCTGTTTCTTATTTTGAAAGAACTGATGTCTAGCTAGCTGAGATAGAAAGAACAATGAGATATGCATCACCTCAGTATTATGCATTTTCGAAAAGAAATGATTCTTTATTCTTTGTCACTTCTGGGCTAATTGAATATATAAGAAGAAACTTCTCTTGTATAACTCTACAGTCTTTAAGAATGTTCGCAGTGTTATATTAAGGACCTCTTTCTTCTGGGGGATCATACCTCATGCTTATCACTGAATTCTTCCTGGAGGCAATTAAAGAGATTTATTCAAGGAATGTCACAATCTTAGAGTAAGATTATCCCATTGATAAATATGTGGAGGTTTGCATTTAATTATTTTTGCTTTATCAATAAGAAATATCATATATGTATTTGTAAAGGATAAATCAAAGCCTTGTAACATGGAAATTGGCAAATGGCATCCAGATCCTCTAGACAAAATCTAGAATAATAGTAGTTACATATTTTTGTGGAGTCTAATCCTAGAACTGACCATTGCAAGAACATTAGTTATTCCTTGAATATAGTGACTAGTATATAGTCACAGGGTAGGAGAAAGTTTTTAGTAATACACGTGACAAATGGGCTGGCAGAGTCTAGGACAGGATACCCAGCTGAAACACCAGCAAAGAAGATTCAAGGCTGAGTCCATCCATTTCAAACCTTTTCATTATCATTTAGTTTGCTGGTTTCTGAAGTTTTTTTGTGGTAAATGCTAGGAGATCAAGTTTTCCATTCTGACTCCTTTTTCTTCAGTTATTCTCTGTTCTTCCAAATCAATATTACTTTTTATTGCTGATATGAGACTCTAATCATGTATCTGTTTGCTTTATAGCTAGATTCTTATTTTTCTTCCTTTGCAATGTAGCTATTGAAGATCCACAAATTTTCAAAAATGATATTTTAAAATAAGCATGTGTTATATGCAAAAGCCTTCCTAGTCAGCAAGTTAAGCTGACTTTTCTGAAATATCATTCAGCAAATCTTGATATTTGCATATTTGTTCTGTCTTATGGTGCTTATATCCAGCTGATTCTTCCTGAAGAATAATATCATTCTTGTTGGAGTCAAAAATAGCAGCAATGACAACAAACAAAACAGTTCTTCTTACTCCTGATACACAAGTTCTTACGTTTTTGAACACTTAATGCCTTTACTAACAGTTTCTCTTGGCTAGAAGAATATAGGTGTGTGGAATCTAAGAGTCCATCATGTAATCAAAAGTTTCCTTTCCTACATATATATACTTATACACATATGTATGCACATGCATATAGATATAACTGCATTCATTTGTAAACAAATATCACTGCTGATTGTGTCCATCTGGCACTCTCCACTTTCTCTGTATATTTTACCTTGCTCTTTAAAATAATGTTATAGTAGAAACCAACTATTTAAACTTGGAGTCTCTCATTCCTAACACTTTTGCCTTAAAATAGGATGTTTCCTAAATTTTCTACTTTCATGATACTCTGTTGACATTCTTTGCATTAAATTGATTTTTTAACACAGTGTGAGGTAAGAAGGAATTTTAAGAAAATTTAAAAGAATCTGGTAATCTGGTAGCTGTTGTAATAGTAACTGCATCCAATCAAATCAGTCAATTAGCTCTCTACAGATTTGCTCGTAAAAGCCCATCGGTCATGAATTTATACCCGTAAATGTGTTTGGAATGTTGATGTTGATATCTTATTTAAAATAAGAAAGGCTATAAAATCAGAAAGAAACACAATCACAACTCTATTAATTGTAAGTCAGACATTTCCTGTGGCAATCATAAGTTAGTTCTCAGAAAAGATGCACCTATCCACATATGCTTACCCGTGGTAGAGGTCAAGGCAAGGAACTTTTCATCTCTCTATGCTTTACTTCCCACGAGAGTAAGAGTTACTCATTCATCTGTTCATTAATATTTTTGCTTCCTACTATGCATGATCCATTGTGCTAGCTTTAGAAAAAATATCTGAAAACTAAGTTTGAAGGTAATAATGAAATGTGTTCCACTTGAATACATCAACTAGGATGTACCCTTCCTGGTTTTCAAACTATGTGCTAGACCTGAAGTAAGACAGAGGAATAAAATATAAGGTCTTTGTCAAAGAAATCACAATATCTTGGGGAAAACATTTCAAGACTCAAATGCCAACTGCCAACTGTAGTGCTCTGCTGGTGATGAAAATTAAATGCACACACAAAAAGGAGTCATTAATTCTTTCTAGAAGTGGAAGATAGGCAAGGAACAAAGTGACTAGAGATTTCATGGAGATGATGACAATTAGGCTGGGACTTGAAGAAGGTAGAAGACCAAAGAAATTTGGAGTAGTGATATTTGAGATGTGGCAGTTTATAAAAAAACATGCATCGGTGGGAATGTAAGTCATGCTCAGACTATTTCAATAGTCCATTAAAGCTNNNAATATTTTCAAAAGCCAATTAAAAAAAAAAAAAAAAAAAAAAAAAAAAAGAGGTTCAGATGTGAATTTGAAAAGAGAGAGAGGTATGTTAGCAAAAAGTCTTAACTACCTTGTGAAAGAATTTGTCAGCTATTCTGTAGAAACCAGTGATAATTTCAAATCATGTTGCCTTGTGATCTAAAACTGATACACAACTTAAAGCAGCAGGGGCTTTTCTGTATAAGATAGCTCTAGGACATAATTACAAGAAAATCTAAGTGTCTTTAAGTGTAGAAGAGGCCAAAGAGAAGATGTTGGAACTTACAGTAACACTAGCAGACATGAGTGTTGAAAATAAAATATAGGGGCATCTGGGTGATTCATTCAATTGAGTGTCACACTCTTGATTTGGGCTCAGGTCATGATCTCATGGTTTGTGAGATTAGGTCCTACACACTGTGAGTATGGAGCCTACTCGGGATTCTCTCTCTCCTCTCTCCCTGCCCCTTTCTCCCTCATGCTCTCTCTCTTTCTCTCTCTCAAAAAATAAATAAATTCCTTTTAATACCATTGCTTAATCCTCAGATTCACAAATCTCTAACTCTAACTTATTTCAATATTGTTGATGTTTCTTCACATAATCAAAATTTAACATTTGGTGACTTTGATGAACTCTGCAGCTTTTAAAATGATAATAGGACATTTTATGACCTCTGTGTCTTGTATTGTAATCATTACTACTAATCCGTAACTAGAACCCTAAAGTTGGAGAAGACATGAGACATTTTAGAAACTCTAGAAGCTTCTTTTCTCTTTTATTTGTTTCTTGAATATATGTAAGATGACACCACTGTCTTTTAGATACATTCACCCTTCATAAATCTTAAACAAATACAAAATCATTTAAAGATAAATTTGAAGGGTACCTGGGTGGCTTAGTTGGTTAAGCAATCTTCTCTTTGTTTCGGTTCAAGTCATGATCTCATGGTTCCTGGGTTTGAACCCCACATCAGACTCCATGCTGTTGTGGAGCCTGCCTGGGATTCTTTCTCTCCTGCTCTTTCTCTGCCTCTCTTCTGCTCCCTCTGTCTCTCAAAATAAATAAACTTAAATGTTTTTAAAAAAGACAAATTTGAAATAGATGTTTGAGTGAAGTTTATAAAATGTTTATAACTTAACTATTAATTTGTTTTACATGGTCATTTTCATAATGTGAATATACTGCCAATATTAACAATCATAAAATACTTACCACTTTTTAAAAAATAACTCTCATGGATTATATATACTCTTGATTTTGTTAATAATTTATACAGCAAGTATTTACTGAGCTCTTAGTAAGTATGAGGCACTGTGATAGACTCTAAGAGCAAGAAAGTCCCCCCCCCCACACTTTAATTTTAGATTTTACTGTGAACAAGTAGAAAACTTATATTACTTTGTAATCTAATAAGAAATCCAGCAAATTTTTAAATAGGGAATAAAGGGCAAAGGGTAATCTGTTTCACTGGACTGATAAAAGAAAGCTTCTTTGAGGAGGTTATTTGAAGCTGAGAATTAAAGTAAGGGGAAAAGCAAAGAGCAAGAGAAGAGTAGCTTGGGTGGCACATTAGTCACGCATTTTTGCATAACAAACTAGTTCAAAATTTAGTGGCTTAAAACTATACTCTTATTACTCATGGTTTCTGCAGGTCATGAAACTAGGCACAGCTTTGCCAGGTACCTCTGATTCAATGTCTCTTAGGAGTTTGCACTTATGTTGTTGGTCTGGGCTGTGTTTTCTGAAGGGTCTACTGGAGCAGGATTTTCTTCTCAGCTCACTCACATGGATGTAGTCAGAAATAGTTCCTCATTAGCTATTGGGCTGACGACTTCAGTTCTTTGGTTACTTTTTGGTCAAAGACCTCCCTCAGTGCCCTGCCACATGGCCCTCTC
This sequence comes from Crocuta crocuta, assembly GCF_008692635.1. Classification (NCBI taxonomy): domain Eukaryota; kingdom Metazoa; phylum Chordata; class Mammalia; order Carnivora; family Hyaenidae; genus Crocuta; species Crocuta crocuta. Next base: position 18,897,069 of record NW_027528977.1, on the reverse strand, counting down.
TATAGGGCAGCTCACAACACTGCAGTTGGCTTCTCTTAGAGAAAACAAGAAAGAGCACTCAGTCTTTTGTACCTAATCACTGAAATGACATTCCATTACTTTGCTACATTCTCTTCATTAGAAGCTGATTACTGGATCCAGCCCATCCTGAGGAGAAAGAACTAAACAAAGATATGGATATCAGGAGTTAGGGATTATTGGAAGCCATCTTAGAATCTGCCTAACATAGATGGCAAAAACAGTGTGGTGCCAAAAGTAGAGTGAGGAAATAGCTTGGAATGTTCTATAAATTGTCAAAAGACCACTGTAGCTTAAAGTGGAGGAGGGAGGGGGTGCCTGGGTAGCTTAGTCAGTTAGGCATTGGACTCTGATTTTGGGCTCAGGTTATGATCTCATGGTTTGTGAGATCAAGCCCCATTTGGGACTCTGTGCTAACAGCATGGAACCCGCTTGGGATTTTCTTTCTCTCTTTCTCTCTGCCCCTCTCACATTCATTCTCTCTCTCTCTCAAAATAAATAAACTTTTAAAATAGTGGAGAAGGGAGACAAGAATATGTAATGAGATTGGAGCAATAAATAAAAACCAGATAAGTAGATAAGTTAGGGCTGTTTAGTTCATGGTAGGAAGTTGCAAGTGTAAAAGTGAGAATACCTTTCCAGAAAATCTCCCTCTTAATGAAAGATATATGATTGAAAAAAAATGAGTAAAAGAATGTTGAATATATTCAAATTTGTACTTTCAGTGAACTAGGAGAGCACTGTAACCCTGAATCCTCACACTCATGCATCCAGTGATGAGGGAACTATGAATTATGCATGTAACATTTCTCAGCTTCTCACACTTTTCACTGGAGCCTGCATTTTAACACTGATTGCAAACGGTCCATGAATCCACCCAAAGCCAGATATGCTGAACAAAAGCTGCTGTTGCCTGGGACAACCCTAGCCTTTAAGCATGTTAGGACATAAATTGTGTTTCTAGGAATTTTTCACAGGATTAAAAAAAAAAAAAAAAAAAAAAGCCTGTCCTTGCAAACCAAATGCTACACATAATTTGAAGTTTCATGTGATTTTTTCCAAGAATGTTGCTTGTAACACTACTAAAGAGATGAATTTTAATGTACAGTTGGAGCATATATTCACTGAGCTATTTGATCCTATAATTTATGATATTGTTCTTTGTGTAGGTGACTCTTTTGCCATGGAGGCAGCTTTTCTGGGAAAATTTTCTATTTCCATAAAGTGGGTAATGGAACCTAAATATTTGTCATATATAATAGAGTCTAGGGATTTATTAGATATAAACTGGAGACTGGGTAGCCTGGGTGGCTCAGTTGGTTGAGCATCCGACTCTTGATTTCAGCTCAGGCCTTGATCCCAGGGTCATGGGATCGAGCCCCGTGTTGGGATTTTTGCTGAACATGGGGCCTGCTTAAGAATCTCTCTCTCTCTTTCATTCGGCCGCTCTCCCCCACTCACATGTTCTCTCTCTCTCTCTCTCTCTCTCTCTCACACACACACACACACACACACACACACAAGGATATAAACTGCAGAGAAAAAAATGTCAAAAAATTGAAAGCATATTCATCTATAGGGAAATGAAATAGAAAAGAGAAATACATGTCCATAACACATATTTTGGGAATCATCCTACTTAAAATCATTCTACTGCAAAAGCCATTCTTTTTATTCTATCATCTAAGTTATAATAATATTTTATTAAGTCAACTGATATAATTTTTAAGTCTGTCTATTCATGTATCCATCCATGAAGAGACAGAGGTCATATTTTTAATTTTATCATGTATATAAATAAAATTGTATTATAATTATAACTAGGAATATCATTTCATTTTTGGTTTTAGATCTTTATTTCTCCAACGTTAGTGTTTTGGATATTCATTATTTTATATGTGTTAGCAAGCCACTAACAAATAGTTAATTTAAGAACATGAGATAAGCATTAAGTTATTCCCCTAAACCCCCTTTCTCAGGGATTGTTTCTCCTTTTAAGAGAACGTTATCTTTCTATTTTTAGTTTTTAATGTTTTTATTTTTGAGAGAGGGAGAGAGAGCTTGTGAGTACCAGCTGGGGAGGTGTGGAGAGAAGGAAACAGAGAATCTGAAGTGGGCGCTGCACTGACAGCATACAGCCTGATGTAGGGCTCTAACTTAGCAACCACGTAATCATGACCTAAGCCAAAGTCGTATGCTTAACCAACTGAGCCACCCAGGTTCCCCAGGAGAACATGATCTTTCTCGCAGATGGTTGAAGTGCTGTGTTGTGGGATATTTAACACACTTGGCTTTTTGCTTGAATTTTCCACTTAGCAACTAAGACTGCTTACCCCAGAAGTATTATTTAACTTTCCCCAGATACTCTCCTAATCAACAGCAGTAGGATTAACAGTTGGAAAACTCTTTTTCTTTATGGTCCCCAAGCACTATTTTACTTTCTTTATATTTCCTGTTTTAAGTATTTGAAACTTTTTAGGATAGGAGGCCATAAAGAATTTTTATTTTTAATCCAAAGGTAGAATTTGGAATAGACTCACTTGTAATCATCCAAAAAATTAATACTATTAAGAATATGGAGAAATGCCCCTAGAAAAAGGTGTGTGAATTGATTCAACCTTTCAGGAGAACCATCTAGCAGTATCTCAATATTTTAATAGTGTAGAGCTTTTTATCTATTAAGTCAGTTTCTTGAATTGAATCTAAAGAAGGGGAAGAAAATATTTGTATACAACAATAAATATAAGAATATCTAGGGGCACATGGGTGGTTCAGTCAATTGATTGTCTGATATTGGCTCAGGTCACAATCTCAACAGTTGAGGAGTTTGAGCCCACTTCAGATCCTCTGTCTCCCTCTCTCTCTGCCCCTCCCCTGCTTGTGCTCTCTCTCAGATAGGTAGATAGATAGGTAGATAGATAGATAGATAGAATATCTATTCTAGGTTTTGTTTTATTTGTTTATACTGATGAAAAATGAATCCATTTTCTCAGATGTAATTGATAAAATAATAAGAAAAATAATAATAATAGATAATCTTCACTGAGTTTTTAGTATGTGTCAGCAATATATTAAGCACTTTATATTTGTTATATAATTTAATTTTCTCTGTGTCATAATAATATAATTATCCCCAATTTTTGGATAAAGAAGGTGAGCTGTAGAGATATTAAATACTAGTTCAAATTTACACAACCAGTAAATAGTAGATTTGAACATAGGAATTCATACTGTGAAATCATTAAGAAAAAGATAGACTTAACCTTTATATCCTGGCATAGTTAAGGATTAAAGCATGTATTAGAACAATATGTTTTTAATATCACACTTACATAATAAAAGTATCTGCATATTTTCTATAATTAAAAGGGCATCCAATCAGTTTCCTATAAGTTGCAGAGTATGTATCTATTTGTTCACTCTACTTCATATCTCTAGTGATGGCAGCCAGTCCCTCTCCCCAGCTGGCTCTGTATTTTATCAAGAAGAGACTGAATTTCACATCCAGGAAGAAGCATAGGGACCCAGGGTGAGAGGGCAGAATAAAAGGTATTATTGGCAATACTTGGTTTCTAATGTACAGGTGAAAAAGTATTTTTCCTTCTAAGTTCTTGGCTGAGACCCCACCACCCTCATAATAAAAAGACAGAGTAACAGAAGAACAAAAATTTAATAACTTGTATACCTATTTTATACATGGGGGATACCCAGGAAAACTGAGTAAATCTCCAAGATGGCCCAAGCTATCACCTTGCTTATTGTCACCAGCTAAAGACAAAAGAAAGCTGTTGGGAAATTGGGGGGATGGTTAGTAATGGACTGTTACCACAAAAGCCCTGTAAACAAGAATATGGTTGTTATGCAGGCTTAAGTCAACATTTTTCATTCATAAGAATTTTTAGATATGTTACTCTCCTCTTTTGGTAACGAAGGAGACATTCTTATAAAAGATTTCCCTTATAAGGGTAAATGTCTTTCTTTTTTAAATTAATTAATTTTTAACTTTTTTTTTTTGAGAGAGAGAACAAGAACTGTGAAAGGGCAGAGAGAGAGAGAAGGGGATGGAAGATCTGAAGCAGGTTCTGCGCTGACAGTACAGAGCCCATTGTGAGCTTGAATTCACGAACCCTGAGTAGAAGGCGGACACTTAACTGACTAAGCCACCTAGGCTCCCTGGTCTCCCTCTTTTTTTTTTTTTTTAAGTTTATTTATTTATTTTGAAGAAGAGAGAGGAAGCAGGAGAGATGGAGAAAGACAGGAGGAGAGAGAATATTAGCAAACTCCATACTCAGAATAGAGCTCAACAGTGGGCTTGATCTCAGGACCATGAATCATGACCTGAGCCAAAATCGAGTCCATTGCTTAACCAATGGAGCCACCCAGGAACCCAAGTGTAAATGTCTGTTTTAAAGTGCTAAACTTCTACGCTGTTTTCAGAGCTTCTCCCATGCCTGCAGCCTCTGCAAAAAAAAATCAAACCAAAACAAACAAACAAACAAACAAACAGCCCCAAATAATCTTTATGCCAAAGAGGCATATTGTGAAGTGGCAACTCTGCTCCCTTGCTCCAGCCAACCTCTGCCTTTCCCAACTATTTCAATCTGTGAAGCCTGACTTTTTTCTAAGCTACTTTGACCTGGAACTCTGTCATCTGATATGGTAGTGCTTTTTGCCATTTGAAGACTCTTTGATCCTGGAACATTCTAGGTTATTCCTTTCTGGATTTGTTTTTATTGTATGTAGGCATGTTTTTGTTTTCATTTGTTTGCTTATTTGTTTATTCTGTGCCATCATTTCATGTACAGGTTTCTTCCATTATCTCTAAGTAGAGAGTTTCTATGAAAACATTTGTCAGTTGAAATGGTATGAAGTAAAAAAACACTTTCCGTTAATTTACATGACGATATTTTCCAGAATTCCCAGACCCCAAAACTAACCTCTCTTAGGCTTTTCTGGTCTCTTAAGATGCGTCTGGCTAATGGGTTCACAAGATACTCAAGGTAAAGCATAGACACCCACAGACACAGTGCAAAGATATGGCAGCTTGATGCTGAGATGCTGGGTGTGGTTCCTGGGGAAGGATCTGGGCGAGGCCTTTCTTGCAGCTCAGGGTACTGCTGCCTTATAATATCTTCCTGCAAAACAACTGCTGAACACTCTATTTGCTTTTTGCTGTTTTTTAAATATAAAAGCAAAAGTTCTCTTTGGATTTATTTAGGTTAGGAAAAACAGGTGCTAATGTAGGTCTTTCATAAAAGCTAAGTGGCATGACATTAACTTTAATTTTTTTAAATGTTTTTTTATTTATTTCTGAGAGAGAGAGAGAGACAGTGTGAGCAGGGGAGGGTCAGGGAGAGAGGGAGATACAGAACCTGAAGCAGGCTCCAGGCTCTGAGCTAGTTGTCAGCACAGAGCCCCACGTGGGGCTCGAACCCAGTAACCGTGAGATCATGACCTGAGCCGATGTCTGACACTTAACTGACTGAGACACCCAGGCGCCCTGACATGAACTCTAGAAAAGCAGGGATATCTGTGTGAATTTTAAACATTTTTACTGCAAATATACTAACAAAGATACTCAAAATATAATTCTTTTCTACTTTCATTTCTGCCTCACTTATTATAATTAGCTGCCCAAAAAAGGTAAAAATCATCTAGAAACGAAAAGAATTTTATATTCTCCTAAGATTGTAATTATATAGGCATTTGCATTATTAATTTCTTGATTGGTGATTTCCATTCATAGACAAGACCAGTAATTTCAACAGTATTTCATTCATGATCCCTACGGGCCAAAAATATTTTTGAGATTTTATTTAGAAGTGATTTGCAAAGAGAAATAAGAGGACTTCAAAATGTTTCAATATGAATTTTCTCATAATAATGAATATACTGTCTCACAGTACATATACATAGACATATTTACATATACACTACATATGCATATGTACATGTGCATACACACATCCTTTTACCTCTCATATCACGATCATTTTCTTCCTAAGTAAAACACTGATTGGAAGTTATACCAGACAGGTTATGGGTTCTCCAGCACTACCTGGAGACCATTAGATCTTATTTAAATACATCAGAGCTTCAGTTCCTAGTCAGTAACTCAAGTAGTCCTTACTAATCAGATTTCCAGAATACTTTTGGGAGCTCAGAACTCCATTATTTCTACCTCATAAGATAACTATTTTGCAGGAAATATCTAAATTGTGAAATATTGACTTGTTTACTAAAACAAAAATGAAAGAAGCAGCAATAGTTAGAAAAAGAATACTGCTCCAACCTTCCTAAAATCAATATCCAACAGAGCCTCAGTGGACAAACAGAAGATAGCTGTGTTCCAATCTTCTGGGTATTTTTCTCTACATTTTGGGTATAAATTGCCTGTTATCAAGAAAAAGAAAACCAGAACAGCAGTGTTTAGGAGAGAAAGAAAGATGCATAATACCCCCCCTCCAGTACATTATTAACAAAGATGATAAAGCAACATGGTTTGCAGACCTTACTATAACAGTTATGAATTGCTCTCAGTCCTAAAGAGGAACATAATAACCCAGTCCTTGGATTTTGAGAGTTATATTTAAATATATTTCTCAAGATTTCAGGACGGACAGATTTGTTTCTGCCTTTCAGGTGGTGTATAACAATCATTGCCAAAATCCCACTTGCTTTGATTCTTTCCTTCGAGCAATTTACCATATTATGTACTTATGCTCTAAACACCTGTGTTTTTAATTTGCTTAAAAACATTTCTATTTAATGTTCTTTCTTAAAATTTTGTTAGAAAAAAGTTCCTTTTGATATTTACTAATTTGGTATTTCAAGTGAAGATGGCCTCTCATATGGTTCCCAGATTCATATGTTTGTTCACTGATACCTCTAAGTATTTATTCAGATTCCTGTCTTTGCTACAGTTATGTTAGGCAGTGCTGAGATGAACAACGAGAATAAATCTGGGAGCAAGCTCTTCATACCAGGTTGAATTTATGATTTTTGGAGAAAATGAATAACTAAACCAATAATTTTACTAGAGGTTGATAAGCACTCTAATACTGTGTCCATAATGATTTGAGACAACATGTAGGAGATCAAATATGTTTACTTGGGCAACTTGGGGAAGCTGACAAAAGCCATGGTGGATGAGCAGGAGGTGTTTTTTGTTTGTTTGTTTTAATATTTTTATTTATTTCTAGGAGAGAGAGAGAGAGACAGCGTGAGCAGGGGAGGGTCAGAGAGAGAGGGAGACACAGACTCTGAAGCAGGCTCCAGGCTCTGAGCTGGCAGTCAGCGCAGAGCCCGACGCAGGGCTCCAACCCGCAAACTGCGAGATCATGACCTAAGCGAAAGTCGGACGCTTAACCGACTAAGCCACCCAGGCGCCCCGAGCAGGAGTTTTTTAAGAGAGCTCTGTCACTCCCACCACAGGGAGTATGCACGTGGTTTTTCATCTGCCTGGAAAGCTATTCCCTATCGTTCTACTGTTCTACTGGCCCATTTCTTTACTTTGCCAGTATGACTCATCCTTTATGTACTAGCAAGCACTACCATTCCTTTCTCAGGGGAGGACTCTATGGTCCTGCAAAGTGAATTAGTTTTCTATTCAAAGAAAATTTTTCATAGTGTTATTTTCCTTATCTTTTTATACTCTTCTAAGATTGAAATATATAGACATTGTATGATTATTTCATTAATGTCTGCTTCACCTGCACTATACATTCACTGAGATCGGAGGCTCACTTTTCTATCTCCAGATTCTGACAGAATGACAGAATTGGCACATAATAAGTGTTCAATAAACTTTAGTCAGTTGAGTGACTTGAGTGCAGTTTCCTAAGGTTAAGTGTCTTCATTCATCAAATGGATTAATATCTACCCTAACTCTGATAGATTATAAATGGGAGATGTTTAAAACAATGATTGTATTTTATAAACATGTGCACTGTTATAGTTACTATCTCATACTAACTCAATATTCAGTCCAATTTGGACCATTCTTTAAAATTCACTAGTGTTATGAATCTCTTGATTTTATGTTGGTCTCTCTTTAGGACTGGTAAATTAAGATCACTTGCCCTCTTAGTTGTGGTTTGTATCCTTAGGATTTTTTTTATGATATTTTTAATAATATTCCTTCTTTATTATCATCAGAGTGAACAGAGGCAAATTATAGCTCAGGATTTCCTATAAGTATAAAAATCCACAGTATTATCAGTACGATTTTTCCATTTTTCTCTCAGATATCAAAAATATCATCTCACTTTTTCTTACACAATTATTGGAAATAAGTAATTACTGTCTCTTATTATTCTTGGTCATTTTTCAAATTTGTTTTACCACCTCTACATTTCTTCAATAAATTATGCCTGAGTAGCTAACACATGTAAAACAAGGTTCTGTGCATGTTGCTGTTTATGTTTCACTTTGCATCATCATGGGTTAAAACATCTTAAAACTCCTACATAGAGATTTCTATCCTTCTACATAACACCGGTAGAGAATCTTTTTTTCTTGTGAATACACAACTAACCTAGTGTATGCCATTGTTATGACTTCATCTCTATTCCAATATTACCACCAATTCAGAGCCCAGATATATTTACCTACTTTTTCTCTCCCTTAAATCATTTCCCCCTCTTCCTCACAATAAGAAAACCAGCTTTCGGCTCACATTTCTAACTCTCCTCATTTACATTTCAGAACTAGGATGTTCTGCCTTCACACATTTAAGGATTTTTCAGCAGTCTGACAGTTTTTAATTTGATCTTGTTTTGCAGGTCAAGAATTCAATTTCTAAATGCTTTACCATTTTTCGTTTTCTCAAATAGAATAATATTCCATCCATCAATTGTTATCTCCTTATCTTCAGGTCTTTTTTTTTTTTTTTTCATTTCCCCTGAACCAAGGTCAATGTTTGTAAAATCTGCTTTTTACTAATTAAATCTGACATCATTTGATAATATCAATGGTACTTAAGTAGCATATAAATTCATCTTTAAGTGAATCCACCATGGTGAATTGGAAGGTATGTGAGATTGCATTTATAATAATAAACAAGTCATGTGCATTATTTGCAATACTTTTTTAAAATTATTCAAACTCTATAACTGATCTGCGAACTGGTCAAATATGTTCTCTGGCACTCACCAGAGAGAAAAGGTCTGATCACCTTTTAAAATGGTGTGTGCAAAGTTTATTAATTATGTGTCTCCATAGACTAAAATGTGCTGAATACTGCTTCTTTGAAACAATTTCTGCTTTGTTACTCAGAAACCTGAATTTTAAAGGGGAATAAAAAGTAGCTTAAAAGCATGTAGATTAAACTAGCATAAATTTTATTGGAGGACTTCACCTCACTTTATAAAAAATAATCAATTGGTATTGATGAAAATAAGTATGATAAGTAAACATTATCATATAGTGAAAAAATCTAGATGTCCTCCCCAAGGTGTCCTGGGAGGCTCATCAGGGATTAAGGCTCATTTTGTGCTGGGCTTTTATGTGCTGAGAAAATAAAAATGCAAAAGCTAAGGAGATGTCCTTGACTATGTAAAAGTTCTATCAAACATGAATCTGAAGATACCAAAGAGCAATTATGATATTTATAATAAAAGAATACGTCTGTGTGTTTTATATTTAAATAGAAGAGTCTGGTACTAGTTAGCAGAACTGATAACCAAACCTAGTAGATATTAAGTAATGCTCGATATGCATTGCCATGTGCCTTCTCCTTTCCTTTACACACATCCCAGTTTTACATTTAAAGAGCCATGTAATCAGAGGACAACATTATTGCTCTTTGAAAACTCAGAATTTGCTTAGAATTAAAGCCACAATCATGCTTTAGGCCTCAGCATATTGAGTGATGAGCACAAGAGCCTCCCATTCTCAGAAGCAAAGCTTGGCTGAATGGCTGGTCATTTGGCTTCATAACGGAAATGTGTCTTTCCTTGGTTGTGGAGCTCATAGGTTTTATTTGCCTGCTCAAGAGCTATTTTGTAGTTTCTATTTGTAGACATAGATCAGAATGCATAGCCTGGTTGAATGCAAGAGAGCAAGAATTAAATAATATACCTTAGGGGCTCCTGGGTGGCTCAGTCTGTTGAGCACCTGACTTTGGCTCTGGTCATGATCTCATGCTCTGTGAGTTTGAGCCCCATGTCTGGTTCCGTGTTGACACCTCAGAGCCTGGAGCCTGCTTCGGATTCTGTGTCTCCCTCTCTCTCTGACCCTCCTCCTGTCTGCACTCTGTCTTTCTCTGTCTATATCTGAAACATAAATATTCAAAAAAAATTTTTAAATAAACAATGCAGCTTATCCTTTTCATGATGCTCTTCTCTCTGGAGCCTAGGTGTGGCAGCAGGAAAGGGAGACTTAAACTTAAGTTGAGAACAAAAGTTAGAGATGGGTGACAATCCAGGAGGTTACTGGTTCTTTGGCCTTAAACAAGATACTAAACATTTTAGAATTCTCATTCCTCATCTCAAGGGAAAGGTCATGAATCCTCTCCTGTTGTCTACCTGTGGATTTCTATAAGAACCAAATGAAAGCCCACATTTGAAGCATCTTCTTTAGAACTGTTAGTTTTCAGCCTGAACTTTAGCTTCTCCAGTGGTCAAATATGAGGAGGATCAAATGAGATGATATTTATAAATCACCCAGCATAACGCTTTGAACACTGTAGGTGCTCAATAAATGACAGCAGTTTTTAGTTACCATTAAAAAAAAATAAAAAAGAATTGTGAGTGTTAATTGAAATGAAACTGTTGTGGCAAAAGTATTATGAAGATGGACCAGGAAAAACTGGGTATTAGTCTTGCTGGGGCCCTGAGGCATGAAGTCTATTTCTACCTGTGCCTACTTTTCTAACTATAACTTTTTTTTAATTTACTGAGAGAGAGAGCGTGAGTGGGGAAGAGGGGCAGAAGGGGAGAGAGAGAGAAAGAGTAAGAAAGAGAGAAAATCTTAAGCAGGTTCCATGCTCAGCACAGAGCCCAGTACAGGACTCGACCTCATGACCGTGAGATCATGACCTGCGTGGAAATCAAGATTCGGACACAACTAACTGAGCTGCCCAGGCGCCCCTAACCATAACTTGTAGAAAGTCTCAAGTGCCTCATCGTAAAGGAAGACTTTAATAATACCTATTTCTGAAGAATGTTGGGCAGGTCAATTGACAGAAGTGATGGAAACCATTTAGAAAATGGTGGGGCATATAGAGAGTGCACAAAAAAACAGTCATTGCCTCTATTTGTTACTGTTGTCATTAAATATCTTAAAGGATTTCATCTTGCTCACTCCCAGGGACTTTTCTCTCATTTGTTGTATGCCTGACACAGAACGTTGCAATTTTACCAACAGCAGAAGCAAGTATGAGAGGCTGGGACATCTGGTGCTCAAGAGAGGCTAGGTTTTGACAGAATATGTCTCTCAAACATTTCAAAGGGGGAGAGAATAAAAGTTAAAAAAAAAAAAAAACATTACCATTAACAGGATTCTGCCTGTGGGACAAATTCTACCTACTGTTGGCCACCTGTTTTGTAAATAATTTTATTTTGGAGCACAGTGCATCTATTCAGTTTCATAATGTCTCTGGCTACCTTCATGCTACAATTGCAGAGTTGAGTTGAGTGGTTGCAACAGAGACCCTGTGTCCCATAAAAATGAAAGTATTGGCAACCTATACCTTCCCCGAAAGTTTGCAGACCCTATAAAATTCAGGGGGCTTTTGGGGGGGCACATGGCTCAAGAAGTCAAGGGATAGCTATTAAATAAAATACCAAACACTGAAGTAATTTATCAGAAAACCAAAATTTATGCCAATAACAGTAAGATTTTGAAAGCAGAAATTCTTACAAAATCCTACACATGACTGATCCTGATGCAAACCTGGCTTAAGATATAGAGCCTCGTAGCGGCACCTGGGGGGGCTCAGTCAGTTGAGTGTATGACTTATGATTTTGGCTCAGGTCATGATCTCATGGTCATGGAGGTGAGCACTGCGTCAAGGTCTGTACAAGGCATGAAGCCTGGTTAAGATTCTCTCTCTTCCTCTCTCTCTACCACTCTTCTGCTCTCTAGCTCTCAAAAAAAAAAAAAAAAAAAAAAAAAGAAAAGTAAAAGGATTTACAGCTGAGAAAAGGGGCCATAAACACCTGAAAGAAAGGAAGAGAGGCAAAGAAATAAGGAAGAACCCTGTAGACTAGTTGTTTTCTGCTAGCCATAAACATTCATGATGCCTCTCTGAAAATGAGTCCAAAAGTCTAACAATAAATTCACAGATTATAAAAGGAGATTTCTGTTTCCTGAGAGGTAAAGCAAGTCTTATAATGCTTAATTGCACCTTACCCTTTGGAGACAGTCCATGATGAGACATATTCAATATTTCATAAGTGGAGCTTTTATTCTTGTTTTGTTCTTCCCTGTCACAAATGCACGCAGTTGGCCGTCTTAGTATATGCTTAGCATAAACTAATGATTGCTCTGTTTCTCTTACTTGTACTAAATATAGGAGACCTATCATATTATCACATATTAAGCGACAAAAACAATAAAGCATTCAAATGATTACACAGATAATTTTTGCACAAACACAAAGGGTAATAACATTGAAACTGAACAAGTGTCTTAGAAAAGAGAGCCTCTATGCAATTGCTGGCAGTGTAGATTGATATATGAAAGAACAAGTCCATTGTACATAAGTATAAAGGATCGTTAATGTGTAATGAAACAAAGGGCTTTTTTTTTAGAAGTGAAACAGACTTTTTAAAGTTGATGGGCATCTGTGAAATAATTTTGTTTGCCTATTTTCAGATATTTAAAAGATTTTCAAGTGCAAGCTAATAAGATATAATGGGCAATCACTCTTAACAATGTAGTTGTTATATTTAAGTTATATACCAGGGAAAGTCTTACTAGTTGTGATCATAGAGACATGGGTAGATATTTGAGGAACAAGTCTTTGAAACCATCTAATCTAATGTTCATGGTCTTTCAGAAACTTTCTAACTTGAGGCTGTTTTTCTCCCCAGAAGAGTGAGCTTCTGAAATCATTAAGCTTATATTTCTATCTTTGCCTTTCTGATATTCATCTATTTAACTAAAATTTCCATTATCTCATTTGTGTTCCAAAGCCACATTTAATTGTTCCCATCTCTAGTAACATATTTAAGAAATATCAGTTGTTTCTGAAGCTTTCTATTGTTGCGATATTGGTCAGGGTTGGATGGACATACCATATCTTCCTTTATACTTATTTTACTTAAATTCATCAGCAAAAACCCATTCATGATATTTTTATCAAGCATATCAGAGTATATGGACTGAATTTGTATAAGCTGCTGATTGATGGTTTATACTAGTAATTGATCCAAATGCTGGTTTCTAGATTCCCCTATAAGCTTTGGAGATCAGAGAAGGTAACATTGTATTATAACAGCTTCACCCATCCATTAACACTAGACAACATGCAATGGGAAGATAGGAATGTCAAGAATCAGACCTGCAGAACAATTGTGGAATGACTCTCTTCCCACCTCCAAAATCAAAGGGCACCTTGTAACCACCTCTGAACAGCAGTCTGGGTTGGTTTCTAATACTGTCAACTTCCAGGTAGATACAGCTGCAGAATCCCCTAAAAAAAAACTATAGTGTGTGTGTGTGCACGCGCGCATATATATATATATATATATATATAATATGATTATATGAATTAAAGGCTTTGCTTTATTTTTTTTGAATCAACTCTGTAAGAAATTCTAGTTGTGAAGGCCTCAGGCAGGTTCACTATAATAAGACACATGAGTGGACAGGGCCTCATGTGATATGAGGAAACAAGTCTGACTGTTAAAATGTTCGTTACACCCATGGTCACTATGAGTCATCATCTAGCCTGAGAAGAGGAAGAGAGAAGGCTAATTATAAATTGAGTTTAATTAAATCTCTAGAGCTAAACTGAGTAAGAAAAGGAAGACAGATTCTTTCACAGAGGTTAACTTAAATTTGACCTCCATCTTAGATCCTTAGTTGCAGGCATGATTGCCCCATTTTATCAGGTAGGGAAAACCTCAAGAGCGGAGCGGCCAGGGGGTTGGCCCCATATTAAACAGCAAGAAAGAGGGAATGTCAGATTCTGAGCCCATTTTTGTCTGTCTCTAATGGCAACCTCTCCCAGTAGACCATGCTGTGAAGTAGGATGACATAGGAGAGGAAGATGGGAAGCCTGACTACCTAGGTTTGAATCCCACCCTTTCCCATGTAAGTTTGTGACTCTAGGCAGTTAGTTAGCCTCTTTTTGCTGCAACTTCCTTATCTGTACAGTGGGGGAAATAATAAAAAATAGTGTTTGAATTACATTAGTGTATATAAATAACCTGGTACATACTACTGAAGTTACCATTATATCCTTTTTCCTCTCCAATTTCTTCCCTTTTTCTCAGAAAGAAAAATATTTCAAAAGAAAATTGTTTGCATAAATTGCTTGAATAATCAAAATGTTCAGACCTTACTTGGTTTATGGAGATAGAAATATACACACACAAACACATTTCTACATACATGTGTTTTTATATCAATTTATAAAGTCAAGAATTAATTTTAGAAATAGTAACTCCACCTAGACTATGCTGCATTTTCTTTCCCCAAATTAATGCAAAATCTACATTAGAATGGCTTTCAATGTTTGAAGAAATGAAACTATTCAGGAGTTTACATAGGGAAGCAATTTGCTTGGATTGAATAAGGTAATACATAAGTATGTAAAACCCTTTCTCTGTAAATGCTGCTTTTAATTAGGAAAGGAACTCTGAAAGAAATCCTAGTTATTATACCCACGAATTGAACTCAGGCAACTATTTTAATTGGAACAGAAAGAACCAAAATGCAGAAGATTTATCAAGGAGATTTAAAAAAAAAAAAAAAAACTGGTTCACAGAAAACAACATTTTGTGTTCTTTTTCTTCACTCCAACACAGAGATTGGAATAATCCCCTTGTCAGAGGAGATGGATGGCATACATTCGGGATTCTGCAGGGCATTAAGTGGTTGTTGCCATGTCAAACAACTCTCTTCCGTTATTAATACTGAATAAAATCAACTTTCTTCTCCTTATTTCCTGGGTTGGAGCCTATCTATGTATATATGCTCACGTATACTCCATTCTCCATCGTGCATCCTGTGTGTTCATTCTTAACACTTGTTGTAATTCTATATCAGGGGTTTTCTTTTCAGCAACTTCTCTCACTTTTTATATGGTAGCTAAAGAAACCTTGACTTCTTTTAATTCCTTTTTTTTTTTTTTTTGCCCTTCCTTTGACCATTTCATGAGGGACAGGGCATGTTTCTGTCATTCTCCCTCAAGTGAATTTATCCGATTGAAGCAGTTTGCATTCTTCTGGTGGCCGATGTCTGGATGAAAGGGGAAAGGAGCAGTGGGTTTGGGCAGATGACGAGCCTGGAGAGGGCTGCAGTGAGGATGGCTTCACCTGCAATTCTGTTGAGCCTCCCTTGTCCCGCACTTGATAAAGACAGCAGTGCCGATCTTGAGGGCTTTCCTCCTGATGGGGCTTCTCCAGTGCCAGGGCTAATTAGCATGCATCAAGAATTGCGGAATAGTCTAACAATGATTAAGCCAATGCTCAGTTCTATCTTGGTAAAGCCTGGGGCCAGTAGAGCCACACCCTCCTCAATGAGTTCATAAAGAATGAAGTGAAAGTTTCCTAAACGATGGAAATGTTTTTGTGCCAAATGAGGCCTAGAATGGTAACAGCAGTGGTGATAGTGGTATTATTAGAAATAATGTCATTGGTAGTGATTGTAGTAGTCAGTAGTGTCTTTGGTAGTGTCAGTAGTAGTGTTAGTGATTACAGTGGTTGTAGCAGGAGTGACTTTTTATTGAGTGTTTATAATGTGGAAGGCACTGTTCTAAGAGGCTTATGTGAATTCTCTTGTTGAATCTTTGTAACTGTCTCCTGGGAGTCTATTATTACTCATACTCAACAGAGGAGGAATTGAGGGAAAGAGAAGTAAATTGCTTAAGGTCACATAGGTAATATGTATTTGAGGAGGGATTCAAATATAAGTTTCTCTCATTCCAGAAATGAAGCTCTGTTACCTGATTCATATGCCTTGCATGGTGTTACATAAATTTGTGCAGAGTTTTGTGAAAATCCTGAGGAGTTGAGATTCTCATCACTAGGTGTGTCTGCTTTAGAGTTCGTGTTTTCAACTACCATATAATGTAGTCCTTCTTAACACTGGCCATTTTTGGAATATTGCATGAGCAGAGATACTGGAGAGAAGTGTGACAGGGTCTGTGTCTATTCAGTGTGACACATTTGTATAGCATGTTCTTTCAGGACTACTCAGAAGAAGAACACCAAGTTAAGATGGTGGTACTGTTGTTAGCCTGTATAGATTGAGCTTAATAGTTCTTGCCTTGTTTTCTTTTTTTTGTTTGTGTGTTTTTCTTAAATAGTTTATTGTCAAGTTGGTTTTCATATAAACTTGTTTTCATTTTACATATTCAATGAGCAAATTTCTGATCTTTTTAAGTAGGCTTCTCTCTGGGGAAAGAATGTGCTGACCAGCTATTTTAATATTTGGCTCCATAGCCATTATATTTTCTATTACCCATTATTTAATTGACTTGCTTGTACCAAATTAATNCAGCATGAGCAGGGGAGGGTCCGAGAGAGAAGGAGATACAGAATCCGAAGCAGGCTCCAGGCTCTGAGCTGGCTATTATCACAGAGCCCGACGCGGGGCTCCAATCCATGAACTGTAGGATCATGATCATGAGCGGAGGTCGGACGCTTAACTGACTGAGCCACCCAGCTGCCCCTGGATATTCTGATGATTAAAAACACAGATGGATAGAGGCAATGTAGACATTGGAAGTATTTTTAAAATAGAGTTGTGGCATTACAGTTATCACCTTGTAGTCTATTAAGTGTTCTTACATGCGTTACATTTAAGTAAGCATGCAGTCTATTAAGTGTTCTTACATGGATGGTCTTTTTTTTATTAATATCTGTGTCAAACTAAACTATTAGTAGCACAGGAGAATGGACCATATCTTTATTCATCAGTAAGCCCCCCAAAAAAGGGCATTAGCCCTGGCATATTGTGGATTTTTGATAAACATCTGTTGAATGATGAAAGGCTCTTGTCTGATCCTCACCAAAAGTCTTCAATATAGGTAGAAAAGGTAATGTTATCCCTATTTTACAAATGAACAACTAGAGTAGAGAAAAATTGGATAACTTGATCATGGTACAATGTAAGTGGACAATTACTAAATCTACAATACTTTCATTCTTTTTTTTTTTTTTTTTGCACTATAGTAAGCAACGGTGAATAGTATGAGTCTCTAAGTTGTACAGTTTCTCTTTCCTAAACCAACCAAATAACCAACAAACAACTCATCACTTCCAGGACAAAATAAGGTACAGAGTTAGAGAAGCTCATATGTGTACTTAAGCTTGAAACTTAAGCTTCATTCAATTCAGATTTTATCTGTCTCTGATATGCTAGCTTTTTGTTTTTGTTGTTGTTGTTGTTGTTGTTGTCGTCGTCGTCGTCATCGTGGTCATTCTAATAATCAGTTGCTAAAGATTCTGACAGACTCCAAGAAAAAAGTTGTGATTTTTTTTCTTACAGAATTTTTACAAGGATTCCCTTCTTGGAATATTGGTGGTTCTTCTGTCCTGACTCACATCCTTAAGTCAGTGCACTGGATACACAATAATCATAACAAGATTCTCAGTGGCTGGGGCCTTCTTTCATGTAAAGCATATAGAGAACCAAGAATCAGAGAGATTAATGTTGCAAGCTGTGGGGAGGAATAACACAGAATGAGATGAGAGGGTAGGTTTGGTCTTCATTCCTTCAAGACTAACTCTCGTCTCTGGACTTTATATAACAGGCTCTGGGAAGTAATAGACTTTTGAGTTAGGTGATATGATAAAAATTATGCATCAAGAAAACAAACCCTAAAGCATTGTCCAGATGCAATATGGTTGCACTACATTTCAGTCAAAGAGTGAAGGAAACAGAATATCTTAGAAAATCAAAAGCAGTATCTTTATGATTCCACCAGGAGTAATCACACTGAAATTGTCAGCCACAAATCTTGTCCCTTGGCACCACTATTTATGTGGTTCACCTGGAGCTCTTTCTCAGCCTCTCTGAGATCCGTACATCTCTATCCTGTGTCACTGTCATTCCTCTGGCTACATTCTCATCAATCTATTGATTTAAATATTTATCTATGTGTTGGGGAGCCTAGGTGGTTTAGTTGATTCAGCATCTGACTTCAGCTTAGGTCATGATCTCAGAGTTCATGACATAAAGCCCCACATAAGGCTCTACAGTGATAGTTCAGAGATTGCTTGGGATTCTTTGTCTCCCACTCTTTCTCCTTCTCCCATGCTCATTCTCTCTATATATAGCTCTATCTCAAAATAAATTTTTAAAAACTATTAAAAAATAAATATTACCTATGTGTTGATCATTCCCCAAATCCTATCTCCAGCTCTTGCCTTTTATTTAAGCTCTTGACTCATTTAACTGAGAAATCCACCTACATATCTTACGAATTTTGAAACTCAATATATTTAAATAAGACCTCTGATTTTGTTCTTTGTATCCTCTCTGTCCCCAACCTTTTCATCTCCTAGTTTTTCCTGTCACAGAATATACTTCTACACTAACTCAGCTACTACGTTAGAAATTGCACAAAGTGGAAAATTTCTTTACTTCCTACCCCACATTTAATTCATTACTAATTTGCTACTGGTAAAATATACATTGATTTTTTAATAAGTTATTCTGTAAGGATTCTGGAAATACATTGACAGCAGAAATAGCAAAGATCTTAAATCTCATGAATCACCAAATAAAAACAGACGAAACACCTAGAGATTGACACCCAAAATCCATGGACAGTATTTACCATAAAATTAGGTGAAAAAGTGTCCCCTGATTTCCAAAATACAGTGAAAAGATTGTAATCTTCAGATAGTATTTCCCACTGAATTAAACCAGGGCTTCTTACACAGCTCATTTTAGGTCTGGAGTAGGAAAGATACAAGTTAAGCCTGGGATATTTTGTGATTCCAGATACCAAGGAACCTATCCAAGACTTCTTTGGGGTCATGTTGACCATAACCAGCCCAAATAAACATTGGCCAAAGAAGAATTATTTGAACTTTATTGAAATAACAATTGCAATAGATCAAATCTAACAAATATTATTTAAATCCATAAGTTAAAAATGGTATTTTTTCAGTTAGTACACTATTTTTTCCCCAAAAGGAGTGGGGAATGAAGAGCAGTCTTTATATATATATATTGCCCTTCTTACACAGAAGTCTATGGCCACACTACTCTGGTCTCTCTATATATTGCCTTCCCCAAAGACAATTATTGACCCACCAATAACTTCTCTATTTCATCTTTATATTTATTTATTTTAAGTATATGTCAAATGAAATTCATTCTTTTGCGTATGCGGTTTTGACAAATGCATAGAGTCCTGCCAGTACTGTCATCATCAAGATCAACCCCAAGTATTTGCGTGTTGATTTTCTTCTTTGTTGTACCCTCAGCAACCACGTATCTATTCTCAATCCCTATTACTTTGACTTTTCTAGAATGTCATGCAAATAGAAGTATATAGTATGTAGTCATTTAAGTATGGATTCTTTCATATGGCATAATTCATTTGAGATTGATCCACATTGTGTGTATGAGGAATCTGTCTCTTATTCTTACTAAGTAGAATTATATGGTTATACCAGAGTCTATCTATTCACCAGTTATATTTACCAGTTATATATATATATAGGACATTAGGGTTATTTTGAGTTATTATAAAGAAAACCACTGTAAGTATCATTTACAAGTTTTAGTGTGAAGAAAAGTTTTTATTTGTCTTAGGGAAATACCTAGCAGGGGAGTGCTAGGTTACCTAGTAAGTGAATGTTTAACTTTATAAGAAATTGGCAAGCCTCTTTTCCAAAGTGTCTAAACCATCATAATATTGAAAAAAAGAAAAAGGAGGAACTAATTTGGAAAAAGATAGGGCAACAGTTTGTTATCTTCAAAACTAGCATATTAGTGGCAAAGAATCTGTTATTAATCCCAGCTTTCCTATCTGAACTATACCACTAGGCAACCAAATAGTAGATGAGAAGAAGTGTCCCTTTCTAAAAGTATTTCTGATAAGAAATGAAATTATAACATTAAAATATCTCCATTTTGCAATCTCTAATGAATAAGTAGGTATAAATAAGTATCAGTATCACAAAAAGAGACACAATCAGACATAATGTGCCTCCTAATGAAAGAACACAAAATTACCACTAATCTTGCTAAAGGATCAAACCTGAGTATGATGAATGCTCTGGATCCAGCTGCCAATTTCAGGCAATACAGAGAACAGAGGATCACAAGCGTTCAACTGTACCATGTTTATGCAATCAGCAAAATCTAGACTAAGAAAATCTTTATTTTAAATATCTCAAGTCTTTTAACAAATATAAAGAAAAGAAAGGATGGGGAAAGCTATAATTTAAAAGAGGCTTATTAATTTTCTTTTAATGTTTATTTATTTTTGAGAGACAGAGAGAGATAGAGCATGAACAGGGAATGGGCAGAGAGAGAGGGAGACACAGAATCCGAAGCAGGCTTCTGGCTCCGAGGTGTCAGCACAGAGCCCGATGCGGGGCTCGAACTCATGGACTCGGGGATCATGATCTGAGCTGAAGTTGGATGCCTAACTGACTGAGCCACCCAGGAGCCCCTAAAAGAGGCATATTAGATGTATCCACTATGAGCAAAAAACTAAGCTAGAGCTGACTATGTTGGCTAAAGATGCACACTAGGTGGTAAAACTATAAAATTATGAGGAAGAGATAAGGGTAAAAGCGAGTACTGCTAATTTTAAGAGAGAAATAGGATTTTGATAACCCCAACAGGAGACTGGAGGAAGAAATGATCTAAGAACTGACCTTTGTGCAATATCACTCCTTATGAGGTAGGAGAACAAATAATAGCTAAAGAAGGAATATTTAGTAGTATTGAGGAAGAATCTCACATGTTTAATGTTGCAGTTATTTCAACTGGGCAGTAATTTTAAGAAACTGCTATTCAAGCTATAGAAGTCTGCATAAATCTCTAGGTCAGCCTGGAAAGGGTTTGGAGTTTAGAAAGACCTGAGTGACCTAAGAAGCCCATATCCAGCAGGGGTAGAACAGGCAAATTGAGATTCAAGGTAAAGAAATCACATACCTTTTGTTTATAATGTGTTCCAAGTTTTCCTTCCATGTGTCATTAAAAAAAAAAAGATGGGATACATTAGTTATTGGACTAGATATACTGGGATCTTAGTTATTTCTTGAATAAGTGAGTGAAAAAGATCAAAGACATTTTGGAAGAACTTGAGGAAAAGGCCACAGGAACTATAACAGTTTGATCGAGTACGAACTGATACCTGGTTGGCAGGATTTTGTGAGCCATGCCAGACTTCCTCCCAGGAGTCAAAATTAAACTTGAGAGAGTGATCAGCATAAATTTGAGGGAAGGCAGAAGCATCAGCTGATGCTCACAGTAAAACAATTAGTTTCTCAAAATTAGTTCAGAATCTACTTTGTGCATTTATTTCTACCACCAGTAGTTAGTTGTTTTATTTGCAAATAAAGCACTTTCTACACAGCACATTTCCATCCACATAACAAAGCTCAATAAAGTGTTTTATTCCCTGCTGGCCACTATTACAGTTCTATTTTTTAATCAGCAGATGTTCACTTATTTCTAACTAGGTATAAACATGGCATTGAATGATATCACTGTGGTTCATAGATGTGTGCCCTGCGTATTTGAGGTTTAACACCCTTTTCTTTCTCTTCTGAGAAGTAAACAGCATGCAAAGTACCGAAGTACAGAACATTTAGTTTAAGGTGGATACATTAGTTTGCATAATGGATTAAAACTTAGAAAAGAAAAAGTGAAACTCACAACCCTGCCTTAAGAAAACTCATCCCTGTTGATGCCTGCGAGGAACTTGCCATTCCCACAACTTTTTGCTGCTTTGAAAATATGGATATAGTCTAGTGAATTGAAAAGAAAAAAAATCTATAATGTCGATAGGAAAATCAAACACAAAATTTAGGATAAAAACATCAAAGAAAATAGATGTCTGCTTTTATCTCTTGTTATAAGAAAACACTTCAAAGAAAATCAAACTACTTTCTTTTCACTTCATTGCATAAGGCTTCCATGGATGACTATTAAATATATCATGCCAACCATCTTTGGGCATGATATAACACATCTGATGGACATTTCATTCATAAAACCCCGTTTCTCAATACACACTGCACAGTTGGGCTCTTTGAATATTGGGGTATTTATTTCATCCCACTGACTTATTCATGTATTCATGAATGTTTCAAACTGCCTGCATAATTTTTTTTATAAATATTTCCCCCAAGTTGATATATTTCTAGATACATTGATGCCTGGACAGAGACGCTGCATCAAAACCAGGATCACATCTCTATCCCAAGTCTGTGTTCTTCCTCCTCCCTTTTCATGCAGTCAATACAGATGCAATGCCTTCTACTTAGCCACATACAATGCAATACTTGTTATAAATAAGGCCTGATTCCATTAATCTGGCATGCTCATTAACATCAGTTTGGGAACCCTTATATTTCAGACTGATTATTTGTGACAAGAATTTTATTTCATTTTTTAAATGTTGATTTACTTATTTTAAAAGCAAGAGAGAAAGGATTCAGGCAAGGGACAGAGAGAGAAAGAGACAGAGAGAGAGAGAGAGAGAGAGAGAATCCCAAGCAGGCTCCGTGCTGTCAGAGCAGAGCCCAATGTGGGGCTCAATCCCATAAACCATGAGATTATACCCTGAGCCGAAATCAAGAGTCAGATGCTTAACCACTGACCAGGTGCCCCTGTGAAAATGATTTTAAAATCATTACCATTTAGATCTGTGTTTCTTAAAGTTGAGTATATTAAATTTTTATTTAGCAAACTCCAGTATAGTGCCAGACACTATTCTAAGTGCGTTACATTTGTTAACTCATTTAACCTTCATAACAGTCCTGTGAGGTAGGTTCTATTAACATGCCCATTTTTCAGATAAGGACACTGAAGCACAAATCTAAATAATTTGTACATAGCAAACTACAGGTTGACTCCAGAATCTATAACCACTGTGGTAGTCATAAGAACACCTCGGGGATGCTTTTCTAAATACAGAACTCAAGGTATGATCACCAGCAACTTGATGGTATTTGATCGAGGCCCAAGAATTGATATGATTTCCTGCATTTGTTGGCTTTATGAACAAGCACCTACACTGTTGCTAACCTGATATGGTTATTTCATATACTTGATTTTTAAAAAGGAAACATTGGTGTAAATAAGTCCTCGAGTCCTGGGTCCCTGCACTTTAAATATCACTGTATACCTGCATTTATTTTGCCCGTAGGAAGATGAAGGAACTTATCTACACTGCGTGAATTTTATAGGTGCCAAGAAGATCTCGTATGCTTCCCAAGCCCTTTGGTTTAAAATGCAATTCCAATATTTTTCTTCACCTGGAGTGGTTCCTTATGAAATTGCAACATTTCTTCTTAAGTGTAATAACACTTACAGTGCTAATCTCTCATTTGTACGCTTAGTGTAAATGAAGAATTAGGAAACAAGCATTGAGATCAGGGTTTGGAGCGGGGAGTGTGAATCTAGGAGCTGCCTTATAAAGGACGGGGGAGAGAAGGGCCTGGCAGATCCCACCAAAAAGTATGGAGTGAACAGACCAGGAGGAAGCCGAGGATAGCTCTGGCTTCTTGGTTTTCCCAAGGGCTGGTTGTGCTGCTGATACAGACATGTGGTTTTAAAACCTTATCAGTCGGCTTCAGGTATTCTCTCTCCTTAGAATCTCCATCTCTGGGTAACGTACCTCTTTGTCAGTAACTCATTTATAGATTTCTCTGCTTGTGAATTTCATTATCTAAACTCTTTAGGCAAATAGAATGTAAAGTAGCCTAGATTGGAGATGTGTTTCAGTATTGATCATGCTGAGGCTAAGTATAGTGAGGAAGCTAAAAATCTTCGTGTCAGATCAAATGCTATTGAATCACCCAGAAGAGAGGATTGAACACAAAGATCCTGACTATAGTTTCTTTGTATTTAGCACCTCTATGAAATAGTAAGAGAAAGAAACAGAACCTAACTACTCAACCATTTCTATTTTAGCTGGTTGAAAGCCAGAGTTTGTTGTGAAATTTGACAGCTATAGTGTTTCTCATGTAATTAGTAGTAACAGTACCTAAGAGCTAAACCTCTTGAAAAAGGAGCTACCATGCTGCTCTTGTATAGCTACCTTTAGCCAGTTATAAACTAGTTCCATTTCAGCTCAGGTTAAATTCTTAGTGCACTGCTATGGGATAAAATGTCTAATTGTTCCCGTCACTATAATTTGAAGTAATTGACTTCAGTGTTACATCATAGCTTTTGCAATACCAACAAGTAAAAAGGACATTTGTAGCATTACAGTAAATAAGGTTTTCCACCACCAACTTGCAAGTATTTCTCGCTCTCCCGGGAGTACTAATGTCTGGCTATGGCTTTGAAAGTAAATGCTACCTTTGCTCCAGCATGTTTCCAAGTCTTTTTTCACTGTTGTGAATAAAAGGAAGGAATTAAATAGCATTTAGTCATCCCAGAGGTCAAAAGGAATATTATAATTCCAGAAAACTTCACTTGGCTGCTAAAACCCTTCATTGTTTTGGCTTGGCAGCCTTACCAGAGAGGACAATTTTTGAGACTGAATTATAGCACTGAACATGCATTAAACACAACAGGCTTGCTATTGTCAAATTATTTATGCCACTTATGAATTTTAGCAGTTTGGCCATAAAGAACAAATACCCAAGATTTTTATGAAAAGAAAAATTCAGAAATACTGAGACTATTCACTGGCTTCTTGTAACTCAAACCCCAGTTTTTTATTGAATTAGAGAAGCCGTATTAATGATGGAGAATTAGAAAGACACATCATGCCTTGAACACTTTTTTAAGCTCTGTTTAAACTTCTGTGACATAATGCAGAACAGCATGGGACAGTGGAGAGACCATTATCGTTTTGATAACTCAGGCCTAGGCTTAAAACCAGTATATCCTAACTGTAGGACTATGATCAAATTCTAAGATTCTGGGGCTCATCTGTGAAATAGAGATAAAAATATTACCTATCTCATGTTTTATTGTATAAACCACAGTAGAACAGCCCATAAAGAGCTCTGCATAGTGTCAGATACTGATTTAGAATACAATAAATGTCATCTATTATTGTCACTGTTATCATCATCATCATTATTGCTAGAGTTTTTATGGTAATTCAATGAATGTAGTTTTTCTGGATAAATCTGATAAATTGAACACTGTGGCAGAGAATGAAATAGAGGTGACATTTGTCTTTCAAAGTCATAGCCATGAGTGTGTTTTCAATTTGATGGGATATTACCTAATTTACTGTAATGCTACTATGATGTAACCCCTTAGCCAATTATGTCAAATTATGGTGACTGGAACAATTAGACTTTTCTTCAATAGCAGGGTACCACCAGCTACAGAAGTTTCTCTTTGTGCCTAGGTACACACTGGACTATAATTGCAATCCTCTTTTGATATTAGTTATAGCCATTTGACTGAGTTCTAGCAAATGAAATGTGGTTAAAAAAGTGACATATGCCACTTAGGCTTGACACATAAAAACCCTTCACCATACTACCTTCTCTCTTTCCCCATCTGCTGGCTAGAAATTAACACCCATCCGTATACTAAAGATAGATCGTAGATCCCTGGATGCTACATGAGCAGAACTTCTCTACAGGAGCAAACACAAGACAACATCAGTTGCAGTTTACATTAAAGAAAAACAAACTTACAAATATAACTTGCTTATGCTGCTAAAATTTGAAGGTTTATTACTAATGCACCTATTAATGTTATGAGTGATACAAGCATACCTGTTTATGTTTCTTCCTTCTGAAACATATATTAAAGATCACAATACAGGTATTTTAAATTGTCTTTTGAAAAGCAGGAAGTTGAAAGTGATTAATTAGGTAGATCAGAAAAAGTATTTAAAAAGGGGGAATTTGTTTGCAATTTCGAATTCCTCACTTTTCCAACATATCAAGTACGAATGAAAACTATGGGGCTCCTGTGTGACTCACTTGGTTAAGCACCCAACTCTTGATTTCAGCTCATGTCATTATCTTGTGGTTAATGGGTTTGAGCCCTGAGTTGGGCTCTGTGCTGACAGTACAGAGCCTTCTTAGGATTCTCTCTCCCTCTCTCTCTCTGTACCTCTTCTCTCTCTCTCAAATATATAAATAAGCATTTAAAAAAAAAGAATGAAGAGTACAACATACACATTTTCAGGTGTGGGTCTTAATGTAACATTTCCCAACCTATTGAAGAATATTCTCTATCAATTCAAGGAAATAATCAAGAGCAATATCCATGAAACAGAGCATTCACCATGGAAAGAGGCAATGGGAATTCCAAGGATGGTACTGATGGGAGGGGCCAAAAGGTCCTAGAAATCACCCAGACCATAGTGAAGGAATAAAGAAATGGAATTATTAGTTACCTTAGTCTTGTGTGTGAAATAGTGTTTGGAACATAGGAAACTGGGCACATGAAAAATGAGAAAATATTAATTTCAAAGAAGGCAAAGTATTGTATGAAAGAAGAAATACATTTATATCATACAGTATGGTTTTATTATGGTTAATAGCTGCATAACAAATGTGATGTATTTTTTAAACAATCTAATAAAATATATGACACAATTATATTAAAAGTTGGGAACGTGTATTGATAGAGTGTTTTAAAAAGTTACATCCTTATTATCCAAAGCAGAAACTCCTTATAAAATATTTAAAACTGAAAAATTATACTTAAAACCATGGTATGAGCATGTTATATAGAACATGGAAGGTAAATATCACCTGAATGTAAAGTAAGGTAAGGTAAGGTAAGGTAGGGTAAGGTAAGGCAAAGTAAATGTAACTTGAAAAATAGAGTAAAGCATGGAAAATTGTACTCTTGGGAAATAGGAATCAAGGATGGGATGGGATGGAATGCACAAGCCTTGTAAAACTAGGGAATTCATAACATATCAACATTTAACTTTGACTTGAGAATTAAATCCGTTTGCCGATGTTCACACTCCTTTTCGTACCCAATGGCCTTGTTTTGCTTTGCCTTGGTTAGTCCAACTACTCTAGCTCTCCCTGTACTCTGCTGATTGTATGTAGGAATCACCTGCAGGTTTTGTTTTTTTCTTTAAGTTTGTTTAAATTCAAGTTAGTTAACATACAGGACTGGTTTCAGGAGTAGAACCCAGTGATTCATCACTTACATATGACACCCAGTGCTCATCTCAACAAATGCTTAATGCCCATCACCCATTTAGCCCATCATTCCCCTACCCACCTCCCATCCCACGACTCTAAGTTTGTTCTCTGAATTTAAGAGTGTCTTATGGCTTGCCTCTTGGTTTATCTTATTTTATCTTCTCTTCCCCTATTTTCATGTGTTTCTTGAATTCCACATATGAGTGAAATCATGATATTTGTCTTTCTTTGATTGACTTATTTCATTTCTCATAATATACTATAGTTCCACCCGCATTATTGCAAATGACAAAATGCCATTCTTTTTTATCAGTATCCCATTAAAAATATATACCAAGTCTTCTTTATCCATTCATCAGTTGATGGACATCTGGGCTCTTCCCATAAATCGGCTATTGTTAATAATGCTGCTATAAACATTGGGGTGCATGTGCCCCTTCTAATCAGTATTTTGATATCCTTTAGATAAATACCTACTAGTGTAATTGCTGGGTTGTAGGCTAGTTATATTTTTAAATTTTTGAGGAACCTCCATATTGTTTTCCAGAGTGACTGCAACAGTTTGCATTCCCACCAACAGTGCAAAAGAGTCCCCCTTTCTCTGCACCCTTGCCAACATCTGTTGTTTCCAGAGTTGTTAGTATTACCCATTCTGACCAGTGTGAGGTGTTCTCATTGTAGTTTTGATTTGCAGGCCTTTTAAAATATAGATTGTCTGGCCCACCTAGACTTACTGAATTTCTTGATGGCAGACCAAGGTGTTAGTGATTTTTTAAAACTACTCCTTAGGTCATGCCAAGACTTAACAAGGTTAAGAATTGTTCAGCTAAATTATGAAGAGGATTATTAACATGACATACTAGATAATGTGTATTCAACATTTACCATGTATAACAAACTGTTCCAAGTACTTTACCTGTGTCTATTCATCAAAATATTATGAAGAATATATCATCTTTTTTATTCACAAAAGAGGTTCAGAGAAGTTCAGGAAACTGCTTAAAGTCACATAGGTCAACAGTGGTAAAAGCTTGATGCAAACCCGCAACTGATTATAGATCTGAGCAATGTTTAATTACCACTCTATACTGTTGTTCTCTACTAGTCTTACAAAGCTCGTCTCATACCTGTTATTACTCCATGGTCTAGAAAGGCCTGGTTCAATTAGACCTTGAAAAATGTTGTCAGTGATCGTCATGAATTATGTTAATTAATGTCTCCTATTCTAATAGTGTTTGCATTTCTAACTATAGAATGAAAGGTTATAATTTTCTGTTAATGGAATTCCATATTTAGTGAGTTGGTTGTTAAAGCTATGTCAGACATAAAAAGACCTTCAGGAGTCCTGCATTTATAATGTATAAGTCATCACATGTATTAGGGATTCCTAAGCCTGGTTGACTGGAATTCCCTTGGGGTGCTATATAAAAACTACTAAATTCCCTTGGGATTCTGTAAAAAACCACCAAATTAAAGTCACTGAGAGTGAAACTACAGTTTCAGAATGCATCCCTGGGTATCCCATAATGAGCCAGACTTGGAATCATACCACCTATGTGGAGATTCAGACCAGTCTTTCATGTTCCTTTGTAATGTTTCTCATCATTAGCGGGAACAACAGTCTTGTGCTTAGAACAAGGAATTGTAGTTACAAATCATCACTGTACACTACCAAATGTGAACTTAACTGAAGCAGAAAGGATATATTCATGCTTTGAAACACACAAACATTATTAGAAGAAAAATTGTAGGATTTCTCAGTATGTTCAAAGGATTTCTCAAGACTCTTAAAGCTTAGAAGCAGTGTAAGTTTTGGTGGTACTTACCAAGAGGACACAGTAGAATTTATTTCTGTTTTGGTCTCAGCACATATTGGCGGTTAAGTTGAGACCCACAACCTGGAACTTCATTTAGAATGTCATTCTGCCTTGTTTTGTTCTTTTTGAATCTGACCTTTACTTTATCCAAATACCATTTTGTCTCTAAATATTAAAATGAGTTCTGGCCACTCCGTGTTGCAAAATACGTGAAATACTTTAAAGGATTATCTGGCTGGCACAGAAGCACTTATTGTGCAAAGTTAATCTCTTGAAAATGTTTTAGTATTGACAGCATCTCTTGCCATAATTAGGCCAGTAAGAGAGTCATTCATGAAGCTGTAACAATTGGGCATTTTGCTTTCATTTCAAATAATTTCAAATATTAAATGTTCCTATGATAGGATTTAACCAAAGTTTCTGCATCTTAGTCTCTTAGACTAGAGTAGAATTTCATACACCCAGCATGTGCCAAAATGCTTTTGCATCCTTAGGTAATAAAATTGTGAACTCCTGTGGCTATAGGAGAATTTGAGACATTATCCTGTCCCAAGCTCCCCAGCCTAGCTTTTGGTAAGGAGGTCATTTACCCCATTCCCAACAATTAGGCATTATTACCTGCCTACTGCAGTGTTTAATAACCTCTCCATCAAGAAATGCTTCTACATATCTGAAATCTATGTTTTTTGTTTTTGTTTTCATTTCATTTTTTTCTTTTTCCTTTATTCTTTTCTTTTTTTCCTTCCTTCCTTCCTTCCTTCCTTCCTTCCTTCCTTCCTTCCTTCCTTTCTTTCTTTCTTTCTTTCTTTCTTTCTTTCTTTCTTTCTTTCTTTCTTTCTTTCCTTTCTTCTTGTTGTTTTTCCAGAATTCTGGTAGGGAAAAGAAAGGTTTCTTTAAAGTTGAGGGTTTAAGCTGCACAGTGAATGTTGGGATTTGTTCTCCCATTTGGAAGGGGAGCAGTCTATATTTTGGTCCTTAGCATCATATCCAGAGCCACCATATACAGTTATACACTTCATGCAATGCACAAAAGTATCAAGTAAAATGGTAGTGGTGGGTTTGAGTTTATATGCACTAACACCTACCAGCATGTGAGGTCTACCCCCAAGAGGCATCTTTTTCTAATCTTTTGTGCCAAGGAGAAGCTCCACAGGGAATTTTCTGTTTTTGTGTTTCTTTTTCTTTTTTCTTTTTCTCTTTCTTTTTTTTCTTTTTTCTTTACCCAGATTGCTCAAAGGTGCCCTGATAGGAACACTGAAGACAGTGGCTACAATAGTGAGTCTCAACCCTCAAGGGCCTAGATTTACCTTATATACAGTTTTGTTGGTGGGTGGTGTTCTTTTGTTCCACAAGAGCAATTCTGATTCAGCAAGTCTGGAGTAGGACCCAACAGTCTTTTTGTTTGTTTGTTTTGTTTCATTTAGTGCAGGAAACATTCCATGTTACTGTGATGCTAGGGGTTCAAAATCATGCTTTCAGAGAAAGTGTTTTGGTGGTTTAACAACATTAGATTGGCACCTGGTTATGTAATCAAGGTACTTCCACTAGGATCATGGAGGCTTTGGCCGTCTAGTTGGACCTCATTTGATTTGTTATCAGAACCCAGTGGAAACCTTGCAGGTTATCAGTGAAGTTGATGAGCATTCTTCAATATCCGTACAACTCTTGTCACTGTGTATTTCACTTTACATATGTGTTATTTTCACTTTAGGTTTTTCTTGCGTGCATTCCTCTTTACTCAAAAGGAAAAAAACACACTTATTAAGCATCTGCTCTGTACAATTCATGGTATTTGAGGGACCATGATGATCCAGTTACAATTTAGTAGACTCCTTCAAATATGCATGAAAATACCCCAAATTAAGGTGTAAAGTAATACCTTTCATAAAAATTACAGTACTTGAAAGTTCACAGAAGAGGAAATAATACGTTAATGTTAATATGACAACAATACATGGTTTTATATTATCTACAGAAGCAAAGAGAGGATTCAGAGATATTAATAATTGGATTTTTAAAAAAAACTATATGTGTTGGTTCATACGTTTTATCACTATTTACTTTGGGTGTTATAATAGTACTGATAGGTTAAATCTATGACTGTGGCATTTCATGTGTGCTATATACATACATTGGAAAGTTTTCAGTTGACATTTTTATCATACATAGCATAGATTAAAATGATAATTCCTTACCTAGTATATATACTCAGGAGCCTCTAACTTTCAATTTAGATGCTTGTTCCAATATTGATTTTTGTATTGCAACACTAGAAATAAATTCTGATTTAGAGTTGACAGCATAATGCTCTAAATATGTTAGATTGTTTTAGTTCCAGCAGTACATTTTTTAGTTGCTTCAGTGTGTAATAAAGTAGCTTAGGTTGTAATATTTTTAGACTGCCAGTATTTAAATAAGGAATGAAAAGCGGGTTGATTGTTGACCCCTGGGCACTGAAGTAAGACATCTCATCATCAGACTATTTTGTAGTTTGTATCCGTGTAAGAGGACAATTGTTCCTATATTTTGCATGAGATAACATGAGTAAATGAACAATCCTTTTGAAGTTGTATGTAATAAATTGGGACATTTTCTTATCTGATCACAGGATTAGACAAAGAGATAAAATTAGTGAGGGTAGGGAAGGTGAGTTTGGAAGTTCTTAGAAGCTCTCCTTTCAAAGTATTTGAGTCTAGCCTGAAGTTCTCATTCATAAAATGGGGATAACAGTAGGAGCTTTCTGATGGATTTTGTGAGGAAAATTGGATGATACATTGTCAAGTACAGCACTTGGCTTGCCATGGATATATGCTTTAACTTAACCCAACATGTTTACTGAATACTCGCTATGTGGCAAGCACATTGCTCTAAGTGCTGGAGAATCAGAGATAAACAAAACAACATCCTTGACCTTATGAGCCTTAAAACAAGGGAGACATAAAGTTGAAAGTAACTCCAAATTCAGAAAGTCATCTTAATGGACAACTGTTAGAGTCTTATTTATTTCAGCTGGTACCTTTCAAACCTATTTCTTTATTCTTAGTCACTCCAGATTTAGTAGCTCTATTTATGACATAGCCAATAGTATTCATCACTGATCAAGTAGCAACTTAAAGATAAAATGCCATTTGTTTAACTCACTATTGTTTTCTTAAGCTTCAGATAAACTCTATTAAGGAGATGATGCAATAGGACAGTTACCTACTAGAGTATAATAATTACCTCCATTCTCATTTCAACATAGATCAGTTTTAAATGACAACTGGGAAAAAAAACCCTTAGCTTCTCAGTTGTTTCCATACAAGTTTACACTTAATGGAAAAAAAGAAGAATGAGGAGGAGGAAGAGGAGAAGGAGAGGAGGAAGGGGAGAGGGAGAGAGAGAAGGAAAAAGAGAAGAAGAAAACAAGGAAGGAAGGAAAAAGAAAAGAAAAGAGATCTTTAACAAATACTTCCTTATCTTTAACAAATACTTGCTCTATGCCATATACTATTTTAACAGCTGAGAAATTATCTGAGTCAATAAATATTCAGTTATAGTATGTCTGAGGGGTAAAAGAGTTCTAGGGAATGGAGAAGGGGAAACCAAGGAAGTGACGGTTGTGAAGGGGGCTGTGTTTTTGAATATGAATTGTCCGGAACAACTTCCTTAAGAAGATGGTGTAGGAGGAGAGAACAAAGGAAACCAGAAGGTAAAGTAGTGCGAGAACTTTCCAGGGTGCAGGGACAAGCATATAAAGGCCCAGGGGCCAGAGGGATGAGGTAGGAATGGTCTTAAAAACTGCAATAACAGCTTTGCATTTTGTTCTGGGTGAGATGAGAAGTCACCTGGAGAGTTTTCAGCAGAGTGGTGAGATGAATGTTTGCGGGTGTCAGAAGGAATGCAGTGGGAAGACTATAAAACTTGACGGGATGTGTTTTTCTTGACCATTTACCTACAGCAGGGAAATGGCAATCTGAATGATGTTATAGGTTTTCCTTACAAGAAAAAAAAATCACATATTTCTATACACGAACTAGTTGTGTCTAGGCATGATGTTTTAAATTTTCTATATTCTTTGATCCATTCTGGATGTTTCTATTTTTTGATCCATTCCTTGTGATTTTCATTTAACTGTAGAAAAATACTTGATTGAGGCCATATATCAGAACTTAATGCTTTAGGCCAATTAGAAAGATGAAAAAAAATAAACCAACTCATAATCATCTTGAAGATAAGAGTCAACCTGGCATTGCAATATAAATAGAGACCAATTTAGGCAAGAGACATAAGGAGAAATCTGGAAATCTCTTTCAAGATGTGATAATATATCCATGTGTGAATATCATTGCATGCAAAAAGCTTCATTGGATGGAAAACTTAATGCAGTTTGCCGAAGGTTAGAAACTGTAGAATTACATTAGATAAAGGTCCTAGAAGAGATTCATGGAAATCCTAATAAAAATATTATTGGTAAGGGTGTTAGGTACTTAGCCTTTTAACTTTTGATAACCCAACAATCTGTTGTATTCACGTTGCTTTAGGATTTCAGAATTCTAGTAATACTATTATTATTCCTACAGGGAGATTAAGCATAGCCAGCAGTCATATTGTTCTGAAAATTGCACTATCTCTTTAAAAAGATTGACATGCTTTGCAAATCGTGAATCTCTGCTTTGTTTTCAAAAACAAATGGACACATTTCCCATATAAATAGTGGTCTTCACTGTCTGCCCTTTGAATAAATGCTGGGAAAGTGTCTGATGTGCATGTATTTATCTTACAGCTTGACAAATGGAATTAATGCCAAAGTGTTAAGCCATTACTGTGTAGGGGAATAGAGGTCTTACAAATACATTTGCTATTTTACTTTCTCTACATGTTCTGTGCATTGAAGCCTGGGTTAATGATATTCTCAGAAATTGTATGGTCTGTTAAATGGTAGTGGTGATGAAATATGGTTGTCCACTGCTTCCAAAAGAATAGCTGTATTTGGTAATAAATCCATAATGTTGGGAGGGTGAGGATAGGAGTCAGAGATGGGTTTGAAGCAAAGACACAAAAGATAGAACCAATTAAT
The DNA here is from genome assembly GCF_008692635.1 of Crocuta crocuta. NCBI lineage: Eukaryota > Metazoa > Chordata > Mammalia > Carnivora > Hyaenidae > Crocuta > Crocuta crocuta. The sequence goes on along the minus strand of NW_027528977.1, from coordinate 18,862,717 downwards.
ATCCTCAGTCCTCTGGAAGTATATGCTGTGGTCTTGAAGTTTCTCCCTTTCAGACTAAGAACCAGCCACTCCCAGCAGCAATTACCTTCTTATGGAGGTTTCTCATCATTTATGCACCTTGGAGTCCATACCTCCCAAGGTAACACCTGAAGCTGAGACCTAGTTTTATTTTCAGCAAGCATTAGAACCATCACAAAGATGGAAGAGAGATCTTCAGTGCCCCCACTTATGAGAATTAAAACACCACATTTGTGGGGGAAATATAGGAGAGAAAGAGAAATATCTGTTTAGCTCCTCCCTTCCTCATGTCCTATTCTCCCTCCTCCTCCTAAACCCATCTCTTCCTGGCCTCTCCCTTCTCCTTTCTGTTTCAAAGTAGACCCAGGCCTCCACCATCCTCAGGGATAGGAAAGCCTCAGGGCAAAGTAAAGTTACTGTAGTTAATTCTTGGCTTTTGAGCTTCCCTGAGCCCAAGTCCTCCAGATTTAAAGACGTTTCAAGGATAATTTTGACAATCAGTGATATTTACCTTAATTTGCCTTGTTGAATTGAGAACCTAGCTCTTGTATTTGAAGATACAATTTCACTGCATATGCAGTCTGCTTCCAAATTAGGTGGTTTTTTTTTTGTTTTTTTTTTTTTTTAATCAAAATACCCTGCTTCCTAAGAGTAGGGACTCTCTGGTATATTCATCTACAAAATCTCACAATGCCAAGATCAGTGCTTTGGACAAAATAGATACATATTGAATGTTTCAGTTGATTTATATAAAAATCTCTGCCATCTTTTGAAGACATTTTAGTCAGCTTTGAATCCCTTAGACTGCCTAGCCAATCTGAGACTATAGATGAAAGATTTTCTGTATGCTTTTTATTTAAAATTACTGTTTTTCCTTGGTGAACAGAATAGAGTTATCTCTGAACTTGTTTATAAATTGAAACACTAGACTGATTAAAGTTTGGTATTATTTACCAATCAAAAGTTATTCTCTAGTGAATATTCTTCCTTAAAAATATTCAAATTTTCTATAGCCACTGTGCCCGATAATCTAAATCCATAGGACACAAAGTAGCAATTTTATTTGATGCCGACATCTTCTCTTTGGGTTTTCCCTTTTAAAAAAAGTCTATGCGAAATCCACTGAGCTTAAAAAAAAAGAGAGAACTTCTATTTCTACTATCCACTGATGCCTTTTTGAGCTTCCCTTGGTTGGGAATTTAGCATTAACAAAGGAATTTGTGATGTCTTATATACTCTGTACTATAATCTAATATTCGTCTGTGATATCATTCATAATTACTATATATTTAAATCTCAGTTTGGAATTCAGGTGTCAAAGGAGAAAGAGAACTGGGAAAGTCTTCATTATCAGTTATGAGCTCCTGTAAAACTTACAGTGTTAAAACATCCCTTGAAATAGACATTAGAGACCTGAAAAAGGGATAATATAAAATTGATCAAAACCTATATTTCAAAGCAGCTTTCCCCACCATCCAGGAAAAAAAGGCTTTAGATAGAAGTGGTTTAGGGTTATTTCATACATGAACACTTAAAAATCTGGCTGACATTTCTATCCTTTATTGGAAAACTTAGATAGATAGAAAAATAGATACGTAGATATATGGATAGATGGATACACCCGATCAGGAATAAACTCCAGAAATAAACAAACTCACCATGAACCTCATTTCTCTAGGGGAAAAAAAAAAAATCACAGTGGCTCACTGACTGCAAAGCTTAATCAAGATTCTGGGGGGACATCTCCTGTGTAGCAGCTGACAAGCATTTCATTAGGGAAGAAGTCTGAAGCTTCAGTGAAATTCTGGAGAACAAACCCACTAGGAGCCAGATTGCTCGGAGGAGGAGAGATCAGAGCTGGATGGGTTGAATGGACTTGAATATTGACAGAGGTCTGAGTCTCTTCCTGAATAGGCACCCATTTCACCATCAGTGGAAATCTTTCTGCCCAGAACCATGTAGCACTTAGTAATAGCATTACCTATCATAATCGTGAATTCTGCGCTTAATAACTTACTACACCATTACTTTTCCTATCAGAAAAACCACACTAAAATTCTATATTACTTCTGTAAATATTTTATATATTCATACACAAATTGTAAATAATATATTTCAGTTATTATTTTGGTTTCAGGTATCACAGATTTTCTCTCTGGTAGTATTTTATCATTCCCAGTTTCCACCCCTTCCCCTTGTTTGGGAAGGAAAACACACACACACTCACATATTTAAATTTACCTTTAAGGGTTTTAGTGTTGTAATTTAGTTTTATTTGTTGCGTATTTTGGCTTATCAGATCCAATCACTAGCTTGAAATGGGTATTTTTTATTGAATACTATTTAAAATTGGGGACCAAACTTATTTATTCAAACAAAGAGACTGAAAATACCATGATTATTTTGGAGATTTCAAAGACGTAAAATCAACATTTGAACCACAGCAGAGTGAAATCACAGCTCAGTAACAAGTTCTCATGGCAAAAATTGTTTATAATAATTAAGGCCAGATTATTAATTGGAGAGAGAAATAGAGGCAAAAAAAAGAGAGAACCTTTCAAGACATATATTAGGGAGAGAGAGCCAGAATTAGCTTTAGATTTATTTTTGGACCATCTGTGTGTAATTTGAAACCCAAGAACAGTAGAGTCTGGTGATTCCTAAGTTGTTACTGGTGTCTTGGGTAGGCCTATTATCGTTATGTTGTTAGGCGGAGGAGTGTTACATTAGTTTTCCGTTCTTTTCGTTTCCATTGCTTTATTTCCCTGAACTTCTTTCTGAAGGTAAATGCCCAACACATTACATAGTCACGTAGTAACAAATGTCTTATGATCTGCAAAGCCAGTCTCCAAAGTAAATAAAACACCAGTCAAATCCACTTTGTCAGCAGCTTATCAAGAAGCGTATTTGTTTGGGTTGGTTTCATTTTTTCTTTACACTGTGTTTGAAGGAAAGTTTTATATTTGAAAAACTAAATGAACACTTGGATGGCAATTGATGAGCCGCCTCACATCCCGGCTGGATATACATCCGCATCATTTTCCACTAGGGCAGCAAGGGCTCTGAGTTTTCAGTATTCGTGTAGATCCCCAAGGATTGGGTATGGCAAAAAAGCTGACAAACCTTTGTTACCCGGAGCTCTGGCCATCAAAGGCAGGGCCAGTGATGGGGCAGAATCTGCCTCTCTTGCTGTTTCCCTGATCCTCTGGATAAATTCATTACTTTGATCCTTACAGCAGTAAATCGGACACTTCTCAGCAATACTGAAATCACTTCCTCCCCATTTTGAAAAGCGGGATGTTTATGACAGTTGTCAGCTCGTCAGAATCACAAATCCAAGACTGACCATGGGACTGTCACCCGTGGCTGTTCTTCAGGTATCAGTGGCCCAATATGGAAACACATGCATATTTAACAGAAGGCCTTTTAGTGGTGAAACAGCACGTCACAGCCAAATATGTTTATTATAACATCAAATGGCTAAAACTGTTTATTCTGTGAGCGTAACGGTTTTCTGTGTCTTTGGTTCATCTTAATCTGTTTTAGTGCCCAGCTTCTATCAAAAACCTCTTTTGAATGCAGAGTTATTCATTTCAGAGAATAACTGCAAGAGGAAGAAGAATAAAACAAAATTAGCAGTTGATCAAGAGTACTTTAGACTGCCACCCTTTCCATTAACGATTTGATTTGATGGCAGTGCAATGCTTTCCCTGATACATTATGATAGAGTAACACTGACACAGAGTAAAACCAGAGAAAACTAAAACTTGATCAGAGTTACAGCAGCCTGCTACCCTCTCTATTAGCATTTTAATTTGGTGGGAACCATGTGGTGTCTTCATCTCAGTTCCCACAAAAGGCTTTCTCATTTAAGAGTGCCTTACCCCTATCAAGTCAGCCTGAGCTTTTTAAAAAATATGTTTATTAATGATCACCTTTACCTTCCTGTTGGCAGTGGAAGGTGTTTATCAGACACTGCTTTACAGGAGAAATCTAAGGCTGCCTCTTCATGACAGATTGTAACTCTTCATCAGGACTAAAGTACACACTTAAAGAAAAACATGTCCTTCCGATAGTACCTTTGTTGAAGTGGCTTCCTGCGAGAGAATGGTGTTAATGGTCAAATTTTCATTCTTTTTGCTTGAAATTATCTGCTGCCTTAAAAAAGAATTGAATAAAAAAATTGTTTTAATCTTAGGGAGACCAATCCATTCATCATTAATTGAAGTCACCACATTAATCCTACAGTATTTAGTTAAGGGGGTAAAAACCCATTAGACCTGCAAATGGACATTTGTTCCACCCCCACAAGGATGAAGCGGAGACATGTTTTAATTCTATCTCTGCCAAACCCATTGCTCTCCTTCCCCTGGACACTTCCTATACCTGAACTTTGTGACCTGGCTTCCTATGTCAGATGTGGGGATTGAGAACAGTGGGTGAATTCCATCGAAAAGGAATGTGTTTCTTCTTCTAAACTCTTAACTCAGACACTTAATTCTCTTGCCTGATTGATCAATTCTCAACCCTTTAACACCATAAATCCAATCCGATCCCCTTAAGGATGACAGTGTCTTCTACAAGGATTGCTTTAGCTCCTTTCCTACCCCCCACCTTTTTTTTTTTTAATTCACACCCCTCTCAGCATCCACCGAGACTCAAAACATTTTCTCTACCTAGATGTTTGGAAAAAATGCCGATCAGAAAATTTGAGAACAAAAAATAAAGGAATTTCTTTTTTTATCATTATCATTTCTATCTAAAGGGAAAACTCATGTTTCTTTACATTTCTTAAGTGGCCACCCAGTACAGATAGAGTTCTGGTTCACTGTATTTTTATGTCTTCTGAGATTTTGTGTTAAAGCTTCCCTTTTCAAAATCATTTCTCATATGCATATCCCCTAACTAAGAGTCTTTCACATCAAAGTTACACTTTGAAGCTTTCTAGCAAAGTAACAGCTAGGCAATCTATGACAACAGCAATAATTTAGTTGCAGCCTTTTATTGGAGAAAAAGTTTCATCCTTATTTAAATAGCTGTTTTAAAGCCTAATTAACTAAATTGATAGCNGAAGGGGATGTGTATGGAGACACGGTCTTTAAACCTTTAGCTGTGAATCAAGCCACAATCTTAAGAGGATGAAACCTGTTCATTGTTTGGAGATTTATTAATCTGGTACACTAATGACTTTTAAAAATCAGATTCTGGACAATAAAAGAAAAATTCTCACCCAATCAGCCTAGAGACCAATGGTAGAGTACATAATGCCACTAAAATTGTTTCATTATTCTGTAGACACCTGTGTATATATATTTTAAAGCTCTAATAACAGTTTATGTAAAACACAGCCATGTACAAACATATTTACCATATATTTACCCATTCATATTTAAGTATTATACTATTAAACATACTCTGTGTATAAATTATATTAAAATGTTACTTCAAGCTACATAAAACTTTTTAATATGTACTTATTTATTTGGTAAATTTATAATAAAATATTTATTTATTAGATTTAACCAAGTAAAATGTATGGTATTCAGCTGTGTTTGACTTATAAAATGGTCATTTTTTGATTCAAGGTGCTGTATATAAAAACAAATAATTTCAGTTGATATATATTCATTAAAAATAAAATTTGGCATTGTTTTTCTTTGATCATGAATCTGATGAAGACTATGGATTTCTCCTTAGAAAAATTTTTGCATATAGAGTGTTCACCGCTTTCTGATAAGCATCATATAATTTATCCACTGTATCTTAACAATCTTCACGCATTGTATGAGATTGTATAGAAAGGCAGACAGCAGAGAACGAAATGATGTCTGGAAGATTCACTGGCCTAAGGGAGGGTTATTCGGAAAACAAACTAGGACTAGGCCTATGTCTAGGCATAGGACCCACAAAGATTTCTAAATGACCGCTTTGGGGAGAAAAACTACAATCTAAAGATTATTAGAGTCTATTCTCTGGATAATTAATGACCCCCTCTTTGGCCTCTTCTGGCTTCTTTCTTTAAAGCTTGGGTTTTCTTTTGGCGAGGAAAGCAAGAACAATTGCTTTTTCAGTCCTCCAAACTGTAGTAGACCATAGACTGAATTTCATCTCTGTCTTAAACCCACCAATTTTTCCTGGTGTGTTACTTAGTCCCTGAGACCATTTCCTGGGCAATCAGAGTAAACTGTGGGCATGAGCCTAAATAAGGCACTCTAGGAAAACTCAGGAGAGAGTGATGAGAGTCCAAGATAAAAATCTTTGAGAGTTAGTTTACCTTGGAAGAGTAAATAATGTAATGGGCTCTTTCAGTTTAAACAGCTCTTACAGACCGCCCATCTCCATTCACCTCTTTGAAATGCATGATGACAACACATTGATATTGCCGAGGTTAATGACTGACTGATTAACAACAGAGAGCACATTTGCAGGCAAATGAGCTGTAATAATTGTTGCAGGAACTCCTTTGAAGAAAATGTTTTAAATAGGCTTATAAAGGCTCTTGAAATGGCTTCTTCACTCACTCCATCCTCACAAGCTGCTCCCTATTCCTTTTTTTTTGGGGGGGTGGGGGGTTCCTTCTGTGCTTTTTCCAGGATGGCGGAAGAGAAAACTCCATCAAGCTTATCCTGAATAATCTTAAAAGGCAGTACTTGTTCATCCAGTCTGAGTTATTTCAGGTAATTCTTGCAGATAGAAAAATAAAAACAGAAAACAACCAAGCAAGCAAACAAAAACCTAGGGTAAAGTTCAGTAAGGACCTTAATCATACATACAGTCTCTTTAACTCAGTGGAATTGACATTTAGCTGCTTCGATCTGTAGTTTAGTTTTGCTAATTAAAAACTGTGAGTTAGAACTTCAAATCCAGAAATGCTCAATGTGCCTATTTTCTTGTGCTTCAGAAAAGGAGTTTGGCATTTATTTAAAACAGTGAAAATGATAATATGTTATTTTTACCTTCAAGTATAACATACATGGAGTTATAAAATAGAGTGTTTCTTAACTTCTTTTAAACCCATATGCTGTTAACTAGAAGTACTTAATCCCCGTGGTCCCCAAATTACATTGGATTTTGGATGATTTGGCCAAAGTCATCCATGTGATGATTTGGCCAGTGTTATTGCCAATGTGGCAGAAGACTTCAAAATTCAGCATGCATCAAAATCACATAAAAGTCTCTAAAATAAAAAAGAAGAAAAGAAAAGGAAGAGATGAGAAGAGAAAAAGACTTTGAGGCCCTGCTCCCAGAATTTCTACTTCACTGGATCTAACAGTTTGCATTTCTAACACATAAAAGTTGATTCAGATGGTGCTAGTCGAAGGACCCTTTTGAGATCATTGTTCTTGAATATGGTCAGAATCAGATACCTCCTCAGGTAGAGATACATACACCTGGTCCTAACTCCTTCCCCCCTCTAACCCACCATCCTAACCTTTTCACACACAGGCAGACACAAGTAGGTCAGCTGCTTGGGGGAAACAACTAGTGAATTACCCTGCCATTCTTTTTATGCTCTATGGTTTCCTTTTTATTTGTGTTTTTAGTCATTAACTTAGTCAACATGCATTTGACCATATCCCAGTCCTAGGCATTAAGCTAAGGTCCTAGAGTTACGAAAGTGACTGATGACAGTCTTCAGTCTGATTAAGGACCTTACTGAAAGAAAGCACTGCCATCCTGCAGAAGGAATCCAGTAAATTCAGGTGTCTCAGNAATCAAGTACTAAATGAAAATATCATCTGGTATAAATAAACACTTAAGATTGGCATCCCCATAATGTCCTTCTTCCAAAAGTAATATTTTTATGTCTGGATGTGTGTGTGTGTGTGTGTGTGTGTGTGTGTGTGAGAGAGAGAGAGAGTGCATATGTTTTATTTCCCTAGACCATTTTCTACTTATTTACATGAATCTATGTCTCTATGTATCCTTAGAAAATATACAGTATCATTTGTTATTTTCACATAAATTGTATCATAGAATATAAATCTTTATCATGTGCATATTTTTTCCTATTCTTAAGTGAATTTCTTAAGAAATTTTCACATATATTTTGCGGGGCCTGGGTGGCTCAGTCAGTTAAGTGTCCAACTTCAGTTCAGGTCATGATCTTGTGCATGTCTGTACTAACTACTCAGAGCCTGGAACCTGCTTCAGATTCTGTGTCTCCCTCTTTCTCTGCTTCTCCTCCATTTGTGCTCTGTCTTTGTTTCTCTCTTTTAAAAAATAAATAGCATTAAGATTCTTTTTTAAAGAAACTTTTCACTTATACAGTTTTTACTTCATTCTTTTAAGTACTGTTTAGCCTTCTGTAATTTGGATATGCTATAGTGTAGCCATTGTCTTACTGATGAATATTTTACTATTATAAATAAAGTTGTAGTGAGTATTCTCGCCCAGCACATGCTTGTCCATTAGATCCTCATCCATTTATACCATATTTTTTCTAGGAATGATATGGAGGAGTGAGATTCTGGATCATGGGACATGCAGGTTTCAAATTTCAGTCACTGGTATCAATTGCATTTCTAATTGGTTGTTCCAATATTTACTCCTACTCACCATATAAAAGAGAGCCTACTTCCACCACCCTCAGAAGCACATGATATTTTCAAACGTCTTCTACATTCCTGTGAATATTCTGAAGAAAGGGATGGAGTGTGGGAGGGAGAATAGACTAACAGAAGATTAAATATACTAGTGTTGCCCTAATTGCCTGTATTAGGGCTGTGATTTCGAAAGGGTGAGGCTTGGTTCGTCTGAAATATAACCCTTTTAACTTCATCATTTAGCATATTCCAGGCTTTTCACCTCTGTTGCCACTTCAGAGCCTGTCTCATTTATCTCTGCTCTCTCTAACATTAGCACCCATGGAAAAAAGACTCAACGAGCTGGGAGGACCTGACAGTACAGCGTAGATGAAATGCTAGAGACAGAATTCTGTAATGCCAAAGGAGACGTACTGTCCTCTGAATATTTAAAAGTTAACTTTTTACTTTTCCAGGAAATACAGTCAAAATGAGTTGTACACAACTCCTCCCCCCCACCCAGAGCACCCTTCCCCCTCCCCACCACCAGGCAGCTCCTAAGAAATTAACGACCAGCTGAGGTTAATGAGTCCCCACTCTGCTCTGGGCCATCAACTCTCCCAGCTGGCCGTTAATCCCCTAGAAATGCCCCACGCCTTGGTAGTTACTCCTTAATTAAGGAAGGCATTAAGGATCAGGAGAGAATCCTGAGCCAAATGAAAAGGCCCTTTTTCACTGGTGCTCAGAGTGTAGGCCACTTCAAGTCCAGGTGGCACTAGGAGACATGACCACACTGCGATTAAACCAACTGCTTCCGAGGAGGGGTCATCAATCTCTATTTTGTCCTTAGATCATCCAAATTCAGGTAGGCTATTCAAGGCTACCCTAGGTCTGAGACCAAGCAAATAACTTGTATCTAATGAGTTCCTGATTAAACTGTCTGAGGACCAATACTTTGGACTCATTCAAGCCAGAGATAACTTCATCTTCATGTCTGGGAAGAGTAAGTGGTTATCTATATGATTTGATTTTTAAAAGGAGTCAAGGGATTTTCCTATGCACCCATCTATTTATCCCTACTTACCCCTCTCTAACACTAATCTGTTAATTATTCCCATGGGTCAGAATAGTAGATTTTAGAATGGATTACTCCGAAAACCAGAATCATTTTCCCATTTGCCTTATATTTTTCAGCAGATGGGGTTGAAGACACTGGTCACTACCCCCTTCTTAACCAAAGCAGCATGTATCTTCATCTCTTTTTAATGAGGACATTTCAGTGCCTGCAAATATAGAAACTTACTAGATGAAAGTATTGTTTAACATTAAAATGCAGGTTTGGGGGAAGGCTGATTAACAAACATTATCACTTTAGTCTGAATTAAGTTAGCACAGAACCCATTCCCAAGGTGCTTGAGGGAGCCCTCAGAAGCAGTATAGAGTGAGAGTTGAGAGAGTTGTACAAATAAAGCCTAAAGCAAACTTTACCTGCTTCACCATTTTGTTCCAGTTGAATTGTGCCCCATTATTATTTTCTCTATTATGAAGGTAACATTGGATAAATTTGAAGTAAATACCGCATCACACAGTAAACTGAACTTTAAAAGAGGAGGTGCAAAGTGAGGCAGTTTACCGAAGCTCTTTCTAGGGCCTTCGCAACAGAGAAACTGGGCACAAGTCCTGATTTTGCCCCTTACATATGATATGACTAAGCAAATGCCTCAACTCCCTAGAGAAAAATGCTGCCTCCTCTATGTTGCTGTAAAACCAAAAGAATATAATGCTTATAAGTAATCGTGAATAGTTACTCATAGTTAATGCTTAATACATGGTATTTATAGGCAGATTGAATCCAATGTATTTAATGACAAATAATAATCACATTAAGGTGAAATCATGGAGTTATCTTTGACTTTTCCTTTGCCCTCCAAATCTAATCTGTCATAAAATCTGCCCGGTGAGTCTCTGCTGCTCCCTCCTGCTTCTGCCAATGAATCCTCCCAAATTAATCAGTCCTCTGGCTCCTCTATTTGGACCACTTAACAACCTGGTCCAAGTGAGTTAGACATATGACATATAGCTCATCCCTTTCCTATGGTTACCCATCCTTAACTGATCTTCTGGCTTCCTGTGTCTCTCTTCAAAGCTTTCTTCCAAATGATGGGGTGGAGTTTTGTAACACACTAGGAAGAATCCAGAATTCTTGTCTCTCTACCACTTACCCAGATCCTCCACATCTTGTAAGACTCCAGCCTCATCTCTTTTTTGCAGCTGGCCCACAGCACCCTGCCATCTTGGAAGTGGTATTAGCCTGTATTATTCATATCACTCATCACCCATCTCACATTCACTCAGATTATTATTTTGCTTTTCTTTTTCTTTTGGTATGTGTGTATAAGCCTTGTCTCCCCAGTCATGTTCTATATTCAAGCAATTGCTTACAGTTTTAATCCATTGACTCTTTTATGAGTATTTTTTTTCATTTTCTAGGCAACATGTATGACCCCAGGGTTAAAATAGTTGGAAAGGAAAGATATTGTCCTTTCATTATGATGCTTCTGGGCTGAGAGGGAGGTAGACAACATAGATATCAAAGAAATGATCACTCTAATGTTTACTTCATTTTAATTTGCAGAAGGAACATAACAAAAGAATCTGAGCTTGAGACTCAGGGAGAACTTACTTGAAGAAAAGATGACAAAGAAGTTGTCTGATGAAGAGTTACCTATTTGAGGAGGGTAGTAAGAGTAACTCACACAAAGAGGACAGAGATACGAAGGGCCAATGGCAAGACAGTGGATGGGAGGAATTGGAAAGGCCCATGGGACCACAGTCAGGGAATAATGGAGAAAAGGTGTGAAATAAGACTAAAGAAAGAGACAGCCTATTAGTGTCTGCAATTTCCCCGAAGAGAAAGGGTATATACTTATAATCTCATGAAGGCTCCATGCCTCCCAAGTGCCTGGTGAATATCTGTGGAATGAATGCCTAAATGAAATTGTGATGTTTATATAAATGCTATTTGTTCCTCATGTAAAACTGAAGACCGAATAGGAAATCTGTAATGATTTATTGGCAGGATTTTCAAGGGCTTAGATTTCTGACCCAGCTTCTAGACTGATGAAAATACTATGAATTATGTGGAAAAGTAATGAAATAAAGAGGATAAAACAAAGGGAATGTATTCTACTTAGGAAGGATTATTGAATGTTTAGTTCTAGAAATGAATGATTTAAAGGAGGATGTTTCGTTTGCTTTTATTTTTTTAAGCTTTGCCAAATAGAATATCTCAAAATCTAAATAAATCCCCACTCCAACTTCTATAGTGACTTTATACAGTGTCTCTATAATCGTTCAACATAAATCTTGATGACTTTGATACATTTTGTATCTGGAGCTTAGCTTCTTCAGCAATGAAAACAGTTTTACATGACTTGACAAGAGGTCCTACTTTAGAATAGACTAGTATTGTTGTGATGAACATAAAAATACTGAAGGATATAAGTATCTCCCCAAAGGCTCGTTAAGAGGAAAATCTGAAGAATGATTTAACCCTCTCATCTGAAACTATAACACACTTTTTGGTTAGGTCAAAGCAAAATCTTGACTTAACATATGCATACCTCACTCCTTACCTCCCATTCCAGGGTGCTTTATTACATGGAGTGGATATTTCCCCCTTTCCTCCTCCTAAAACATCATCTGGTCTGTATCAAAGATTAAGCTCAGTGCTTTAGTCAGTCCAGGGCGACACATCTATTTAAAGCATTAATGGATAATAAGACTCCTTAGGGAAATTTAATGTGGTTAAATAGTAATAAAGGAACTTTCCAATAGAACATAAACAATACCATAATGAAGAATATTAAATCATATGTTTTGTCACTGAGCCCATTATAGAGCCAATTTAAAATTATAATAAATTTGCATTTGGCACTTGCTAGAGATTGGCAAATTTATTCATGTGAAAAATAGAGAATATAGATTAAATGTCTTTGGATTTCCCTGTTAGGGAGAACTGAAAAATAATCACTCCTGTATAAAGATATCTCTATCTATCTATCTATCTATCTATCTATCTATCTTATCTATCTATCATCTATCTTTTTTATATACACAAACATAAAATACACATACATTCTTAATCCATTAAATGTGCTTTACTTACCTGAAAGATATATTTTCATGGCAACATTTTAAACACTTGTAAATTAATGACAAGCAACAGAAAAATTAGTGATTTGATTTGAAATGCCTCTCTCCTCCCAGAAACTGGCTAGCGTTTTGTTCCAATACATGATGTATGATGTATGAAGGGGACTGGACAAAGAGAGAAGCAGCGTGAGCCAGGAAGAGTGATTCAGAATTGGCTGCTGCAGAAGCCCAAATGCACCCAGACTGTCTCCTCAGCAGCAAACAGGAGACAATCTGGTCACCTTTAAATGACTGGCAACTGTACCCGGCAACCAGTTGCTGGCATTAGTGGACGTGGTTTTTATCTCTTTCCCTCCGTTTCCTAAAAGGTCTCCTGACTTTTTTCTCAAGACAAAGAGCAGTAATCCTGAACACCCTGCCTACTTTGTGACCTTCTTTTGCCTTCTCAGAAGACAATACCACAAGTTATTACCTCGTTTCAGCATTACTTAATGATGACGTGGTAATGGCTCCAGAAGAATAGTGTGATTTGATATTTTTCAACAATATTTTTACCCAGAAATTCCAGGCCCAAGTACTTGTCATGATATATACTGGGAAGTCTCTTTTCATGTTGCCTATTATATAAAAGACTAGAAACATTTTAAATGTGAACAGTATGAGATTGGTATACAGTGGATGGTAGCATTGTACAAGTACATTTATTGAAATGAAGGATACTCAAAATATATCATTAATGGTGAAGGTAGGATATAAAACAGTGTAAATGCATATACAAATAAATATGCATATGTAAATAGTAGTTATATTTGATATGCAAGATGGACAGTTTTTAGACTTTTTTGGTCTTTGTGTGTTTTGTTTCCATAATGAACATGTATTACTTGTATAATCCTGGATAAGAGTAGCAATAGTTATATTTTTTTCTCCTTAAGTAAATTTGTCTAGTAGTAATAGAATTTCTAATTATCAAAGAAGATATATTTTTCTTACACAATGTGTTTTTGGCCAGAGTTCTTGAGAAAAACAGAAGAGAGAGAGAGAGACAGAGAGTCAGTGATAGAGAGGGAGAGACAGAGAGAGAGACAGAGACAGAGAGAGAGGAGAGGGGGAGAAAGAGAGGGAGGGAAGGAGAAGAGGGAGCAATTTATTATAAGGAGTTGACTTACACAGTAATTATGGAGGCTACTAAGTCCCAAATCTGCAGCCAGCAAGCTGGAGAGCCAGGGGAGCTGATGGTGCACTTCAGATTCCAGTCCAAGTCTGAAAGCCTGAGAACAGGGAGATCCAATAGTTTTAGTCCTAGTCTAAAGGCTGGCAGGCTTGAGAGTCAGGAAGAGATGATGTTTCAGTTTAAATTCAAAAACATGGTAAAACTAGTATTCCAAATTGAAGACAGTCAGGGGAGAGGAATCCCTCCTTACTCATGGGAAGGTCCATCTGTTCTATTTGGACCTTCAACTGATTAAATGAGGCCCACCCACATTAGGGAGAACTATCTGTTTTATAGTCTACTGATTTAAATGTTAAACTCATTAAAAAAACACCTAACAGAAACACACAAAATAATGTTTGACCAGATATATGAGTACTTTATGGCTTAGTCATGTTAGCCTGTAAAAGTAATCATCACACACATAATTTCTTAGATCTCTATTTTCCATGTTTTCGACCAGCGAAATATTGTAGATTGCAGAATGGTTTTAATTCAACAACAGAAAATGAAGAAAGTAGACTCCATACAAGGTAGTTTTTGTGTCACATATGCTCACTCTATGGAAAATAACATTTTGAATGGTTTGATTCAGAGAGAAGCTGAAGAAATGAGAGATTTTATGAAATAATTCAGACAATATCTTTCTATTAAGTCATGTTCTTTGGAATAATGGGTTATTTTCCACTACTGTGATTGACTTTTTACATTAATCCTAGGCAGTGGTACATTTCTTGTGTCATATTTATGGCTTCTGAAAAGTAGAGTGAACATAAAAAGAATAATACAAAATCATAAATTTTGTTTTTATTTTCATTTTGGTGGAATAAGTACCATTATGTGTGTGTGTGTGTGTGTATATATATATATATATATATCTGTATCTATGTCTATATTATCTATATTTGTATATCATCATCTAGATAGATAGATGATAGATAGAGATTTTGGTTATGATATTGATTTTTATAATTTGTATTATTTTATTGATTTATTTTTTATTTAAATTCGTTTTAATACTTCAACCATCAAACATTTCCTACAAAATGTAATGATTTTTTTTCATTATAATCTGCTATGGCTGCTTGAATAACTTATGACTTAAATGGTACAAATGTATTCTCTCTCACTTCTGGAGGTCAGAAATCCAAATAGTCCCAATGAGTTAAAACCTTTCTACTGGCAAGTCTGTATTCCTTTCTGGGGGCTTTCAGGGACCAGTCCATCTCTTTTCCCCATCCAGTTTCTAGGAGCCACCCCTATTCCTGGCTTCTTCCCCTTTCTTCCATCTGCAGAGACAGCAGTGTTTCATTTCTCTGTATCTTTATTTCATAGGCACATCTTCCTCTGCCTGATTCTCTCCTCTGCCTCCTTCTTCCACTTTTAAAGACCCTTCTGATTACATCGGGTTCATACAGATAATTCAGAATAATCTCCCGATTTTAAGGTCAGCGATTATCAAACTTAATTTTGCAGTCTTAGTTGCTCTTTGCCATGTAACCTCACTCAAGTTTCCTGGGATTAGGGCTTGGGAATCTTTGAAGGACCATTATTCTACCTACTACAATAATTAAATCTCTTCCTCTGAATACAGCCTCATGGGGACTTTAATCAAGATGTCCTGTCCTCCCTAGTCTAGAAGCTGTCATGTAACTGAGGTAAAGTCATTTGTGCTTTTTTTCTACAAATTTGTACTAAGAAAAATGATCACACACTGAGAAAGTTGAAGCGTATTAGTTTCAGTGGAGAACCTGAGCTCTCTTACAAAGATTCTCTGAAGCTACTGCCCCCTTTTGTTTTTCAATTTCCTTGACTTATTCTTTATTTTCCATTTGTTTCTGTGAGCTCCTATATCTTTCAAGTGAATTCTGTTTTTCCTTAATTTAGCTAGGGTCAATTTCCTTGGCTTACAACAAAATAATCCTAATGGTACAAGACATGACAAAACAAAAACAAGAGAGACCAAGGAAGATTAGAATCACCCTCCAAGTGAATAAATATTATTTTATACCACTGTGCTTAAATATTATGAACACTCTAGATAGTAAATGGAATTTCATACTCTTCTAACAGCACACATGTAGAATTACAAAACTACATTGTCGTTCCATGGGAACTAATCATAGAGATGAATTAGGGGACAATGTGGTTATTTACGTATTATTCCTATTTGTTTAAATGAACTCATTGCCCTGAGCCCTATGAGCATGTGTACAAAAATTAATAAACACAAGACGAACTTCTCACAGCAGTCTCTGGAAACCTCCCTGAGTTTGGAGATTCTCCACCGAGTATAAATAAGAAAACAACTATGGAATTCTAGGGTGCCTGGAGGGCTTAAAATCCATGCAATACAGATTTTATTAAAAAATAAAACTAAAAGTTGGCCTTTTCTTTTAACATGGTTTTTGCTAAGTAAACTGTAATGAAATTCCTTTAAATGCTGCACAAAAGATTCAACCAGGATAAATGGCTGCCTTAGTAAGAGGGGGTTAAAAAGAACCAGTCACAAGTAACTCTCATTTTTTGAAAGTTTGTGTTATGCTACTTCACTTTTATAAAAGACGTGTATTAGTACCTGGTTTTGCTAACCCAATGAAATCCCAAGGGGATTTTCACTTTTACAGAAAAAGGTGAAAAGCAAAAAGAACGTTCAGTGTTTGTTTTGCAGCGAGCTGTTTCAGAGACAGTTTGCACCCTGAGCAAGAAGTGGCCCTGTCTCGCTCCTTCCCCAGAAGCTACACCATAGCTTTGAACTGTGTCCGTGAGCATCTGTGGTTTACCTTGATTTATTTTGTGCCTCTGTTAGCAAGATGTGTCCTAAGGTATTGGAAAAGTTTAAGAGAGGCTATTTTGAGGAGTCTAGGAACCATCACATTTTTTGCCATATAAATTATTGGTAAATGGTTTGTCATTTCATGTTCTTTTGCCTTGCAAAATTTTTTATAAAAATGCTCTATTTTGGACCTGTGTAGAATTTGGGTCTTGGTTGAGCGGTGTAAGAAAGGCCTAAGAAGGAGGGATTTGCTTTAGATTAGATGCTGTCAGAAAGTGAAGGCAGTTCTAAGATTGGATATCTCAATAAATCTTTTTTTTTTTAACTTATAGTATAATTTGATTTTTTTCTTTTAATTTTTAAATTTAAATTCTATTTAGTTAATATACAGTGCATTATCGGTTTCAGGGGGTAGAATTCAGTGATTCATCACTTACACATAACACCCAGTGCTCAACAGGACAAGGGCCATCACCCATCTAGCCCATCTCCCACCCACCTACCTCCAGCAACCCTCAGTTTATTCTCTATCATTAAGAATTTCTTATGGTTTGTTTCCTTCTCTCATTTTTTCTTTTTTTCTCCCCCTCCCCCATATGTTCATCTGTTTTGCTTCTTAAATTCCACATATGATTATCTAGAGGAGGGGAGGCTAGCAGAAGGATAAATCTGCATTTGGTAAAGAAGTAACAGTCATTCATTTTAGCCAAGAGAAGAGGCATTTGGTATTTTGTAGATGGTAAAGGGAACTTGTTTTTGTCTGAGCTTAAACAATATTAAGACATGTCCTTGCTTTGTCTCACTTTATCATGGTCTTAGAGTAACTTGTTTTGAGGTTGGTATTCTGTGAGAATTGTATGTCTAAGAAGAGAATGACATGGTCTAGCTCTAAGTGTCAGGCTAGGTTCTAAATATCAGCAGCTGCCTCTTTTCTCTCTCCCTCTCTCCTTTCCCTCCACCCACCGTCCCTCCCTTCCTTCCTCATCCCTAACCCTCCATCCTGCAAGATACTGGATACCACCCCCCAACAAAAAATTATGCAACCCAGAATGTCAATAAGATTGAGGTTGACAGATACTCTGCTAACTGAGTATAAAATAGTAATAATAATAATAATAATAATAATAATAAAAATTAGGGATTATATTTTGTAAGGTGACTTTTCTGAGGTTACAAGAAAGAAAAAAACAGGTGAAAGGAAGCACCAAATTCTCCAAACTATTCATTCTCCCAGTTGCTTCTTGCTTCAAGTAAGCCAACACTTTTCACTGGGCACCACAAAAAGAATTTCCAGCTGGATTTGCCTGAGACCTGGGTCACCCAGAAGACAGAGTAGGCATCCCATCAGGGTACTCTGAAATAGCTTTAAGGATGAGGAGAGTCTCATTATTATAATGACAAAGGTCATCCTTGAGTTGGACTCTGAACCAAAGACCCACGGCTGTCTGTCCTTGTCCTCTTCAAGGCTTTGTCCCTGCTAGTTTCTGTTGCTTAAGACGCTCTGGTACCATCTTCACCGAGCTACCTCCTTCATTTCATTGAAGCCTCCTCAAATGTATTCGATCACACACACCACACCTCCTGTCTTAATTATATCATAGGGATTACACTGAGTGTAGTTCTAGTATTTGCTTATTACTAGGTTCGCCCATATTTTCCAGTAGAAAATAAACTCCATGAGAGCAGCGACCTTGTCCATTTCACAGTGGTATCCCCTGTGCCTACAGCAGAGCCTGGCACACGCCAGCAAGTGCTCTGTTATGCTTACTGAGTAAATGAATGGGTGAATGAATTGGTCTTGGCTCCATCCTTGTGCCTGTGGAGCCATATGGTCAGAATCACAACCAAATGGTATCCTGGGAGAAAGAGGGGCATGCTGAGACTGTTCGTTCTTCAGCAATGGGAGGTGAGATTCTCCATACATAAGAAATTTTTTAAAAAGTAGAAGAGATACTAGAGGATTCCTCAATTCATTTTTTTTTAAATTTTTAATCTTTATTTATTTTTGAGAGAGAGAGAACAGAGCACGAGCAAGGGAGGGGCAGAGAGAGAGGGGGAGACACAGAATCTGAAGCAGGCTCCAGGCTCTGAGCCGTCAGCACAGAGCCTGACACAAGGCTCGAACTCACAAACTGTGAGATCATGACCTGAGCTGAAGTTGGAAGCTTGACTGACTGAGCCACCCAGGGGCCCCGAGGATTCCTCAGTTCTATAACACAAACAGACTCAAGCAAAACAACAGGTGCTGACAAGAAGGGAGATAAATTTGATGACAGGCAAATGAGAAGAAGAAAAAACAGTAAAACAAAAACCACAGAGATTCCATTGCTTTGTTTTGGATTTTTATGTCTGTCTTTAAGAAATTTCTTTTTCTTGAGGCAGAAAGTCAGTAAAGTGCTGCCAAGAAAGTCAAAATGAAAGAAAAAGGAAGAAGCCAAAGGATATGAAGACAGGAAACATTTGAAGATACTTTACAACTCAATGCTTTTTTAAATTCAGTAGGATCTGATGACGTGAATTCTACATGTTCAGAGACTGATACGTAGTTTTGCGGAATACCCTCTTATTAACTGCTAGAACTTTTAAAAGGAAAAGAAAAGTTCCAAAAGAAAAGACTGAATTTAGACCTTGCCTTAAAAAATAGATGTTTGGAAAGGAGGCACCCAACTAATTACAGATTGCCCAGCTTAGTGGTAACAATCAAGAAGATACTAAAAGAAATTACCTTGCCCCCAGAAAATCGTATTTCGAGCCCCTAGAGAGGAACAGAGTTCTGAGAAGCAAACAAGGTTTTGTGAAGAGTGAATCATGCCAAACCAACTTAATTTTCTTCTATGATAGAATGGCAGGCGGTGAGATAAAGGGGAAGTAATAGATGTAATCTACCTCGATTTCATTGAGGCTTCTGATTCTGTCCTACATAGCATTCTCATCAGTGGGCTGGGAAGATTGGTCTATGCTCTACTGCTATTAGGAAGGAGCATAAATGCCAAAAGACTGCCCCAGAAAGATGGTAATCTGCATCTCAGGATAGATGCATGGTTCAAGGAATGGTAGGGCATGGTAGCCTCCAGTACATTAGGAGAGAGCAATGGATGGTTTAGCAAAGGGGGAAGCTGTCCCACTTCTACCTCTCTCATTAATCGTTGTTTCTTTGAGTAGCCTGATTCCTTTTTCTGCAGCTCAGTTTCACAATCTGTAAGATGGGCGGATTTAGAACAGATATTTCTAAGGTCCATTTGAGCTTTAAACTTGTATGATCCTTTGCTTAATACTATTTTACAGTTTTCCTCATGACTTGGGTAATAAAGTTAAAGGTTAATGTAGATACGTTGGCTGTTGCAATATTATTTATAATTTTCATTTAAGAAAAAAAGTTACACAAAATGGGTGGCCCTTTTCTGGTAACTCATATCTATGCAGTTATTCACTTGCCTACTAGTTGAGTGTGTTTTGAGTGCTGAACATATGCCCACTGACAGGAAATGAAGGATCAATTTGTCAAAAGCAGCAACTCTCACCTTATGTACCATATATGACATCTAAAAGTTTCTTGAAAAGCACTAATCACAGAAGAATATTAAAATGGAGTATTTGCTAATAGATTTAAAACAAGGACTAATATAAACTGTAAGTTTAAAAATTATATTCAGAGTCATGCAAATTAATTATTTGCTACTTAAATTCTAGCAAAATGGTTTCTGCAATAAATGAAAACTCAAATGCATGAAATCTAGACCTCACTTTTATTGACCTAAAAGCTACTTGCTTATTAATAGCCTATGCGATTTTCTTTTTCATTAAATACTTTATTCAGAAAGCTAACCAACCTCTGTCAACTCCAAACTATTCTTAATTCCTGTGAGCTGATTGATTTCTTACAACTTTAGCTAGTTTATATGGAAAGCGTATCTTTAAATTTCTTTTAAAAAGCACCCAGATGGAATAACATCCTAAGGTGATAATACACTTATTGTTCATTACTTCACATTTTTAGTTGGCATTTCAGATTAGTTAAGCATTTGATAAAGCTCATGTTTATGCAAGTGTTTACAAATTAGAAAAGCTCTTAGCAGCATTTAATTTGTTTGAATATATATATTTAATTTACTGCTTCTAATGGAAAGAAGCTTAAGGGAATATAAGAGTCATAGCCTTATTGATAGACATTAAGCACATGCAGAATGTGGTTTTTATTGCTAATATTTTACATTTGCCGCGTGCCAACAGTTAGGTGGAGTAAAGAAACCCATGTAATTCCAAAGGCAGGAACGTGTGCTATACATGCAGTGTTTATATCACTATACATATTTATCTTGTTGTGGGCTTTTTCACTGCCCTCTAAATGAAATGTGTTTTCCTCCCACTAATTTCCTCACACTAGTGTTATAATGAGAATGGAATGCTCCTCTGATCCTTTGGCATGGGATTTGTCTAATCACACAGAAATTCTGGACACAGCTCAGATCCTGTCATGACAAATATCATTTCAAGCCTTTGCCAATGGCCAGTTTATCTCCAGGACTATGCGATTAAAATGAATCATTTAGAACGAGATCTCATCCAGCTATCTTCCTGAAACCCATGCAAAGGGTTTACATTGATCAGTATTCCTGCTGATCCATCTATAGACATGCTGCTTCTGGCTATGGATCTCTGAGTAATGACGACCTCATCTTTATTATTTTGGGGAATTATTTGATTTCAGGTTGAACAAAATCACTTATTCAGACATGATTTAAGCACCTACTTTGTGCCAGGTTCTGGGCTGAGTGCTGGGAGTGCAAAGGTGAATAAGAAAAGGCTCTTCTCATCATCATTTCTAAACTGGGCTATTAGAGCAGCCTTCTGTCTAATTTCCCTGACCCTGATTTTACTGATCCCTTCGGATTTATCCTCCACCCAGCCATTAAAAGCAGCCCATCTCAAAAATAAATCAGAGCATGTTGGACCTTACATTTAAACCCTCCAATGACTGCTCTGTCTACTACAAGATAAAATCTGGGCTTTCAAACATAACATTAAAGGTCTTTCATAATTTGGTCTCTGCAGTGCTGTTTGTCACCCTCCTCACTTACACTTTTTGTTCCAATAACACTGAACTGCTTTTAGTTCCTCTATATACTGTTTTTGGCCTTGCTTATTCTATCTCTGGTAAAAATTCTCTCTATCTGCTACTTTCTGTTCTTCCTTGAAGACCAAGTTCAACCACATCTGCTTTTCTGATCTCCTTTCCATCCAAGGACCAGGCTACTTAGAGCCAATGTGTTAAGGCATTGGCCATGCCATCCACTTATCTCCATAACTACATTTACCACCTAGTTGTATAATTGCCTGTTTGTTTCAGCTCCTGCACTAGATAGGTGTTTTTGTCCTTGTTTGAAATCAATGACTGTGTTTTTTCTTTTCTTTTTTAATTTCTTTTTGGGGGAGGGGGTGTTCATGGGCATGCATGTGCTCAAGCACAAGCAGGGCACAGAGACTGAAGGAGAGAAAGAGAATCTTAGGCAAGCTCCATACCCAGCCATCCAATATGGAGCCTGATGCAGGGCTTGATCATGACCTGAGATGAAATCAAGAGTTGGGCGTTTAACTGATAGTGTCCCAATGACTGGTTTTTTTTTTCATTTCAATAATACTAGTTGGTTCTTTTTAAAATTCCTACCTGTTTTTATTGCCTCTGTGCACGAAATAAAAAAAGAAAATTCTGTGCCGTATTTTGGGAGTCATTTCTTCATTTATCTTGAAATATTCTAAACATATTCAGTTTAAAGTCACTTTTTGTAGACTGTTCAGTCATTTCCATTTACATGAGGTGGATGAATCACCTCATTGTCAATTTTGTGATCCTTCATGTTGCTACATTTCCCAATAACTTTCAGAATTTTGGCTGTAAGTTTCTCTTCAGTGGAAACTTACAGCCCTACTATAGGCCCTATGAACCACCTGGTCCCAAACCAAGTCCTTATAGTCTCATAGTTGTGGCTTAGGATTCCTATCCTGTAGGATTCAAATCTAGTCCTCAAACTGGTGAGCAGCCTGCCCAGGTTTAACACACACACACACACACACACACACACACACACACACACACAGACTGTACTTCTTCTTATCCTTTTAATTTAGCTGCATATAAACCTTTACTTGCAGGCATTACTCAATCACATTTTGTTTCCCAGCCACAGCAGGGTGCTTCAGCCTGTCGTTTTAAAAAATGAACCTGGCTTCCGTCTGTATGAACTATGAGGAAATTTTAACTCCCACTATCTTGTCATATACTTGTTCTTTATGTCTTTTCTTCTGAGACCCAAAGCCCAGGAGACTTTGGGAGAAGTCAGTCTTAGTTAACACCGAGTTTTTGTCCTATTTCTAATCTTCAAATTGTTTATCTTTGAGCCATGGTTATGTCTTTTTACTTTTTCTTGTTTCTATTTTATTTAACAGTCTTATATTTGTGATGAAAGGAGGAGGAGGTAAGGAATAAACTAAAATGTTCATCTGTCATCTTCATTTCCCCTTAAGAGAATAGCTAAAAAGGGCAAGTGGGAGCATAAGGGAGCTGAAGGAATAGGATAAGGCAACTCAACAGATAAAAATAAAAATACTCTGGGGAGCCTGGTGGCTCAGTCGCTTGGGCATCTGACTCTTGATTTCACCTCAAGTCATGATGCCAGAGTGGTGGGATCAAGCCCTAAGTTAGGCTCTACACTGAGCTTGGAGCCTGCTTAAGATTTTCTCCCTCTCCCTCTGCCTTTTTTCCCACTTTCATGTACCCTCTCTCTCTAAGATAATAATTAATAATAATAATAATAATAAATGAGAATATCCTATGTATAAGAAACAGTGTTAAAACCCAAGAGAAATGCCGTTGCTAATAAGATAGAAGCCTTGATTTTCAGGGGTTAGAATAATACATACTTAATCTTATTCAGTCATAAAACAAACACTTATTGAGTACCTATATATGGCAGACATTGGTTAGATACTAGGAATTCATTGGGAACAAAATAGACAAGACCCCTGCGTCCAACAATAGCTGGAGAAAATGTGACATACAAAATTTTAAAAAGATAATAATGTGGACCATTTTGGGGAATCTAAGCTATCTGGAACACCAACCCTATGCTTAAGCTGACACCAAATGATGAGTTTAAATGATCCATTCAAGAAGTGTAGGTGTTCTCCAAAGAGGTAATAACATGCAGGGGACCCTGAATGTTGGAGAGAGTATGGTGCTCTGGAGGTACAAAACTAGCTCACTGAAGCTAGACCAGAGTTGGTAAGCCCAGCCCATCCAATCACATTTGTGTATTCAATTCTTTCTACAAGAGATTTCCATTGATGGAGAATGACTTCTTATATAATACAAGTCTATCTTTGGCCACTAAAGTGTTCCTAGGTATTCACAATGAATTCTGGGTGACTCCTCCTTTACATTCTCCTTTATATCATTTGGTATTACACTGCCCAAACTGAAGTTTTAAAAGCTGATATAATTTTCCTTCCAAAGATCTCCTGTCAAGTATCTCCAAATCATTTGGAATCCGATTGAATAAATTATAATATATGCAACTATCTTTTCTCTCCCAACCTACCATGAACTCTGAAATGATGATATGATGTCTCACTCCGAAATTACTTAGCACTATTGAAATGCCAACTAATTCTTCCTGGTTGGCCAAAAATGAGTACAGGATGGCAGTTCCCCCAGGAAATTTTCTCCTCTGGGAAATGAAGCTGTTAGCAAAGCAAGTCAAGGACCTGTTAGACATTCTGCTGTTAACCAAATGAGACTCCCAGCAGATGTCTGGAGAGTTGAAATCCCCATCTCTACTCTGTCTTTTCTCTGCACTGATTTTACAGTCTGTGTCTAGTGTTACACCATACATTTCCTCCATGTGTCCCAGTGTACTCTCATAAACATAGCACTTCTGTGTTCTTCATTCGTCCTAATCCATATGCTCCTGCCCTCAGGTCTGGGGATTTCCATATGAATGTATATCTTCATGACATTTACCCCTGCTCTGCCTCCTGTGTAAGCAGTCTGTTTCTTTAGGGGTGGATATAACCTTCTATTACAATGTTGTGACACCCTCCCATTAAATTATTATATAGAGGTCTAGCCCACAAAATCCAGATAGTCGTTACAAAATCACCCCACTCTTGCTGGCCTATCTCCAATGCATGTACTAAAAACAAAGCAAAACAAAACAAAACAAAACAACAACAGCAAAATACTATTATTTCCCTCAACTGCTTCCTAACAAAAATTACCAGGAATTCAGGGTTAAACTTTCTGCGTTTCTTGCTACCTTGGACCAGGAGCAGGGACCTCTTCTCAGATGCTATTAGAAATGCAGAATCTCAGGCATCATCCCAGACTTCCTAAATCGAAATCTGCATATTAACAAGATCTCCAGGAGATCTACATTAAATGCATATTAAATATGTAGAGCACTACTCTATGGCACCAGATTTCCCCTGTATATCTAAAATGAAATCTCACTTCCACATTCCATAAAGCCTTCTGGATCAGCGCTAGCTGATCTCTCTGCAAGCTCACAAAAGGTTATCAATCTCTGTCCAAATTCGTCCTTATGATACAGAGAAGACAACTGATTTTTTGGCATTTAAATATGTTAACCTATTTCCACCATGTTTTCTCCAAATAGCAGGCATAAACATACCACTTTCTTGACTTTAGCATATCTGGTTTCCACTACATACAACCTTCAAAAAGGTGCCCTATCATATAACCTGCTACCTGTTTTCTAATATTTACAAGCTATTCTTAAATATTCTTAGCTGTTTATATTTTTAATTTAATGTATTAAAAAACTTAATTTTATCCTAAAGTATATCAGTTGTTATGAGTAGAAGATAACTTTAAGTATATCTCCCCCTGACCAAAAAGCAAAAACAAAGCAGCATTATTAAATTCTAGTTAGATACTCTTCTCTGCTAAAAATTCTGAGCCTAAGGCCTTTTCTTTGTTAAACAGAGAGATTGTGAAGTATTAAAGACATGTTAAAGATATATGGCTCCAAACAAAGTTTTTTCCTCTTTGATGTAATGTGAAGCCCTGAGAAACTAAAGAAGGGAATGTTCTGCATGCAATTGTGTTTCAAATGTTATTACTAACGAAAATTAATCTTCTAGTCGGGTCTTTGGAAAACAGTGTGCGATTCAACTAAGACTGCTTGTCACTTAAGGCCTGCAGTAATTGCTAATAGAGTTAAGGTTATAAATCTGAGGGAAATGTGTCTCTTTCAATTAATTGGATCAGAGAGAAATTTTTAGTCACTACTCAAAGAGGATGCTTCCTTGATATATATATGGTATTCCAAAGTAACCAGTGATCATGAGTGACAAGTGACTTGTATTGGTCTGCTTGCTACCATAAAATAGTGAGCCTCCTTATCAAAATGAGACTTATAGTTTCAAATTCAGTGTGAAATCTTTCTTTGTGCCGGGCACACATTTGGAAACAACCTCTCTATTCTGCTAAGATCTCAGTGTTTATACTGGTACATTTTCCACAGTGACAAGTAATGTACAAGGGCAGAACAAAACATCACCACAGCCTTGCAAAAGCTTTATAATAACATTGTATTGCTTTGAACCATTCAGTCAATTGTAGGCATGGTTTAAATGTACAGAAAAACTAAATGCAATACCATGGGAAAAAAATGAAAAGTATTTTGCAGCCCAACTTCAGCATAAAGAGTTTGGGAGCATATTTTTTTAAGAGAAGAAAGTTACACCTAGGTTCCCTGGATTATTATATTTCTGGTATGGCGATAATAATTTGTCTTTAAAGATTTAGAGACCCAGCATTTCACTCAACAAAGCATGTTTTATGCTAATTAAAAGTGCCCAAGAAGTCATGAATTCCCTATGATCTTTATGGAGAGAAATCAATACCTGTATCTATTTCTATAAAACTCCAGGGTTTTACTGGTGGATATTAGAATCCAGAAAGGTAGGCTTTTATGTTGTGTTTCTTGTAATAATGAGCAATCTAGGGTCAAATAGAAGTCTCATGCAGAGTACAGAATAAAAGAGTAACTATAAACCATTGAAAAATAAATGCAGAATCAGATATTTGTAATGCTTCTTAAAGCAAGGCTAATCTTTATTCAACATTTTTTACTCACATATAAGATTCCCATTGTGTGCTGTCTTAGCAATGGATATATTACTGAGGTTCTAAAAACTCAGTATTAATGCAAAGAATTATGGTTTTATAACTCAGTAGGGGAATGCATGTACGCACACAGACACACAGACACATAGAACCCAATAATTGCTATCTCTAGCAGCATTTATTATAATAGGAGCCCTTAAGGAGTCTTGGTTTTGTTCCAATTCAAAACTGCTGAAATGTGTTGAGGAGGAGTACTGGCTGATGCCTACACGCTCACCCAAGAGTAAATGACATGGATAACCAAGCTATCTCACTGCATGACTCTAGTGGATACCATTCAGATCGGCCACACTCCTAATCCTAATCATTGTTACAAAAACCTCAAAAGCATATTTAATCATATTTGATTTTGTGTCCAGTAAAATTACAGCGTCATAGTTTAACTGTAGCATTGACTGATATCACAATAGAATGAGTTGTATTGCGACAGATTCCTAATGTGTTCTCAGCAGATTTTTCTGAAGGGTGGGATGAGGCAAGATTCAATGAAGGAGGGTGTTCTAAGATATCTTCCCATTTTATATTTGTTTGAATATTAGCTTCAGTATGATAACCGCAGTTCTTCCTCAAATGATATCTTTTTTTCCCCTTAAATGCAGTTTCAAGATAATGATGGAATTATTTCCAAATTCCACTTGTAATAACTCATGCATTACCAATTGGTTGATAAAACTGGTGGTTCCATAGGAAGACATCAAGCATATAAAACATGCGCATCCAAGCATCATCAAAAACAGAGTGAAACGATAAAATGTCATACTGTTTTTCAGAAAATTAAAAGAAAATCAGTGAGTGTGTAATTGAGGGTTATATCCTCTTCTGGGTACTTGTCTTTATTTACCATTGCCAATAAGCTGACAGTAACTCCTATTAATCATAGATGAAGGTAGCATTCAGAATTTTTTTTCTCATTGCTGTCCTAAGTTTACCCAACAGAGGCTATTGTTAGTACCTTAGTGCCTTAGAATTTATTCACAGTGCTGGGATGTGTTCTGAAGTCCTCCAGGAAAAAGGGCTTCAAAATATACCTTTCCCTGTCCCTCTTGTTGAGAGCTCTTTTCTTGTGAGCCAGTAGGAAGTAGCATCGACAAATCTGTGCTCTTTGATAATTGGCACATACAGGATCCCTGTGCATTCTGGTCCCTGCTGACTCAGGAGAAAGAAGATGACAGGGGGCGGTGTCTTGGGCGGGCCATTTGTGCTCAGGCTGCATGCTGAACACAGCTCCTGGGCAGCCATCATTTGTAGACTATCTTTTCATTGGAAAGTAGGCCTTCACCTTTGGCAGGTGGCTCTATTATACTAAGCAGCTCACAAATCTGGTGGAGAAGCGCCTCAAACTTTCTTTGAATGGTTGTGTTCCACATTCATAGGTGGTGTTCAGAAAGCCTGCATGGGAGCAATAATTGTCCTCTATTTAGAGGCAGTGGTGTGCCCTGAAAAGCTCGCATGGGTAAGCCATGTGTGGCCCCTAAAGCCATCCGCCACAGTTGTAACGGAACACACCAGAAGTCATAATAATGAAATGCTTGGTGGATTTTTCTCCCAGCTTCCTAATTATGAAGCTTATAGTTTTACAACCATTTGAAGTTGTTGTTTCGTGTTTTTTTTTTTTTTTTAAGATTTGTTAATTTCTATCAGCATGAAGGCAAGCCACGTGCATAGTTTACATAGTCATGGGAGGTCAGGGTTTAGTTTTATCTTATTTTTAAGTTAGCTGTCATTCTGATCTAGCTTTACCAGCAGGCTTTGGTCCAAGATGTATTGAAAGGAATGCACCAATATTTCCTGCCTCAAAATGTCTCTCCTTACCAATTTCTGAAATCCACACGTAGAGATTGATTCTCAGTATGTGCAGATGTCCCTGCCCTTAAGATTTATTAAAATAAAAAGGTACGAGAGATGGGTAAATAATAAAATTACTCCTTAGTTCAGTTCAGAAACATACACTGAGCATCTCTTAGGTATCAGAAACTCTGCTGGGCCCCAGAAATCCAAGGAGTATGTGGACTCACTTCTCTTTCAAGCAGTTGACATAAAGTTTATGCTGGATCATGGGACTAGGTTGGGAACTAGGTCCCTGTTTGAAAACAAGAGTGAAGAGCACACAAGTTTAACTTCCCTCGCAGTTTTAACAAGAGATAGACTCAGTTACATTTAGTTAAATTGTGCCCTTGACAGCTGCTTTTCATATGTCATTTGGTTCCTAGTATGCCTTATGTACATTCAGCAATAAGCTCAGGCCTAAAAAGAATGAAGGGATAAGGAAAAAAAAAAAAAACCACTCAGAGTTATATAGCAGTTATTTAATGTTTCGAGGGCTGATGGAATGCATAAAATACCTAATGTTGAAGGTTGACCCCACTATCAAGCCATATTGCCAGATACCATAAACAGATATAAATTGTCAGAGCAGTGAAAGTACACAGTGACCCTGTGTTCAACTAAGCACAGCGTTCACTCTAGTAGTTAACCTTTGACTGTAGTAGTAAATTAATGCAGATCTCCAAAAAACACTCCTAGGCAAAAATCATTCTGGAAACACTGATGCATAATAATAAAAGTGTAACAGTGACTTGACCTCCCAAGCTTATGGCTAGGGGAGGTATCCTGTAGTGTTGAACTAGGGAGGAGCATATGTTCATTAGGAAGGTTATTGAACACTAGACATCTTCTATTTTATGGTTAAATCCTGCCTCAGCCCAAGAACAGCAACTTGTGTTATAAAGACAACAATGTCAGGTGTTCCAGCCTATTTTAGTAACACCCCTTTATTACTGAAAGTGCCTCCGGTAAATGCCCAAATTGCCTATTTGCACTAAATAAAATGTCACTTTGTGAATAAATTAGGCATTTTATGCTACCTTCTGTATGTCTAATGACATCCGTTGTAATATAATGTTTGCTTGCCTCTAGAGGCTGGCTCTAGAAATCAGCTTGCACCTGTGGCTTTTGGGAGATATTAAGTAGAGCTTTTTTGTACTCACTTCCCCTGGCAGAATGTCAGTGATATTCAAGGGAAGACGTGAAAAATATTACCAGAGTATTTCTTGATACACCTCTAGGGCTTAGAGTTTTGAAGTTACATGGACCTTTCGACATGTCATGGTCCCTGTCCAGTGGGAGTTACTAGCAGCTTCTAGTTCATACTCTTCACCTTGATTCACCCTGTGAACAACCGCAGTTAGATTATGCTGTGTGCTTGGCATACTGTGCCTTTTTTTTCAGATGGTCTGGTTTTGCATTTATCTGTTGTTGCTTCTATCCTTAAAACAACTCCGTTTCTACTTTCCTTTTCTATGCACCTTAATTTCAAACAAAAAAAAAACTGTAAATTTAGCATGACCACCAGAAGGGAAGGATGCATCTGTAGTAGTGTATAGCGATCCAAATAAGTCCTCAGAGTTGCAAAAGTTATCCAGTTCTCATGTCACTGTGTCAATACCCAAAGAAGTTTCTTCTGGTGGCTTTCTTGACCCCATAGATGCCAAAAACTCCAAAGTTGTGGGCTGATTTTGTGAAAGAAATTTCCTTCAAAGAATGGTGCAGAGAGAACTTTCACACAGAACTGTGAGGTATAAAGCATTTGTATTCAGCATTTCTTTTCTTCCTCTTTTGTTTGATTTGACTAAAACTGGTAAAAGTGAGGACCCAGGTAAATGGTGCCCTAAATAGCTGATCATCTAAAAGAGAGAAATTATAAAAACAGTTATACTTGTTCTTTGGCACACTTGACTCTTTAAGAATTTTGAATAATAGCAATTGCTAACATAAATTGAGTATTTACCATGTGCCAGTAATTATCTAAGGCATTTTGCACAAATTTTCTCTTTGAGTCGTTACAACAACCCACTGAGATAGGTAATGTTATTATCCTGGTTTTTCAACAGAAGAAGAAATTGTTACTGTAACATGCTACATCAAAATTAGGACAAGTCCCCTTATTCAGTCATATTGTTTGCATTACAAATGTTCCTTTAAGTTGGAGAGTTGTAGAGTATGTTATTTAAAGGCATAAATGGTGGAGTCAGAGAACCTTAGTTTAAATACTCTCTTTGCCACTAACTCTTTAACTGATATTAGGTATCATTCAGGATATTTTTTGTTGCCAGTTAGAGAGTGACGCAGGCTTGCACATAGAGAAATATCGGGAGAAGAAAAAATTATTCCTCATAGAACTGAAATTGCCAAAGTAATGCAGTTTTCAGGCGTGATTAGTTTCAAGATTTCAACAGTGTCACCAAGGCCCAGTCTCTATTTTTATTCCAGCTCTCTTCTCCCCCTTGTTTTTTTCAAGTTTTTTTTTTAAGTGTATTTATTTTTGAGAGAGAGAGAGCGAGAGCGCGAGAGAGAGTGAGCGAGCATGAACAGGGGAGGGGCAGAGAGAGAGAGGGAGACAGAATCTGAAGCAGGCTCCAGGCTCTGAGCTGACAGCTCAG
The DNA here is from genome assembly GCF_008692635.1 of Crocuta crocuta. Classification (NCBI taxonomy): domain Eukaryota; kingdom Metazoa; phylum Chordata; class Mammalia; order Carnivora; family Hyaenidae; genus Crocuta; species Crocuta crocuta. The sequence continues at coordinate 18,831,384 of NW_027528977.1, read as the reverse complement.
AGCCCCACACAGGGCTTGAACTCACAGTCTGAGAGATCATTACCTGAACTGAACTAGGATGCTTAAACAATTGACCAACCAAATGCATCTCTCTTCTCCTTTGTTGACTTCATTCTTAGGCTTCACTTGGTGACATGACCGAGGTAGGGATCCCAGTCCTAAATGCTCCCAGGTTCAAGCTCAGTAGGAAACAAAACAAAACAAACAAACAAATAAAAACCCTCAACCCACCCGTTTGAAAAAAATGTCTTAAGCCTCATAGATGCATCTCTGAGCCGGTAACTGAAGCCAGGGGAATGGAATACATTGATGTGGCAGTATGAGTCTGGGTCACATGCTCTTTCCTAGAGCTCTAACTTAAGCACCTATAATAAGAGAGGATGTGAGTGGCTCACCAGTGGATTATTGGATTGTTCTTATTGGGAAAGAAACTTGGGATGGGGAAGGTGGAGTTGATTCTGAGCATCAGAAACAACAAAGGCCCAATACAACTTGAAATAGTCTCTTCATCTTTCTGAACATCACTTTTTCATCTGTAATGTGGGGACATTAATAACTACTTCAGAGAGTTGTGAGAATACAAAGAGCATGCGAAATACAGCATGGTGTCTAGTTAATTGGCTTTTCCAACTCTTGCTTCTCTTCTTTTTCTCCTTTTCTTTTCCTCTTATCCATAATTTTTATTTTTATTTCCTTTTACTTGTCTTTATCATTATCACTGTCATCATCATCATATTAAAAAATGATTTACTGCTGGATCTGGTCCATGGCAAGAACTCCTATAGAAGATCTTTCCAGAAGGAATTGAGTTGAGAAAATATGATAGTAGCTGAGCATGTGATTCCTAGAAGTCAAGTTCCTCAAAAGAGGTATCCTGGATCTCAGCTAAATATCACGCCAGTATATTTACAATTGCCTAAACAATACTGCACACATCACTACAGGCTTAGAAATCATCTGATCTTTTATAAAATCCAGGTTCTGCTGTTAAAGGTTATTTCCTTCCTTTGGCAAGTCTCCCTGTCTTGGAGCAGCAACTACAAAAAACTGTTCCATCACACCTTGTAAGTTGTCTCCTAGAAAAAGGAATGAACCCCAACCTAGCACACACATCTCTCTCTCAAGTTTTCATCACACATCTGCATGAAAATTATACATTTTGTGATTTATAACAAAATTATAGAAGACAATCATGTTCCCTGTCTTTATCTCTGATTGGATACATCACATAAGCCATGCTTTATTACCAATCCCCAAATGATGTGATTGGATTATAAATGCTAAAATTCACAACTTCTCATCATTGCAAAATAGCAACCTGATTAGTAAAAATATACTTGGTGTTTAAACCCAGTCACCACCTTTTCTGAACATTAAAGTTCGGCATACATTTCAGTTCAAATTAAGAAGTGTACAGTGAGTACCTCTTTGACTTTCCTTAATTTCCGAAATAAAATCCTGGGGTAGGGATTTATTGGTCCAGGATGGATCAGTTGCATATCCCAGGACAAATAAACATAGTCCCAGAAAAGGGACATTGCATCGATCTACTGTAATCATGGGGGATTGGTTGAAAGCACAGTTCCAAAAAAGAAAAAGAAATGGTTCTGGACAGAAAGCACTGTTCCATCTGTATCTACTTCCATTATAAAACTCTAAGAACAGCTACACACACACACACACACACACACACACACACACACACCAGCGTTATTGAGGTATAATTGAGAAAATTATAAGATATTTAAAGTGTACATCCTGGTGATTTGACATATGGAAAGAATTCCTTCCATCCAGTTTATGTATATGAGACCATTTAAGCTCTACTCTCTTAGCAAATTTGAATTACACAATACAATGTTATCAACTCTAGTTATGACCTTACAGATAAGATCCTCAGATTTTATTAATCTTATAGCCAAAAGTTTGTACCCATTACTAACCTCTACCTATTTTCCCTACCTCCAGTCCCTGGCAGTCACATTGCTACTCTCTGTCTGTGAATTTGACTCCATTTTAGACTCTACATATAAGTAATACCATGAAGTATTTGTTCATCTCTGTCTGGCTTATGTCATTTAGCATAACGCCTGCAAAGTCCATTCATGTTGTAATAAACAGCAGGATTTCCTTCCTTCTCATGGCTGAATAATATTTTCTATACACATATAGACATAGACAAACACACACACATGCATGCATATCACATTTTACTTATCCATTCATGCCTTTGAGAAACACTTAGGTTGTTTCCATACCTTGGCTATTGTGCATAAAGCCACAGTGAACATGGGAGTGCTGATATCTCTTTAATATCTTGAGAGCATTTTTTATATCTAGTACTGGGATTGCTAGATCATATGGTAGTTTGATTTTTAATTTTTTGAAGAATCTCCATATTGTTTTTCCATACTGGCTGCACCTATTTACATTTGTACCAACAGTGTACAATTGTGCCTTTTTCTCCATAACTAACCAGCACTTCTTTCTTTTTGATGACAGCCATTCTAACAGATATGAGGTGATATCTCATTGCCGTGTTGTCTTGGATTTCTCTGATGATTAATGATATTGAGCAACTCGGTGTGTATCTTTTAACTGGGAACATTTTCCTTTTTGGATGTTTGTTTTCTCTGGAAAACTATCTAATCAGTTCTTCTGCCCATTTTTAAATTGCTTGTTAGTTTGTTTGCTTTTCCTATTGAGTTGTGTGAGTTCTTTACGTATTTTGGATATTAACCCCATCTCAGATATATGATTTGCAACTATTTCTCCCATTCCATTGATCACCTTTTCATTTTCTTGATGGTTTTCTCCATTGTAAAGAAGTTTTTCAGTTTGATGTAAATTTGTATAGATCGCAGACAGTTCTGGATTTCTCTGGAGGGAAACGGCCATAAACAAAACTTACCACCTTCCTTTCCATATGTTTAAAATACTACTCTTCCTTTAACAGTCAGCCCAACTTTCCTTTGCTCTTGGTGTCAGATCCAAAAATATCATTGCCAAGATCAATGTCAAAGAACATACTCCCTATGTTTTCTTTTAGGATTTTCTTGGTTTCGTGTCTTAAATTTAACTCTTTAGTCCATTTTAACTAGACTTTGGGTATGATAATATAGGAGTCCAGTTTAATTCTTTTGCATTTGACTTTCCAGCTTTCCCAGTACCATTTATTGAAGACACTGTCTTTGCTGTATAGTCTTGGCTCCTTTGTCATGAATTAGTTGACTCTATCTGCATGGGTTTATTTCTGAGCTCTCTGTTTTGTTTCATTGACCTGTGTGTCTTCATGCCAGTATCATACATTCTGATTAGTGTGAATTTTCAACATAGTTTGAAATTAAAAGTATGATGCTCAACTTTATTTTTACTATCTTGTCAAAATACCACTGCATCTCCATTTAGAGTTATTCATTCTGAGATTAAATGGTCATCTAGAATTACCTCAGAAAGGATTTATTTTCTTGTCTTTGTGTGAAAGATTTAATACTAAGTTTTTGTGTATTTTAAATAGTTGTGATTTTTCTTTGGTTTGAGATAGTCCTAAACTGAACTTACCACCTTCCTTTCTATGTGTCTAAGACCGCATCCTTTCCCATTTGGCTTAGCTTTTCTTTTCCCAAGCATCTGTAGTTAGTAATGTGGACCACAGATACCATGTTGCCTTTTTAATTATTTTTTGAATGTGTGTGTCCTATTCCCTGAATTGGATTGTGAATCAAGGGAGAACAGTGAGTTCCAGAGTTCTCTGTAACCTTTGTATTGAACCCCAATTTTTTATAAAGATTTTTCTTCAACTGCAGAAAATGTTGGAAATAATAGTAGTGACTGTATATTGAGCTTCCACTATGTATTGTGCACCGAGATGAGCATTTGAGTCATATATAATTCTCAAGAAACACTAATCAGGCAATTATTATTATCTTTGTTTTAAGTGTACGGAAACTGAGACTAAAATAATAAAGACACCAATCCAAGATGCCACATGCTACTCCATACTCTGTTTCTTTAACATTCAAAGACTGTTATTAATTACCTATTAAATCTCAAAGCCTTTGAGTATGTTTTTTCATGATGAGGAACCAGTGCATTCGTAAACTCAGGACTTCTCTAAGATTCTTGAATCACAGCATGTTTTCAGGCCCACATTCAACCGCTAACATCTAGGCCTTTCAATGAACCTCTTTAATAACCTTCACACATCAGTAATATTGCACCTTGGGGTATCTGCTAAACTGTCAGTAAATTATGGATAGATACTATGTTGTATTGATTTTTTTCCAAAATGTGGTACAGTGTCTGACATATTATGCAGATATTGAATAGACAATGCTTGCATATATACCTAAAAGAACAAATCAGTCAATCCATTCTTCTATCCATTAATGCAACAATGAATAAAGAAGAGGTTAGATGGTGCTACAGAGATTAGTCTACCAAATAGAATCTAATCTAGTTTAGATAAATATTAGCAATAAGTGACTTTACTGGACTCTTAACCGCATTGGATCTTGGTAGAACACTTGGACCAAGCACTCTCCAAGCTGTTTGCCAACATGCTGCTGTCAACACAATGCCAAAATCCTTTGACTTGCATTTGTTAATACCTTATTCTTATTTATTCTGAAATATGGCTTACTATTAATTTATGTACTTGAATCCTGAGCTTAGCTATCAGCTGTGAATATTTTCATGTGACATAAACAAATGTGAACATTTAAACAAGCAACACATTATCCAGCAGTGAAATGTACTCACCACTTCTAGAGCAGGGATCAAACCAACGTCTTCTGAGCATTGAGTTAGCAGATTTTACTTGGCCAGAGTTGTCAGAGTTTGGACATGCGCCCTTCTATCTAAACATATGAAGAACCTCCTGTGTTGCCAGCATGCCTGGACATGTAATAAAGGGAGGATCATATAACTCAGAGAGAACACTTACGATTGCTAGTAAACTTATCTCTATTGCGTAGATTGGAAAAGAGCTGTAGTGGTCTTCCTAACTCTTGAATATGGTTTCCTCCAGATATTCTTAAATTGTATTTTACTTACTCTTGCCTTAAAAATGTGTAACACAACTGAAAATATTATCTCTTTAGTGACTGTTTTAGTCTCTACTTGGACAACCATTTGTCTCTCTAACAATATTTTAACATAGCTGAAAAAGCCCAGGGTAAGTCATGTTACCTAAGCTTACTAGATGAAGATTCATTTACTTTTGTATATTTGTTTTCTTTTTGCTTAGTATGGAGTTACCATATCCAAACCCAAAGCCTGAAATGTTTCAGATTGTTCAAAAGAAGATTTTGAATAATTATATGAGCTAATAAGTGTGGCTCAGTATTCTCATTCATTAAACAATGCTATTTTTGTTTCCATTTTATATGTATATATGTATGGATAAAAACTTACATATATTTATAAAATAACTATTTCCAGCTTATGCATAATGAAAAATATATATCATTCTATAATTCATCTCTGTGGATATGACTTCCAGCTAGATAAAAAAACATTATATTGAGCAATAATGCAGTATGAATGAACAATATATAACACTAATGTATTACCATTACTAGATAATAAAATAATGTTTGCCACTATCACCTATCCTAGACTGACATATATTAATCAAAAAATAAATACAATATGGCCCTGATATTTCCTCCTCCTCTTCCTTCTCTGTCTCCATTTCTCTCTCTCTCTCTCTCTCTCTCTCTCTCATGCATGCGCGCGCGCGCGCGCACACACACATATATGTAGAGCTCAATTTACATATAGTTGGTGGGCAGCTGGATTCAACCTAAAGCAAAGTATTTATAAATCAGTATCTTCAGAAAATTAAAAATGAAAAAAAATTATTGGATATATTATATGACTTTGTTACTATCGTCCTACAATTGCAGCTAGAGCTTCATTAGGGATTTAGCTAAATGTTCATTTGGCAGTGACTCCCTATTTGAATAGTACAGAGTAAGACTTTCAGGATGTTGTGAATTCTATGCTTTTGCTGATAGATACACTTGCTGTCCTCATAATTGGTTTATCCCAATAGATAGCCTCCTCAGAGACCATGCAGTCACGGAAAATATCACCCAATTTCCTTCCAAGAATTGTTGGAAGGTTTAATCAAGAAATGTTTGTGAGGTGCATTGGGGAGGGAAGTACTCTCCAGAGGCAGAGAGAAATGATTATTACTGGAATTAGTCTTTACAAAAATTTCTAATCATCACCCAAACAAGATGAAGAGATGAAGGAAAAAATCCCACGCAAATTAGGAACCAAAATTTCCAAATACATTTTTTTCTTTAATTGGGGTACACTTTTTTTCCTTTTAATGTTAGTTGCCACTGGGAGTCTAATATTTTAAATGAGTTTTTAGAACAAAAAGAACATTAAAATTAAGGATTTGGACTTCATTCATTCTATGCTCCTACAATTCTAAATTGCCTGTAATTTCCTTCTTTACACATGCAGTGTAGGAATGGTTGTTTTTCACAGACCGTGCTTTTCTACTAATGAGTTGCCAGAATTAAGTTTGCAATTACCCAATGGAAATATTTTAAGAACTTGTGTCATGTATCAGAAAAATAATTGAAATTCATAATTTTAGGAAGAATTTGGTTCCTTTCTTATATATAGTTATAATTTGAGTGTTTATAGCAAGTGGGAGGGATCTTATTCAAACTAACATAAGCAAAAAGCATAGATTTATTATAATGATCTTTAAGTCACTCATGAAACCCATGAAGAAGAATATGACTGGGCCTGAAGACTTAACTGAAATAACAAACTCAAATATGCTTAGGACTTGCTTTCCATATTCAGTCTCTTCTCTCTGCTCCTCAGCCCTTCTTCTCTTTTTCTCTGTAATAAGATTTTCTTTGTTTCCTTAGTCCTTGTGGAAGGAAACCTGATTGTCAAGAGTTGCATCTCACATTCTAGGCTCTTCAAGAGACTGACATATTTTTTCCTGTTTCAGTTCCAGAATTCCTAAGGAGGGACTCATATTTCCAGGCCAGTTTGGTTACCTACATTTAACTGATCAACTGTAGTTAGGTGGGGTTTCCCCTGAACCTAACCTAACTGTTCTTAAAACAATCACATAGATGGAGTAAATGCTTAGGGACTATCTCCAGATACAAGAATTGGGAGACAATTCTCTAAGGACCTACTACATACATTTAAAAGATAATATTTCTGAAACATTCCGCAGGCTACTTTTCTAAGTGTAGAATGGGGGAAAATCATACAATTAAATAATATATTTAGCCTTATAAAAATATCTTGATCTAATACCAAAGGCATAAGAGTGAAATATTTCTACTTGGTAAAACATCATTACTACACAAGGGTGATAAACTCAGAAGAGTAAAAAACTCAAAGCTATTTATGGATGATAATCTACAGATTATTATGGGAATACCAAGGAGAAACAAAGCCCTATTAGGAGTGAAGAGCAATCATAAATGACTTCCCAAAGGAGTCAACCTCTGAACCACATCTCCAATGATCAGTAAAAGTTATTCAGATAAAGAAATGGAAATTACCAGGGCGGGTAAGCAGAAGCAGATGATGGAGGAGCTTGAAAACCTAGCTAAGGAGCTTGTTATTTTTCTGAAAATTCCTAATAGACCATGGGAGTAGCATGCTCCAGTTTGTTTAGAACTAGGTGTGTTATATTCCCTATAAGCACAGTCATAAAGAGTTGGTTTCTAAGTAACTTTGCAAGTAATTAAGTAAGCTAGGCTAATTTTGTAGGGGGAAAAAAAAAGGTAGTCCAGCACATTCTGTCAGGTCCTAATTATACAACACCCCTGTCCCACACCCACACACTTCTGCAGGTGGAAAAAAATCTGCTAATTTCAAGAAACAATTGTGTTCAATCAAAAAAAAAAAAAATCAACAGAATTAACTATTTAGACACCTTTATCTTCCTTGTTCTAAGAATGCAGAACATTTTATCCTGTTGCCTTCCTTTGTATTGCTCACCCCTACCAGACCCAGGCTTTCAATTATAGTCTGGCTAAATTGCCTGCCTTCCCCTGCCTTTACTCATCATAAAGTCATTTGAATTTGCTCTTGGGAATTTTCATGCCCAAGACCAACTCTTTCTCCCTATCTGCCAGAATCTATGGTTCTCATTATTAAAAACTCAGTTTGAGGCCATTCCTCCTGGGGCTGCTCATTACATTAGCTAGGGATGTGTGGGACTCTTCTTCTGTCAGTCCCAACCATCTCCTCAACAGCAGTCATGATATGTGAGTGCTGTTTTGTTCCTAACGTTTTTATGTGTGCATTCCTCCTAAAATACCCAGAGCTAAAGCCTCAAAGCATCATGATATGCCCTCTCAAAATGTTTATTACGTTGAATGATACTAATTTTAATCACAGAAACGGCAGAGAGACATGGTCTGCTTTCCTATGTGCATGTTTTGTGAGAGTTTCAGAAATATTTCACACAACAAAAATCTTATTTCTCTTGCCACCTTGTAAAATGAGATGTGTCCTGAAACAATATTAAAATCACAGTCCCAGGAAAGTCATCATTTCCCAGTAATAAAATGTATTGGCTTTAAACTGTAGCAGGTCCTGCGAAATTGGTCCATGAAATCAAGGCATAATAATTTGAAGAAAACCTATCTAAAAAGAAAAAATAAAATCTAAGAGTTTTAAAATCTATATGAGAACCAATTATCCATTACTGTCCTCAGTGGTTGATTTGTTATAGCTGGCACCTGGGCCTCTTATTTGGCAAATAAAGAAAATACGAAATAAAAAAATATATATCATTCTGTTTTTTACAAATATAGTCCTTGCATATTCTAGAAAGGGTTCCTGTCCATATATGCTATATTTATGTAAGGCCTTTCTGAATATAATGAAAGGTATCGGTTTTCTAAAAAATGCAACTGTGGTTTAACAGAAAATTCTTATAAAATTATGTCTATATTTAATTTTTTTATCCTCTAAAACCCAACCCTTGCCTATGCTTTGTTCTCTTCTCCCCTTTCCAACTCTAGCAGTGCTTATGACACCACATAATTTGTTTCATTCCAATCATACAACAAACTTTCAGTTTCAAGAATCTCCTGAAACTTTATTTTCATCCTTAAGGATTGGCTGCTCGAATAACAGTGCGGTGCAGTGGAAAAAGTACTATAGGAGGAGATTCATTTCCTGTGTGCCTTTTTTAAAAAGTTTATTTATTTTGAGAGAGAAAGAGAGGGAGCGGGGGAAATGTGCAAGTGGGAGAGGGGCAGAGAGGGAGAAAGAGAATCCCAAGCAGGCTCTGTGCTGTCAGTGCAGAGCCAGCACAGGGTTTGAACTCACAAACTGTGAAATCATGACCTGAGCCAAAAATCAACAGGCAGATGCTCAACGGACTGAGTCACCCAGGTGCAGTTCCTATGTGCATGTTTTATGTGAGGTTTAGAAACATGTCACAAAACAAAAAAGATTTCTGCTTTTGCCATCTTGGAAAATGTGATTGTGTTTTAAAAAACATTAAAATCACAATCTCAGGAATCTTATCACTTATGACACTTATGAGCTTGGTGACCTAAGGCAAGGAATTCATACTCTATAGGATTGTCTCTTTACATTAAACCAATAGTTTTACTAATGTATTTCTTTATTTCTTTTTTTTTTTAAAGTAGACTGTATTTTTTAGAGCAATTTTAGTTTCACAGCAAAAGATACAGAGATTTTCCCTATATCCCCTGTTCTTACACATGCATAGACTTCCCCATTATCAGCATCTTCTACCCCATTATCATCATCAACCAAGGTTCTTAATTTATATTAGGGTTCATTCTTAGTTGTTGACATTGTATGAACTTGGACAAACGCGTGATATCTATACACCATTATGGGATCATCCAGAGTAGTTTCACTGCCCTGAAAATCCTCCATTACAAAGGTGTTTCTCTTCTCTGTTTTTACTTTGCTGTTGTTTTTATTTTTGTTTTTGTGAAAGGGTGAAGCTCTCCCTTCATTTCAATCAAATCTTCTGTTGGCTCTGAATATTTAAAGCAAAAAGGAGAATTATTCTATCTAATGAAGATGTGGAATACCTGAAAGTCTGTCTTCTGAGATCCATCTTGCCACATCACCCCAGACTCTTTCTTTATGCTGGTCAAAGAGAACTCTGTGGACTCCCAGGAACATAGTCTGAAAACCACTGCTAACCCACACTCTACATATCTTTAATTCATGAAACATACCTGGGATGGAGCTAAGAAAGCTAATACTTGTTCAAAATGGTGCCTTTTTAACACATTCTCATGGTAGCCATTGAGATGATATTAGAAAGCCATTGGTGTTAACAATATGAAAGCCTATATGCCAGGCTGCTCAACAGACCGTTAGATCCATACAAAAGATTCTCAAATGTGGACCCTATTTTGTGTGCTGGCTAATTCTCCCAACTGTCAGCTAATGAATGTCACGGCTCTATTAACCTGCGGGGCCCTGGCCTTCGCCTCCTCTCACGCTGACAAGTTGGAACCTGTTTTCTGTCTTCTGTCCTATGTCAGCCCTTCTTACTTTCCAAAGTTGGGGATTTCAAGTGAGTTATATATGCTACTTGAGCACCTAACATTACTTATATATTCTGGACTTACAAGTAACAGGAAGGATTGTCTTTCTCATTATAAAAAAAGAAAGCATCCAGGCAAGAATGCCAAAGAAAGTTATTTAACTCTAGAGTTACTTAGAGGCATTCAACAACTAGAAGTCTACAGAGATTTTACTTTTCTTGTTTAGTAAGTATAACCTGTGATTCATTCTCAAAAGCATTTGCTTACATTCCATAGCTTTTGGAAAGTCAAACTTGATGACAGATGCTGCATACTTATGTATTCTATTCACAGATTTGCTAAGACACTTGTCCTTATGATATCATGAATTTTGATATAGTAATTAACCACACAAAAACACACACAGAGAATTTATGAGAGTTAATTTAGACATGTGTGATGGACAATGGCAAATGTTTCATTATGACATGTGTAATAATTCTCATTTCATGTAAACTGGGAGTGTCCTTTTATATAACATTTGAGGTTGGGGGTGATTGTGGCAGGTATACATAATTTTATTTGATGTGTAGCCACAGACAAGTATCAAAATTAGGAGATCTGGAGGGAAAAACTTTACCTTCAAGCCCCTGTGCAAGTTTTAACACTAATTCAGTCTTCAGTGCCATAATCTTCAGTGTCCTCTATTCCTTTCACTTAAACCTAGTTCTCAGTCTGACTTTCAGGCCGTCAATAGCTGGGCCACAAACATTCCCATATTCCCTTTACTTTGGTTATCTCATTGCTCTTACTCTTCTCCAAAATCCTACAATAGCAATGATTGATATAGATAATTCAACAATCAATATCAGAGTATCTTTTGAAGCTTGCTAATTATTTCACATCTTATTCTCCTCCCCCATAGCCATTTTTTTTTCTTGTTCCATTCTTAGAGGGACTCTGGGAGGGGTCATTGGAAACAGTCATTCAGGTAGCCCTTCACAATTTTGTAAGAAATACTTATTGGAAAGAAATGGCAATGGAAATGAAGATAAAGTCCATGAGAATAAAATAGGAAACATACATAAAATGGGTGGGAGCCATACTAAGAAAAGTATCTCATTTTTAGAGCATGTGCTTCCATTCTGGCCCCATGATCTCACAGTTAACTGTTACACTTGAACATCATGTGTTAGCATCTCATAAAATCTGGAAACCACTATCATTGCTGTTGCTCTTATCAGCGTTATTATATTTGTTATGGAACTGGCAACTTTATTATTATTATTTTTAATTAATGATTACAGGATACAGATCCAGAGTGATTTAAGCCTTTACCTTCCATCCAGTGTTTTGTTTTGTTTTATTTTCCTAGAGGGTAGAATGAAAGTTACAATATTGATCAATTCTGTGTCTAAACAGTGAACTCTCCCTACTCTCAGCAGCCCTGAGTAATGCATTTGTGAAATTTGACTCAATGAAATAGTCTTTTAAATTATATATATACATTATGTAATATATTTTAAGTTATATATAATATATTTTAAATTATATATACATATATAATGTCTCTTCCTTAGACAAACTATTTTAAGGTAGCTCTACTTATAGTTCTTTGCATACATGTGTGTTCTCTAATACATTTTTTGTTTAAAGACATTAGACGCTACTGCGAATTTATTTGGTGAGCTTGGATTGTGATCCAAAAAGCATAGTTTCTATCTTATAAGTGAGATGATCAGTCTTGCATTTGTGCTGTCTCCCCCCATTGAAAGGAACAGCAACTGTGATAATTACTGAGTGTCTGTTTATATAAAACATACAAATATAGACATTTGCTAACTATCAACATATATCCCGGCTTTTATAAATGCACTTGGCATGTTTAGCAATTATCACTGAAAGTATTGCCATGAACTTGAATGTAGATGTTGAAAATTCTATTTAACTAACAAAATAAAAAATACTATCTTGTCATTATTAATGTCTCAGAAATGTGTTTGTAATTCAATGAATTCAAAGTAAAGGTAGTTTTTGCCTTGAATGCTTTATTCATTTTATCTTTAACTTTTATCTTATTAAAATTCTGCCTTAGGGGCACTTGGGTGGCTCAGTCAGTTAAGCATCTGACTGCAGCTCAGGGCATGATCTCACGGTTCATGGGTTGGAGCCCAGGTCAGGCTCTATGCTGACAGCTAGCTCAGAACCCGGGGCCTGTTTCAGATTCTGTTCCTCCCTCTCTTTCTGACCTTACCCTGCTCACACCGTCTCTCTCTCTCTCTCAATAAATAAATAAATAAATAAATAATTTAAAAAAGCATTAAAATTAAAAAAAATTCTTCCTTAGCCTATTTTAGTCACAAAATATACTGTTTTATTTCATTTTGTTAACTTCTTAACTATTAAGCTCAAAATACCACTGCATCTGTCACATGATGACCAAATGCTTACTTTCTAGGATATATACGATGCTTTTTTTTTTTTTTTTTTTTTTACACCCACACACAAACAAAAGGGTAGGCCTCATAAAACTTATATGCCACTTCATTCCACTTTTTCTCCACTTACTCTCGGACCTTTTTTCCTCAGTGAAAGTAGATCTGATATTAATGATCACTTTTTTAATGAGCTGAAGGAGTTGATTATTGCTGTTTGAGTGTCTGTCTTATCACTAATGGGTTCATTTAGGGCAGACATTAAGTATATTTTCTTCACTATGGGCCCTTGTTGTTTGCCACAAAACAAAGTCTTAACAAATATGTTAGTTGAATGAGTCAGTATTTTATTTTATTCACTTGCGTTGGGCCAAAACTGATTTCCTAATGTTGCAAAATCATACTACGCTTCACATAATGACTTTCTTTTTTAAAATTGTGCCACATGTTTATTTTATGCTCTTTGGTATCTGATTTTCCAATACAGTGGCCAAGTTTCATTTTTCCACTTACCGGAGCCGCCCTCTGAGGTCCTCATCATTAATTGACATTTATTGAGCATTTGCTAGCATGTGGCTTTACACTGCCCCCTCTGTTTAAAATATTCCTCCCGAAACGCAAGAGTCCATCGTTCACATTAGACACAATCCTCCATCAGAAATGCATATAAGTTTCAAAACCAGCATTGGCTGGCCCCTCGTTAATCAATACCAAACTCGGCTACTCGTCGATTTGGGTTGGTTGCCTTCTCAGCCCTGACGGGAAAGCCCCGAGGAGCGTTGATTCTAAGATGTTCTGACTACAACTTATGCCGCTTAATAGCCATCATGCAGGAAATTTACGATCCTATATCACACTTTAGGGAAGCTTCTGCAACTTGCCAGCTCACTTTGTTTGCAGTAGTCAAAGCCCTGGAGGCATCAGCATTTAACTGTGATTTGAAATTGCTGAAGTGGGCCGTTCCACCAGGCTGGGTGGCCTACACAGCAACTCTAATAACAGAAGGCGTCTGTTTGGGGGGAAATAGCCAGACATGCTCCATCCAGATTATTCCCAGTGAGAAGGACTTAAATGCCCAAAGAAACTGCTTTTCTCCCTTACCCCCCACTCCACCCTTTTTTCTGTTGAGGATGGGGCACAAATGTAACCCGTGCTGACCCTGGGCTCAATGTATTTATTCATGGTTTGTTGAACCCTTGGTCAAGTTTTTGTCACTGTTATTAATCATTCAGATTCCAATTGTCCAACAGACAATTGGAACCCTTCTGCACAAAAGCTGAGTAAACAGGGTGCAGTTGGGGGGAAAGAGAAAGAGAATGAAAACGGAGGATTAAGGCAAATAAAATGGATTAATCCTTGACATGATCATTTATACCAGGACTAGGAGTCCAAGAGAAGAACTGTTGTAGATTATGTGTGTGATTAATAGCTAGTATAGTTTCATCAGTGACAAAGTGATTAATAAAGTTTAGGACAAAAGCAAATCCTTTTGGATCTGCACCTAAGTGTGGGAAATCTCCCAAGGGGCTTCTCATTCAGAACTTGGTTCCCTGGCAAGACAGGCAAACTTCTAATTCATGTTTCTGATGCCTTAATTAGAAGAGAGCTCTATCTCTACAATAGATCCACCCTCCATTCACTTGCAAAATAGTAAGGGGTTAGGAACAAGAATCCTTTTTTGAAAAGACTTCCCAGTGAGAGAGAGGTTTATTTGTGTTCAACTACCAAGAAGGATAAATACTGCTAGCCAGCGAATTAAGCAATATTCCCCCTAGCCCTTCTTTGCCCAAGTAAGCGATTGTGCATTTCAGTACAAAATAGAATAGCAACATCAGAGAAGGCATGGGGGAATGGATGGATGCAAAAAGGATTTAAGCAATATAGCATTTCATTTCAGATTTTTTAATTACACTCTATTTCAATGGGGTATATGTCAGCTTGTGATATTCTTTCATATACGTCATATTCTTCAACTCCTAAGGACTCACAATAACAAAATTTACTGTGGATAAAAATCACTTGGGGGTGTGTGTAGGTATTTATATGCAGATCCCTGACCTCCTCCCCCAGAGACTCAATGTCAGAAGATGAGGAGGGGAAAGAGGGACTATGAGCACTCTGTATCTTAATAAACATCTTCAGGTCAATCTGATGTAGGTAGAGCTCAAAGACACTTCAAGGAATTCTGCTTGGGAGCGCCTAGGTGGCTCAGTTAGTTAGGTGTTCGACTTCTGCTCAGGTAATGATCTCACAGTTCGTGGGTTCGAGCCCCATGTCGGGCTCTGTACTGACAGCTAGCTCAGAGCCTGGAGCCTGTTTCATATTCTGTTTCTCCCTCTCTCTCTCTCTCTCTCTGACCCTGCCCTGCTCATGCTGTCTCTCTCTCAGAAATAAATAAAAAAAACATTTGAAAAATTAATATAAAATCTTTAAAAAAATGAAATTTTGCTTGAGGGCAAAGTATGTTATTACGATTTTTTTTTTTTTTTTAATTTGTGAAGAAGCTAAGGATCAGAGAAACTAACTTAAGATTGGGAAGCTAGACATCTTGGATGTTTTGACCACTGTCCTTTCTTTCTGCCCTGAACACTTTGTATGAGAAGATTCCCAAAACTGTCACAATAGATAGCCACAGAGGAATGTGGTTTAAACAGTATAAAATAGTGCTTTCCAACCTTGGCTACAGATTGAAATCACCTTGTGAGTTTCAACAATATGGATGTTTGTGTCCTACTCTCATATACTTGATTTTGTTGGTCTTGTGAGTGGCTTGGGGAATGGGGATTTTTAAATATTGCCAAGTAATTGAAAGTACAGATAAGTTTTGGGGCCATTGGTATGAATCTGTGAATTTAGACAATATTCCTACATTGACCCATGCATGTCATATGAAATAAGAGATGGCTTTCTGTACTATAGGGACACTTTTAGTTTTAACAGTATGTATTTGTTTTAATGTATATTTAAAACATGTATTAATAAACCAAACTCTTTATATGATACATACTTATTAAGACAAAACTAAATTAGGCATTTCTATTTTTTAAAGGTGAGTTAATTAAAAATCTATTAACCAATAAATAGTAGAGGTAGCAAAAAATATGGAACCAGTATATAAATAGCTGAAATTTAGAGTAACTGGGTTAAGTAATTATGTCTATAAAAGGGGCCCATTTCATGAATCCAAGTAAGTTACTGAGATGTTATCTAAAGCTTAATTATCTGATTAGTGTATGAACATACCAAGAAGTCAATATGTTGTTAGGTATGACCTCAGAGAGGTCATATCTCAGGTAGGCAAGACCATGAAGCATCTGGGATAACAGAGAGGGACAGAGCATGAATGGCAGGGAATAACTAGAAATAGTTTTATGTTCACAAAAGTGGGCCACCTGAACTTGAATACAGCATATAGAGATGAGGTAGAGATGCCGAGGGAGACAAGATATTCCTCCAAGTATTGCAAAACTTTAAGAACTGAGATGTTACTATTAAAAATGATAGTGAAAGTTATCCTAACTCTAAATACAAGAAGATAGCACAAGAAAATCTTAAAAGGCCTAAGGGATGAGAAATTGCCTAGCCTGATATTATAACATAAAATCACAATCATCACCACAATGATAATAGTGATAATAATATGACATAGTACTGGCAAAGGAATATCTGAGAAAGATCAGTGATACAAGCACAGTATCTAACAGTCTGTCCCAACATTCTAATACTTAATATGTGGTAAGGATAAATAATGAATGCCTTGGCAAATGGCATTGGGACAATTAGGAAATAATACCAATGTTATATCTCTAATTTCGCGTACAAAAATAATATCCAAAAGAAATGGAGATATACATGTAAAGAAAAAAAGATGGGAGTATTTGAAAAAACATAGTAAAATATAAATACATACATTATATTTGAGTGGAGAAAATTTGCTTTCATGAAGTCACAGACAGAAACCAAGAAAACGTGTTGATATATACAACCATATAATAATTCAGTTCTCAGAGTACAAAATTAGTGACAAATAAAAAAATGGATTAAAATATTTACAATTTATATTATAAAATGTTAATATCTTTGGCACAGAAATAGGTCTTATAAATGAGTAACCAAAACACAAATATGTCAGTAAAGAAGTGGTCAATAGACACTGATACGGAATTCTCAAAGAAACAATAAATTTATTAAACGTAAAAAATGTAAGTAATGAAATATAAATTAAGATAATGATAAAATACATTTTTATCGGCTTGGAAAAATATTAAATTATAAATAGGTTGTAAATTGTTAAAATAATTTTGGAGGACTTTTGGGCAATAAAGAACAAAAACGCAATTTTATAAGACCTTTGTTCTAACAGTTTTACTCTTAAGAACTTACCAGAGGAAGAAACAGATATTGACAGGAACAAAAATTTAGCTCTAATATTGTTTATTTCCACTTAACTGGAGAGTCCAAATCTAAGATCAGGGAGTCAGCATGGTCAAATTCTGGTGAGAGCTCTATTCCTCCTGGCTTGCATATAGCTACCTTCTCGCTGAGTCCTCATGCTGAGGTGAGAAAGGCTCCAGTATGTCTTCTTCTTCTTAACAGGGCATTAATTCTGAGGGCTCTGATCTCATGATCTCATATAACCTCCTAATACCTTCACATTGGGAGGTTAGGACTTCAGATATATAAACTGGGAGGAGTACAATATATTCAGTCCATAGTGATGTGGTAAAAAATATAAATATGGGGAACTCAGTGAACCAAGAATAAAAAACATTGGTATTGCTGAACTTGGGTCTTGGTTACAGTTTGGCTCATAACATTATTTTCTCTTCTTTTTTGAATGTTTAAAATTTTTCATATATAAGTTCATTTTTAAATTTTGTGGTAGGATAATACGTAATGACATGGGAAAGATTTTTAATATATTTAAAGAATCAGGCTAAAGAAACTTACATTGATCAAACCTGAAAGTTTGGAGTGAAAAATGGGAAATCTTTTTGGCCTGATTAGGAAAAAAAAAAAAAACACAACAACACCTCATATGATAAAATATAGCAGCAGTGTTACGATTACAAAATATTTTTTCATAGTCTATTTTCAAAAAAATGCATGTTACATTTCTTTAATTAAAATTTTTTTTTAAATTTATTTTTGATACCAAGGGAGACAAGAGTGTGAACAAGGGAGAGGCACAGAGAGCAATACACAGAATCGGAAACAAGCTCCAGGCTCTGAGCTGTCAGCACAGAGCCTGACATGGGGCTCAAATTCATCTGAGATCATGACCTGAGCCAAAGTTGGACACTTAATTGACTGAGTCACCCAAGGATTCCAATACGTGTTAAATTTTAATTTAAAAAAAGTTGCAGAAACAATGCTTGCTATGAATTTTCCACCTTCACATTTAAAGATCCAAATATTCCTTAAGTGGTCAATTTTTTTTTTTTTTTGACATTTATTAAGCACTTAATATGTGTCAGGCCTTGTGCTTGGAACTGGAGATAAAAAGATACATATAGCATAGCCTCTTGTCTTCATAATAGTCCTAGGGAAATTAGGGATACAAATTAAATAATTATGTCATTATAAATGCTATCATAGCAGGGTACATAGACAGTCATGAGAACGCACAGAGAAAAAGGACATAATTTTAATTTTACTTTAGGTCTCCTGAAAAGCAAACAACAAAGAATTATCAACTACTACAAGTCAACTACAAGATTTCTTGTCATGAAGAGGTTTGAGGTTTAAGTAGACCTTTCAGAGGCCACTTCTTGTGAACTGACACTGCCTGGAGCCATTCTGCCTCTGGATAACTCCATTTCTCCAGCACTATTTCTTGATTCTCAGGTTCCATCAAACCTGGGACCAACCAGTGATCGTGGGCAAGTGAAAATACTTCCAAGTGTGTGGGGGTTAATATGGGCCTTGATTAAGCCCTCATTTTGCTAGAATATCTACAGGGACCCTTCATTCCTTGTAGTTATTATTCGAAAGAAATGAAATGAATCCCGTTTTGATATACCTTATCTACATGCAGAGTACTCATCAAGGCTAAGAGTTGTACTGTTTCAGTTCTATGAGGCCACAGGACACGTGACATGTGACTAGGTACAAATGCAGTGCATTTTACTATAAGATACACACCAAATTTTGGAAAAAATATATATACACAAAATATATGCACACACATAACAATAGTTTTTATATTCTTTATGTGTTGAAATGATAATATTTTTTAATTTGGCTAATTAAAATATATTTTAAAAATTAATTTCATCTTGGGGCACTTTGACTCAGTTGGTTAAGTGTCCAACTTCAGCTCATGTCATGATCTCAGAATCTGTGAGTTTAAGCCACAAGTTGGGGTCTGTGGTGACAGCTCACAGCCTGGAACCTACTTCAGATTCTGTGTCTCCCTCTCTCTGACCCTCCCCCACTCATACTGTCTCTCTCTGTCAAAATTAAATAAATGTTTAAAAAATCCATCTCTTTTTAACTTTTTAACTGGGGATTACCAGGAAATTTTAAATTACAGTATGTAGTTTACATTTGTGACTTTGCATTATAGTCCCATTGCACTCAGGCACTAGATTAAAAGATTCAACTAGATAAGCACCAAGATATCTCTGATGGTGCCATTTTATAAGTATTTTATTACATTTTCATAACAGTTCTGTCTGGTAAGGATGGCATTTTACAGATGAGAAAACTAGAATACATGGTCCATCAGCTCACTTCCCAAGTTTACTGAAAAGCATCTAACTTATTTGTTTTGTTTATTCAGTCAAGTACTTGTTTTAGTACTTAAATACCATGTGGAAATGGGAAATATGCACCATCCAGTCACTCGGCATGTTACTTTGCTGTTCATATTTTCATGTAATAAGGAACATGCACACAAACAAGGTAACTCATTCGTTCAAACACTCAGTCTCTCTCTAAATCTCTCTCTTACATACACATAAATGTATGATCTTTCTTACATACACATACACACACAACTTTGAAAGAATTCACTTGTCATTTAAAATAGTTATTTAAAAATAGAGTATGAATTTTATAGCTGATGAGAAATTTGAAGTCTTCTAGTACAAAAGCTGCCTCTCCTCTTCCCCACTACCCCATTACCTTCCCCTCAGCCGTGCAATCCTTTCTTCAAACTAGCTTTCGGAGAGAGAGGCACCATCAGATACAGATAAAACTCTGAAGAGCTGTTGGATGCAAGGAAAGAGATATCCTTAAATCTTACTCCCTCTACTTCCTTCTTCGACTCCTAAGGCAACTCTGGATTTCCAATTTAGAAAGGAAAGTGAGGCCCAGAGAAGTCCTTTTCAGGAACAATATTTGTTTTCATGGCACTGAAGGTGATACTTTTTGTATCACCAGGTGCATTTTCAGAACTTATCTCAAACTTGATTAAGAATAGCAAGGATACACCTTCATTCTAAGAAAAGAATCAAGATTGTGAAGATCTTTGGTCATGAGGCTTCAGGGGACAGCTTAATACAATGTCTTAAGAGAGAAATCAACCAAAACTAGTCAAACTAACAATACTTTATCTACTTACTTCATAAGTTCACAATAATACTGTCTTGATTTCTAGAATTAACTTTCACATTTTTAGGAAAGACCAAATCCTTTTTTATTTCAAGTTTGAGATACATTTTACTTTTGGAGCTAAGTGGACATTGAATCTCTTTTTTTCCTACTTGTCTTTGCTACGATTCTTGAGAAAAACACACCATGGCCAGCCTGCTTTCACTTCATCTCCAACTCTTCAGGTTTAGGATGGTCACATCTGGTAATCACAGATGGCTATCACTGAAGGCAGAGAGAAAGTGGAGAGACCTCCCTAGGTTTTCAGCTACTCCCTGTGTTTGTTGTTTTAGCCTTAAGAACTTTTCTTACAAATAAAGCTCCGCCTGCCTAACCTTTTCAGAGAACTTACTCTCCATTCCCAAGAAATCAATGTTCAAGAGGACATCAGGATTTGGTTCTGAATGAATACATGTCACTCTGCTCTGAAGAAAACCCAATGTTTACATTTTTATCTGTTGATATTTTAATTAACAATATAAGTGCGATGTTTGCCCTGTGAGTTCAATGGGAAAAACTCTGCAAATAAACAGCAGTTCCCTCTTGGACAATCACTCTGTAAATTAGCTTACTTTGTCAATAAAGTGCATGCCTATCAGGCTCTTCAAAGCAGCAGGGGTAAGGATGTTCATTTACTTAAGCAGTAGGTTCTACCATTAGCGTTTGTGATTGGTGTTAATTAGAACTGTGTGTGTATGTCTCTCTGCCACAGAGCCCACATTTTCAAAATCCTAGTAACAACCAAGCTATTAATAAATTAAGTACCCATATTTGTTTGTGTTCCTTTTTAATCTAATTGAACCTTTCTGAGCAATACCATCTTGATAAGCGTTTCAGGAATTGTTTCTCAGTGCTATGATGGCTTCAATCATGCTTGACTTCTGTTTTTAAAAAGAGCTAATAGAGATATTTAACATTTTCATTGACCTTTTTTTTTTTCACCAGGGGTACAATTGGGAATCCATTGTATTTTGGTTATCAGAGGCAAAAGCATATTTATTTATTTTTAATTTTTTTGCATTAAGTGGGCTTTGATAAAATAAATGCTTTATTTTCTCAAAAGCAAGCATTGGAGGAATGTAAATTAGCATTATGGACATCCAAAAAAATTTAGAGGGTGTTATGATTTCTCTAAGTGGATGTTAATGTTATGTTAACAAAGTGAAGTAGTTAAAGCCATTATGAAGATAACTGAACTGATGTAGGTAGACACATAGGTAGGGAGCTCTGCCATCCAGTGGGGAAGAGAATATTTCTCTTGGACCTGAAATAGCCAGACTGGCTAGATTATTTTTGGTTCTCTATCTCACTTTCCCTTGGGAAATATAACCTAACTGTTTCTCAGTTATCCTGAAACTGGACATCAAGTGAGCCAATACAACTCAAAGCCATTTGTGATAGCACTAGCATTTACAATGAGGAAAAGAAAAACAAATGATTTATATATTACTCTTGGATTTTTTTAATCAGCAAGCACATGTTTCTCTAATAAAGTTCAGCAACATCTCAATCCAAATTTGTCCTTCGTATTTGCATCTTAAAGAAAATTTTAAAACTTACACTCCTTGAGGAATTCCTATGGATCAAGTAGGAATATCACAATTGTTGTCTTGCAGTGGTTTATTTCCAGCTTAAATATCACCAATCACCCAGTGAACTATTTACTTCTTCACTTCGTGTCTTAATGTTGATGATTTGAATATTGGATAGCTAAAGATCAGTTGTGACCATACATACTTGTGAGTTCTTACATCTTTATTGGGATACTTTTTAATGATTTGCAAAGCCAAAATAGATCTTACAGAAACACTTAGAAAAAATTCTACATTAGTATCTAATTTTCTCAAAAATATTTATGGTATTTGGCTTTAAACAATGGGGTTTTTTTTGTTAATAAATTTTCGCCTCATTGGTTCCTGATTCTTATGTGCACTTGAATTCATGTCCTTTGTGATAGCATCCCATAGTTCTTCGGTAATAATGCAGCATGCTACAAAAGGATTATTATAGTTGGCAGAAGAATAATCACAAGCTGAGGACACTTGCGTTAATATGAAAAGGAAACTAGAAATATCTAAGATGCATGGACATCATTTTTGTTTCTAAACTTTGTGCTCTGACACAAGGGAGAAGAATTGTTCTACATGTTAACAGACACCTTTGTATTTGTGTATTCCTCGTATGTGGCAATTCTACATTTATGGTTTATTTTTTCTTTAATTATATTGAAGTCTGTGCTGATAGATACTTGGGAAAAGAGCAGGATGTCGCCCGTCCCACATTACATTTCCTTCTTTCCTAGATTTTAAATAGTGTCTTATTGCAAGGGAGAAATTCCTCATAGAGACACAACATAAACTCTTAACTGGTAGAGTAACTAAAGTATCCAGTGAATTAAATTTCTATTGAAAATGTTTTGTGTTGTGAGAAGACAACCAGATTATTTTTCCTATTGCTAGATGCTTAGAATTTGTAGGCTATATCTGTTTCTTCTTTAAAAAAAAAAAAAAAAAAGTTAAAGGGAGTGTTTTAAAAGAAAACCAGCCAGTTATTTTCAAACAAATGATTTCCTTTTCTTAAAAACATCAATTATTTTAAGAACATCAGGTAATTTCATGAATGGTGTACTTCTGATAATAATAAAAGATAGATGTTAGGTATATGTATACATGTATATATCTTAAAGATTCCATGAAAAGAGAGAGGAAAAAAAAAAAAGAGAAAAAGAGAGAGAAGCTGCTTAGGTCCACTGAGAATAGGTGTACTTCTATATAATATCCGAGATTTGCAGTTTTTCCTGGCCTGAGGCATAGGAAAGATAAAGCATTGATTTGGTTTTAAAGGATTTTGTAAGCAAATGTATACAAAGTGTTTATAAAGGCCCTTGGAGTATGTTGGGAAAACATACTGAAAAGATGCTGCTGAATTTAAAAAATAGCCACTATTAGTACCCAAGATCACACATGTTTCTATTTATTGTACAATGGTAAATTCTATTTTTATTTTGTAAAACAAAAATGTATGTTTAGCCTCAGTGACATTGCATGGATCTAAGAGCTGTTAATATTTGCAAGTATTAATGCATGTTTCTTCACCACAAAAAAACCTACATCTGACTCATGACCTTTGGAATAAGAGAAAATCTGACATCACTTTTAATTTGGCATTCACTGAGTATGCAAATATTTCTTTTCTTAATTTTTAAGGAATACTGGTTTCCTAAATGAAAGCACACACTCTCAGTGCCTTGGTTACATCCCCCACCCCTCAGGTCATTTGGAGCGTGTGAACTGGACTTATGCCTCTCAGTACCAAGGTCTCTTGGCCTGAAAGATCTCTGTATTCTGAAGCCCAGCTCTGCCTGTATTGAAAGCAGGCTGCAGGTGCCAGGGCGCTGATGCTTTGGGAAAGCGGTGCGCTATGAATGAGTGAAGGGAACTGATTGACAGACAGCTCTCCTCAGTTGTCCCTCCAGAGAAAGAACTCTGAGGCATGTGTTCTACACTGTTTTCTGGAGTCTCCCATGGGATTGCACTCCATTTGCTCACAGTGGCCGTCTGTTTAGTAGACTCATTGGCTTTCTGCCCTTTCCTGTCTTATTTTCCTACTTTTCTACCAATGATTCCTGCAATCATGTCTCATTAGACTGTACAAACAATAATTCTTGTTTTAGGACCTGTTTTTAGGAAAGCCCAACATGAGTCCTGCATTTTTTAAAAAATTTGCTTACATATCCATGCAGTTGAAAGATTCATAGGATAGTGTACATAGCAGAAATTAATTCTCCGTAATACTCTCCCTTGTCTCCTAACAGTAAAACCTTTGTAGGTATGGGCAAGAGGAATCCTCATCATGTTCCCCATGTTTCCACGAGTTGTGTGTCTCAAACACACACACACACACACACACACACACACAAGTTCATTAAAATGATGAAATGTTTTTACTCTCAGGTTCTGACATTTAATGCTGACACAAGGAACACCCTTAATATCATACTTCAGACCCCAGGGAAGCGCTTGTTCATGTCTCCTGCCTGAGGTCTTGAAATAAAAGGCAAATTACGTTCAAATGCTCTGAAGGTGGTCCGTTTTGCTGCAGTCGATGTTGCAAGTAGACACTGCCTCAGAGGACAAGGAAGTTTTGAACATGAAATACTTAAATAAAAGACAAATTAACTAACTTGTCAAGTCCTTTCTCTCAGCATAAATGTAATAAATTCCTGAATGATGAAATATTATTTCCCAGTAGTGCTAAATATCCATTTCTTGTTCTCTTCCTGTTCCAATTTGTGGTCCTAAAGTATTCAAGAGTTAGCATGGTGTTCGCCACAGTTACACATTAGAAAGTGAAGAATTTATGAATTATTAAATAATTCAGATCTTATTAAATTTGTATATATTATACAAACCTATACGAATATATACTTGAAGTATAATGAAGTCTGATACAAATGTTTTACATTGTCTGCTAGAGAAATATATAACTGCCAAAGTTATATTTTCTTTTTATAAAAACATCTGAAAACATTAAATTAAATTTCAAAAAGTGTTTCAGTTTTATTTTACCAGGGTGGTTTAAAACTATGTGTTTTTTTAAGTTTATTTATTTTGGGTGAAAGTGAGCATAAGTGGTGGAGGGGCAGAGTGAGAGGAGGAAGCGAATCAGAAGCAGGATCCCAGCACTATCAGCATGAAGTCTGATGTGAAGCTTGATCTCCCAAACCATGAGATCATGATCTGAGCTGAAATCAGGAGTTTGGCACCTAATAAACAGCCATTCAATACCAAATTATGGTGTTTCTTAATTCCAGTTTATTTTTGCTTTTTAAAGTTTTAATAAAGAGTTGAGTTAAAATTGAAATTATATGCATGTTGATATTGGGATGAAATAAATATTAGATTGGCACTCGGGGAAAATGGCAGAAAGTTAAAAGAAAGGCAAATTTTCAATGAGTGATCTAGTTAAAATTTTTTAACTCTTTTTAAAAAAAATTTTTTTTAATGTTATTTTTGAGAGAGAGAGAGAGATAAGAGATGAGCAGGGGAGGGGCAGAGAGAGGGGGAGACACAGAATCCAAAGCAGGCTCCAGGCACTGAGCTGGCAGCACAGAGCCCGAGGCAGGGCTTGAACTCATGAACCATGAGATCATGACCTCAGCTGAAGTTGGATGCTTAACCAACTGAGCCACCCAAACACCCCAGATTTCTTAAGTCTTAAAAACTGGAAGTAAGTAGACTCTGTCAAACATGACCCATGAATTAAGGCACCTGGGCAGCCCAGTTGGTGAAGCGACCAACTCGATTTCAGCTCAGGTCATGATATTACAGTCTGAGTTCAAGCTCCACAACAGAGAGCCCCTTACTGAGTCCCTTGTTGAGTCCTGTGTCAAGCATGGAGCCTGCTTAAGTTTTTCTCCCTCTTTCTCTGGCCCTCCTCTTCTCATGTTCTCTTTCTCTCTCCAAAATAAATAAATCAGTAAATAAATAACCCAAAAATTCATGAAAAGGACATTATACTTCTTTACTTAATAAATATTTAATTACTGCTCAAAACAAGGTAGATGGAAAGAAAATTATCCATTCAGCAACAGGAATAGGTTGGGTAATTATCTGAATTTTCCTATGCTTTACTAAGTAAAA
Source organism: Crocuta crocuta (assembly GCF_008692635.1). Lineage (NCBI taxonomy): Eukaryota > Metazoa > Chordata > Mammalia > Carnivora > Hyaenidae > Crocuta > Crocuta crocuta. The sequence continues at coordinate 18,805,188 of NW_027528977.1, read as the reverse complement.
ATTAAATACTTATAAATACAATGAGAATGAAAAAATATTATTCACATGAAATTCACAATTCAGAAACAAGAATTGCATCTCTTTCATGCACATTAGAAGCTAAAGGAAATTATAACCACAAAATTATCAAATTGGACAAGAAGTATAAAATAAACTAGGGTTGTGTTATGTTTATTAAACGATAATTCTAGAACACAGTTGTTGTATTTCTCTGGTAATGCATAGAAAGTTTTATAGTAAAAACAGAATCCAATTCAAATTAAGAATTACAGTTTTCCATTGATTTCAGATGGCAGGAAAGTAAAGTATTTAATTTTACCCTAAATTATTTAAAATGGATAATGAAACTTTAGAAAGTAGACTTTATATTCCAATTCAAAGACAAAATATTTGGCCAAAGATTAGCGTTCACAAAATATTGTATTTGTAATTAGAAGCATTTAGGTTCTCAATTAAAAGAATATAAAATAGGGGTGCCTGGGTGGCTCAGTCGGGTAAGCATCCGACTTTGGCTCACGGCTCAGGTCATGATCTCACGGTTCGTGGGTTTGAGCCCCGAGTAGGGCTCTGTGCTGACAGCCACCTCAGAACCTGGAGCCTGTTTCAGATTCTGTATTTCCCTCTCTCTCTGACCTTCCCCTGCTCCCACACACTCTCTCTCTCTTTCTCTCTCTCTCTCAGAAATTTTTAAAAACTTAAAAATAAATAAATAAAAGAATATAAAATATCACCTGAAGACACATAGATACACATGAATGTGATCACATGAATCAGTAGAACTAAAAAAGACTTGAGAGAGATCAAATAATGAAAAGTATTTATCAAAGACAAGGAGACCTTTGTCTGCTACAAAACATTTGTGTGGTTGGTTAAAAGAATACTATATGTGCAATATTTACCCAAGTGTAAGGAAACTTTGCACAAAATAAACAGCAGTGGAAATGATAAAATATACATATATACTTACAGAAATATTTTGAAATGTAATTCTAGCATGATAAAACACAAAAAATGATTTTAAAAATATTATGATCTAGAATAGTCTGTTCAAAATATGAACATTAACTTAATGCATGATAAAATGAGAGAATATGTCATATAAAAATTCTAATCAGAAATAAACATTATTCATGAAGATTTTATCATGGAGAGAAGTCATGTGGAATATCTAGTATTCTTTAGAGATAGATATTATGGAGGTTTCCAAAGAACAAAGCAGAAAAATAGAAGTTATTTAACTGGGTTGACACTTGTTTTTATTAAGAAGTACATATTTTGACTTAAGTAAAGTTTTGAAAAGACGCTTTTTAATTTTTGGCATTGATTTAAAATATTGTCAGGGCACCTGGGTGGCTCACTCGGTTAAACTTCTGACTTCATCTCAGGTCATGATGTCACCATTGGTGAGTTCAAGCCCCACTTTGGGCTCTGTCCTGACAGCTCAGAGCCTGGAGCTTGCTTCAGTTTCTGTCTCCCTCTCTCTCTGTGCTTTTCCTGCTACCACTCTCTGTCTCTCTCTCTCAAAAATAAATAAACATTAAAAATTTTTTTAAAATGTTGTCTAATGCTTTTGAAAGGGAATTAACATACCACTTAAGAAAAAGGCATAACTCATATATGGATCTTGAGAAACTTTACAGAAGACCATGGCGAAGGAGAAGGGGGACAGAAGGTTACAGAGAGGGAGGGAGGCAAACCATAAGAGACTCAAATACTGAGAACAAACTGAGAGTTGATAGGGGTTGGAGGAGAGGGGAAAATGAGTGATGAGCATTGAGGAGGGCACTTGTTTGGATGAGCGCTGGGTGTTTTATGGAAACCAGTTTGACGAATTATATTTAAGAGAAAGAAAGAAAAGAAAAAAAGAAAAGAAAAGAAAAAGAAAGAAGGAAAGAGGGAAGGAAGAAAGGAAGGAAGGAAAGTAGGAAGGAGGGAAGGAAGAAAGAGAAAGAAAAAGGCATGACATCCAGAGTTTTGTCTTAAATTCTAGAGCCATTTTTCATGGTAGGGATGGCACACATTTCTAAATGATTACCAGGACACATGGTCTTATCTGTGAATAACTTTTGAAGCAATTCAAATAATAAATATGACATTTTCTGGATCAGCAATAAGACAGAAAATCTTGATGAGATATTTTCCAAAGTTAACCTCACTGAAACTCCTGGACAATTGGTGAAACTAAATTATGTTAATGCATCAAAAGTTGATTTAGGCAAGACATGAAATGTGCAGGCTCCACACTTAGCACAGAAACCAACACAGGGCCCTGTCTCAGGCCCTGGAGATCATCACCTGAGCCAAAAATCAAGAGTTGGATGCTAATTGACTGAGCCCCTTAACAAAATATCTTTAAATGGTGTATCAGGATCTTTGGTGGAAAGAAATTAATATGGAATTTCCACTCTCCACACTTTTTGATGATTATGAATAGTGCTACCAAAAGATTTGCAAGAAAGCCTAAATAGATCTCTAAGTTTAGCAATATAATTTGTTAAAATAGTTTTATGCCTTTAACTTAAAGCCATAAATCCAAAGAAACTGTGAAATATGCAACGTAAGTGGCTCTGCCCATAGTTTTAGATAATGTCTCTGGATGCTTGTGCATTACAAAGACAGAAGTGAGTGATTGCTGCAGAGACCAAATGTCCCTCAAAGCTTAAAATATTTACAATTTATGTTTTTACAGAAAATATGTTTCAACCTCTGATGTAGAGAGTGCTTTAAGAGACAGTCATCTTTGAGATTTTCTCCACCTTTAGTCATAAAACCGCAGCTCTGCACCTATTTTTCAGCTTTTTAATTATACAGTTACATTTGTCAAAGGAGAGGATAGATTATTTAATAATTTTGTTAGCCTGATTTATAACTTTTAAACATGTACACAGGTAATAGGTGGACTTTATTTGTACTCTTCCCCCCTGGGGCCTGCCAACATAGGAACTGGGCTTGTCCCTCTGTTTCTGAGATATCTCCCCCAAAACCAACCACTGCTACCATTTTCTAAACATCCTTGCAAATACACATAGATGCACACACGCGCGCATGCGCACAGACACACACACGGGAATACCAAGTTGCATTTCTTGTGCTAGCTCGCCATAAATATCATCTAAAAAGAATCATAGCGTCTCTCTCAGCTTCTTCCTTGCTGAGGATGACAGATCCTCAAATATGATAAAACCAGTGAGAGCTACAGATGCTAGTGATACAGGTTTCTAAATTGTGTTCAAATGTACTCTACCAGGTAAATTAGGTTCACAGTATTTTTTCTATATCTATGTTGTAAGATATCTATGTCTTTGGTTTTTGTCAGAATAATTTGTATTTTTTTTAATGATTGATACGGCTTTAAGGGGTGATAGCTATTCCTTCACTCTTTGGAGCTTGATAATGGGTGTGTGTGCATAGATCTGAAGGTAGAAGCCATGAGATTGATGAATTAATTTGCACAATTAGTGAAGAAAGGTGGAAATCAGTGGGAGTACACAGATTTGAGGGAATGAGACCCAGAAGGCCTTAGGCCTGGAGGAATGGCAGAGAAAACGTGACTGACCCTCACTTCTAATGTCCCTACCCCACGCAGTGTGAAGAAGAAGTCAGGATTACATGATACCTGACGTAGGTCTGTAAATTTTGAGGAGTAAGGTGTGGGATTAAACCCTTCCTCCATTTCTACCACCTAACTTTAAGCAAAAACTATAGACTTCATTTATATTTTTGGTGAGAGAAACTCTGGCAAATACCAAGAGATGTTTTAGTACTGTATGGAATTTGAAACAGAATAAAATTGGACGCAGCATGTGGGGACAACTGATGTCTGGATTGCTTATTTTATATATCTGTTTTTCTTTCCCAGGTCTGTGGTTTCAGACCATGAGAGAATATATCTTATTCTTCTCTGTTTCTACAATTCTGAAAAGGTGCTTTGATTGCAATTATGCAACCATTAATTTTTTGGAAATCTTGCTAGATCAACCAGCTTCTAAGTTCCAGAAGGTGTGACTGGAGAAGTTGAGTTTCTACACATACTAAAGATATAGTGAAAAAATCTGAATTTTTAAGCTCTGTCATCCGTTAGTTAAAATAGAGACACAAGTATTAGCCATTCTCTAATTTAGTGCAGTCCTGAGGTTAAAAACTCCATTGTAATAAAGGGGTATTCCTAAGCATCTAATTCCCAGAATTGGCTTACAAAACTGAAAAGACTCTCACTTATTTTGCAATTTCTGTTCCTTTACAATATACTAATATGTACCACTTTGGGAGAATCATACACAATTCATTTTAGTCTTTGCAATGAATTGAAACTAAGGCATTATGAAATCTTTGCAAGGAATCCTCATGTTTGAATTTGATGCTCTCAGTGTTTAAATGACACCCCTTGAAAAGATTCATACCATTAAAAAAAAAAAAGAAAAAAGAAAAAGACCAATTTCAGTTCTGTGAAGAGACTATAGAGAAATTAATTCCTCAGCAAGACATCTTGAAATGCAAGATTGGTTTATAGAAACAGATCGTGTACTGCGATCTTATTTCTATTCCACTAACCTTTTTTTCTGTAACTTGGATTGTTTTTGATAGAACGCTTTTTTGATGGAAATGCAAACATCCAAAGAAAAATAGATTTTTTTTAATGATCAGAAGGAACAGCTTTCCCATAAAACACGGGGTTCACTGAATTTCCAGGCACACAGAATTTTTTCATTATATGTGAATTTTTTATGAACCAACACTCAGAAAAGAGGTTCCATGGGCCTAAAGGGCACATAATGTGTCAGATTATGTTGATTGAGAGAGTGATAATAATGATAATAATAACAGCTAAAATTTATTTTGTATTTTTCTTCTAAAAAGCTCAAAGTATTTCACATATATGAGCTTTTTTTCCACCTTGTACAAAGAGTATTTTCAGGAGGATGCTGACCCATCAGGAGGCCATAGGGAACTAGTTTCATTACCCTTTAGTGCCAGGCTGTGTAAGAATATTTATCTTTCTGGTACCTGAGATGAAGTGAAACATATGTAGTCATTCTGATCATATAGCCTTGCAGTCTCTGGGGCCCCATTTCATGGTCTGCAAATAATTTAAGTAAAAACACTGAGAGTATATAAATATGGAAATTCAGCTAAGACATTTCCTCCTTTTATAGAATTCTCAAGGTTCGTTCTTCTTCATCCTAATGATATTTCCTCATGACTTTTAGTGAGGGGGAGGGTGATAATGAACTAAGGACATATGTGCTAGCCATTTTTCAAGATTGGCCATAATCTGGGTGATAGGACAAAGACATTTATAGCTAAAATTTTGTAATATTTAAAATGCACAGTACAGTATTTCTCAAATATTCAACTACTGAGATGAGGAAACAGACTAAATAAAGGGAAGTGACTTGCTTAACATCAATCAATTCTCTAGTATTTAAATGAGAATCAATACAAGTCTCCTTTTTCTCTCCTTGACAGTTCAAGAGGGCAAGGCCATGAAGGAAAATCATGAACCTCATTAACTCTTATTACATTTGAGCCAAACCTCTGACAAGGGTTGTAATAAAGTCTTTCCAAGTTTCCAGAGTAAAGTATGAAAAAGGCTATGAAATTTATCCCTGTTCCTTCAGGTCTTTCCAAATTCTGCCTGCCATGTTCTTATTGACACATCGTTCCAAAAGGGTTGCTCCTTTCCTTCCTTAGAGGGAGAGTTATGCTTTACATTAATGTATTTCATTGCCACTTTCAATCCTTAATAAGTAAATAAAGAACTTTTCCTTAATAAAGAAGTAATTTTCTACAACGTCAGTACCAGAATCTTTTCTAGAATATTCCTGACATCTGTCCCCCTTGCCTCTTCTGAACACAGACCTCCAGGGATTAACATTCTCTCCACTACAAGGAGTTATATTAATTACTAGACAATTCTTAATGTTCATGTTTAAACATTATTCATTATAATAAACTACCACCTGCCTACCACTGGCCCTACTTTTGCCCCCTAGGGCAACACAGATTAAAGTGAGTTCTTCTTTGCGCAGCCATTTTCATATCTGAGGAGAGCAACTTCATCATTCTTCAAATTCATCTCTTCTTCAATGTAATGTGTTTCCAAAGAACAAAAATAATGTGACACCCTTTAATTTTGATTTAAAGTTTAGAAAAGATAACCAAGTCAGACACACATCAAAAGTCTTTAAGAGAAGTTGTAGGTGATATGAAAGTCTTTCAGCAGGAGGCAGAGAGAAGATCTACAAAATCCAGCCGTTTCTGTGTTGCCTTGAAAATACTTCTTTTCCTTATGAATTACTTCTTGAATAGTATTTGTTAACTAAGAAGACTGGATTAGATAATGATCATGTCTCCTCCTTCTAAGTGTCCTGTTCTTACCATATATTTTGGAAAGAAAAACCAGTATTAGTCTCACTGTTTCCTTGAAATTCTGTTGGCAGTTTGTAGTTTTAATCGACACATTTCAGGTAAATTCTAGACCATTTAGTGAGCTGAAGATGAATGCCTTGAACAAACTATACTAGAGTCTTGGAACCCTCCCAAGTTCAAAAGTGAGTAACAGAAAATATCCCAGTTTTGTAATATCCCTTGTGTTTTAAGCAAATCTGTGACAAAGCCAAGTAAATAGATTTTTGAATCTGTGAAGGCTGTACAATCCTAGGCTGGTTTGTTTAAGATACCACACCTCATTATGTTAGTGAACAGTCTATATCATTTGTTGTTTGGGGGAGAGGAAAGCAAATGAGATTTTTAATTTTATCTTATATAAGGACTGGATGTAAGTTATTTGTAGACTAAATGTTCAGTGTAATCTCTAGGAGTGCCATGATTTGAGCAAGGCTAGGTCTGAATAGTAGCTCTCCTTATGTAGATGAAAGGTTAATTAAGATACAAGAGGCACAGACTTATTACATTTGATAAAATTCAATAAAACAAATAAATATCTCATTTTAAAGCAGCCAATAATAGCCATAAATCCAGGTACAGTACTCAAGACTTCTAATGTAAGTTTAGCTTTTCCTATTACAGTAATAGGCAGCTGCCTAGAATCTATATATAATTCCTTATTCTTCATTATACAATTATTTGTACCATTTGAGATAATATGTTGGCATTTTGAAACTTGTAATTCATTTGGACTAATCAGCTGATATTACACTTGTGTATATTTTTGATTTAGAACTACAAATTGATGAGCAAAATGTGTCTTTGCCTTCTGAAGAAACACTTAGTTACAAGTTTGAGGGAGAATAAAGTAGCACTGTGGTCTCCAACTGGATATTCCAGCATCTCTTGCTAAGACTCATTTCCAGATTTTGGTCTGTGTGTGTGTGTGTGTGTGTGTGTGTGTGCGTGCGTGCGTGCGTGTGTGTGTGTGTGTGTGTATGATTTCTCTCTGCTGCTTTCCTACAGCACTACTAATAATCTCATGAACACTGCACAGATGTTTTCTCCATTCTGTGGCATACTTATTTTTCAAGTGGCTTCTGAGAGCAGATGTTCCCATGTGTCTTTGTAACTTCTTTTCAGTTGATGCTTTTGCAGCATTAAAAAAAAAAGTATAGGGGTAGAGAGGAAGAATATTAAACACCAGTTATAAAAGGAAAATAAAGACCAATGTATGTTTAACTTTTTTTTTTATTATGAAAGGACCTCTATTTAATCCAGTGAATTTTATAAGTATTTATTGGAAACCTATGTGTAAGACCCTTGGCTCATTTCTGGGAGTGTTCAAAGTAGACAGATGTCACATAGGTTGGAGGAAGGATATTTGCAAAACAGGAATACATTCACAAGGCGTCTATGTGAGCTGGTATCTCAGGCAGAAGGCAAAAATAAAGTACGAATGTTTAGAACATATGCAAAGAAAAGTAAAATTATCAGCAGAATCTGGGTATTGCCTCATGTGATGGAATAATTGAGAATTTAGATTCAGGAGGTGGTTTAAGGCTAGAGTATAAAGAACCATGAACAACAGACTGAGGAGTTTGTGATTAAGTGGATTTGTACTGGTGAATGTTTTTGAGTAGAGGAATAACACAATCAGAGCCATGTATTTTGGAAGATTATTTTGGCAGCCATGTATAAGAAGGATTGGGGAAAACAAAGACAACAGAGATAAGAAACCACAGCTATTCATTCTACTAGTGATGAAATAATAAGGTAGGATGTAATCTGTAAAAATGAGAAAGTTATAGATGTGAAGATAGTGAGGTAAGAGAGTCATTGTTTATACAGTGTTACTTTTGTTTCTTTCTCTCTCAAAAAATGTGAGTTAGAGGACACAGGGAATAGTGTCATTAATAAAAAGTAGGATATAATAAATGATAAAGTAAGGGTAGAGATTATGAGTTTGATGTGATTATAATATATTCAGTTGTAAATGTCCAACAGGCATGTATTATCTGGTGTCGGGAAGAAAGTTTCAAGCTAGTGATAGATACATAATGAGGCTGTCTGTATAGAATTAAACAGTAACCAAGAAAGAGACTGAGATAGACTGGGAAAAGGAACCCAGAGGAAGTCCTCAGCAAGTAGTGCAGTACTGATAAGGGAATCAAGGAAGAAGAAGATCCTGTTTAGGTGAATGAGGCTACAAGTTCAATGAAGTAGCAAGAAAAGCTTTAATAATTAAAGTTGAACAATAGGTTCCAAAAGAAAGGAGTATCTACCTACTACCATATGGCAGGTAGTTTGTGGAATAAGCAAAGATTAAAGGATTTGGCTGTGAAAAGTTTTGAAGATGGTTGGAGTTAGACATGAGAACCTCAATATATGCTTTAATTAGCTAATGTTTTATGGACGGAGAAGGTTTTTTATAAATTAACTTGATAAAGATTATTTCTTTTACATAAAATACTGGATGTTAGCTTATTTTAGAGGCTGAAGTACTGAAAATACACTTTGAGTAGAATCTGTACTATGCTGAATAAACCTATAGTTTCTCACGAGTCATACCAGTGAGAGGCTGAGAGTGTGCTGCATCAACCCTATAGTTCTAGACCCCCAAACTTGGTGCCAGAAATTGCGTAATCTCCCATCTTCCTCCCTGTAAGACACCCTCATTGCAAACCTCAACCAGACTTCTTCTTTACTCATCCATTTGTCACTCTTCTATACCAGGAGATGACCTCTTTTCCCTACTGTCCTAATTTCACCTAATTATAATATTATAACCTTACAAGGACATCATCTCCCAGAATCCATAGATTCGATTTATATGGTAATCTTCTTTTGATGGAGTTTCTGTGTTCTCTATTTCTGTTCTGAGCTTGTTGCTTTAGAAGCTTTTGAAGGCATAATTTTTCCTCTTAGCAGGTTAAGTGCTTTAAGATCTCAATTCCAGTTGGTTTCAATTGATGAAGATCATCATTTCCAATAGAATTGGGAAGGCTATGAAGACAAAGTCTATTGTTGTATATTTCCTTTTTTTAACTTAAAAAAAATGTTTGTTTATTTGATTTTAGAGAGAGAGAGGCAGAGAGAGAGAGGCAGAGAAAGAGAATCCAAAGCAGGCTCTACACTGTCAGCACAGAGCCTGATGTGGGGCCCAAACTCATGAACTGTGAGATCATGACTTGAGCCAAAATAAAGAATCTGATACTAGACCAATATAGCCACCCAGGTGCCTCTATTGTACATTTTCTACTTTTAGAAATCCATCCTTTATATTCAGCCTGAGTTTTCTTCTCCCTCCCCTAAATTCAAATCATTGGTCGTTTTTCTTCCATTAGAGAGGGATAAGAGGCCTCAAGCAAGGTACTTAATGTATGTGATTATTACTTTTTCTTCTAACATGAATGTGATTATATGTGAAAATGGTTATGGAAGTGTTACATAAAACTATAAAGTATTAACGGGTTTTTAATTGTTAGTGATATTAATTATAAGTAGGAAAGCAAGCAGTTAGAATAAACAACCATGGGGTGTGACTGCTGACTGTAAAAAAGACAAAAGTTGTATTAATTATAAAAATAGAAAAGCAAATGTTTGCAGAACCATATAGTGAAAGGACAGCTATGTTAAATACACAGTCATCCATGTTAACATTAATAAGTAATTTAGAGTACCTCAATCAGGCATGAATTAATTAATTAGTATTTGGAATCCTAATGTAAACAGATTCTAATTTTAATACAAATGTAATATTTGTAATATTGATCCAAATCTATCAATAAAAAGTCCAGCATATCCTAAATGAAAATTATATTCAGTATATTATGGACAAAAGCAGAGAAGAATAGAATGCATTCAGACACGCTGAGTCAAAATATTTGAAATCTTTTTTTTTTTAAGTCTTGTACTACAAATTTAAGCATCAATTATTTGTAAAACCTCTTTTCATGACATTGTTTTTCTTGGTAGTGCTGGGTAAACCCAGTCATTCAGCACATTCATTGCCCCTAATCATGCTCAAATTTCTCTCCTATAAAATGAAAAATAGAGATAGCACAACCCTCATAAACACAGAATTTCATTCAACACTTTTCATTTTTCTTCTTATGATGCTTTTCATCCTAGTATTCCTCTTGCTACTACTTTTCAAATACTTGACCCCTACCGAACAGACAATTTCAAAACTCAACTAATAAATTAAAAGAAAAAGAAAAACTACCACCAATGAACAGCATTGCTGCAAAAAGCTACTTAATCCTTGCTTGAACTATTACATGTTTTAAATGGCTGAGAATAAGTAGAACATACCTGGAGTTCTCCTTCATTGATCAAATGAATGCATAAAAATGATGCCTTCAGGGAACAGGAAAAACTTCTCAGTGGAAGAAGAAATATGTGATGTAGAAAAGCAAATACCTATTTGTTCCTATAATAGTGCGTACTACAAGGTTATGTTCCAGTGGGTGCCTGATAAATAATATGGAGTTATCTTTTAACAAGTTTCTGCCCAATGTTGTGCTCAAATGAGGAAGTTGAATGTCTACCTTAGAAATGTTTAGCTCAGAGTTGTTTCTAAACCAGAAGTTATACCAGGAGAAAATTATGTCTTCTTTTTAGTTTTTGTCTTCTTTAAAGGTGAGATGTTGTACATTTAAAGGCAAAATTTTAAACCTGTAAATCATCTAGAAGACCATTTTCATTCTTTCCAAAGAAGTGGCAAAACTACTTTGTGTCCAGGAAAGGTAGTTGGATTAAGGGCAACCTCTGGTTAGAAGCCTTGACCCAGAGGCTACATTTAAAGGAAAAATAAAGTAGAGCTTACACACTTCATTCATTATTTTGTTACTTGTAGTTACAAGGAGGAATACATAAACTATAAAGCCTGAATACTTGATTAAGTTAATTGTGGGTTGATTAATGTATGCTTTTCAGTCCATAAGATCATGCAAGGAAGACCAAACATCTAATAGTCTACTAAACAAACAAGCAAAATCTAGCCCTGCATACAATAACATATATGAAGAATAGATGTCAGCCATGAAAAATTTCCTTTGTACTGGAGGACATAAACTTTAAAATTGGTGCTTGAGAATTGAACTTCAATTATTCAACTTTCTTCTTTTGATTTAGACCACATATTTACAATATTCCTTCTTGTCTTATTATTTCTTTAATGAGCAGAGTTTTGATATTTGGCCACCTGAATATACTTTTCAGCAGAGTATTACTATTATTAAAAAAAAAAAAAACAGTTTAGGGGCACCTGGGTGGCTCAGTCAGTTGAGTGTCCAACTTGTGATTTTGCCTCAGGTCCTGATCCTGGGGCCATGGGATCGAGACTCATATCAGGCTCTGTACTGAGTGTGGAGCCTGCTTGAAACTCTCTCCCTCTCTATACCCCCTCCCCCATTCACATGTTTTCTCTCTCTCTCTCTCTAAAACATAAACAAACAAACAAACAAAAACAACAGTTTATAATGTTATAACAAGAATACTCTGAGTCCACTCGGATATATTTACATGCTCTTTGTTAATAAGTGGTTTTCAACTCTTTGAAACAAAAGAAATGCATAATTTTAGTGCATTACCTATTTTTAAGAGACAAGTGTCATATATCCTTTTTGGGGGGAGGAAAAATGAGAAAGAGAGAGAGAGAGAGAGAAAGCTGTCTTCAGCCATCCCTGGTAAAGCCTTTGTAATACCCGTGTAAGTCAGTAATTCCTTCACTTACTGTGGCAGTTAACAACCACAAAAATAAAACCAGTCAGAGCTCTCAACAGCCATTCCCTTTATTCAAGTGAGGTTTTGGTCATAAATTGTCTTTTAAAAATAATCTCTGAGATTCAGGTGACACTGTCCCCTTGGATTGTTTGTGTCCTGGACTGTGGAGAAGCCTGTGACTACAACCCCATCACCTGCCGTAAATGGAATCCAGAGAAAAGCAAGGCTCCAAATGAGTGAAGAAGTGACTTCTTTTATAGTCCAGCTTTTTTCCCTAATAGATAATCTGAGTATCAAAAAGAAAATCCACCACTCCTCCGAAACACCAAATAAAACAAATGCCTTTGTATCAGAGAGGTGGTGCTGCTTTAAACATATTGATGAAACTTAGGACTGAGTGTAACACAGGGAGAATTTGCTTACATGACTCACAGCTAAAAATGATTGAAATCACCTGAACGATGACAAACGAAGGGTCAGAGAAGGACAATAAGAGATTTATTATGGACAAGTACAAAGTAATATATGCATGAGGCAGAAACCCATTAGACCTTCAGTGCATAGAGGGAAGCTGGCCAGTTTGGGTTTCCAGTGGGGCTGAGAACAGTCTAGGTCTGGTTTAAAGAGACACGGAGCCACAGAGAATGCAGGATCTAACCTGGATTCCTTAGAAAACATGGTCTGTGACAGAAAGATGTGGGCATGGTGTTATCAGATTTAGGTGCCAGTTATAGTGTGCTTCTAACTGGCTGCATCGCTTTAGGCAAACTGCTTCATATCTCTCCACTGAGGTCCCTTTAGTTCCAAGATGAGTGAGGGGAGATGCATGCTCCCTGTTTATCTTGCACAAGTTTCACTGGTCTTAAATAAGACCATATACCTACTGACTTCAGAGGAGGTCTACTATTAAAATTGTTTAAAATTAGAACACAACAGAAAATACCATAACCCTACATGAGACACACACACACACACACGTCATAAGCAAATTAAGCATATATAAAAATACAAAATGGCAATTTTCTGTTTTTCTTGTTCTCTGATTTCTATTTCTGATAAGCATCTTTTTGTTTCCAGTCACTTCTATTTTTGTAAGACAGAAAAATCGAAGAATAGAAAGAGAAAGAAATCTAAGTATGTAAAAAATGAAATTTCTAAATGCTATAAAAGAGAGAAAGATAGGAAAAGAGATTCCAAGATTAGCTTTTTTTCCAGGCATAATGTTTCACATTAGAATCTTGAGAAGGAATAGAAGAAAGAATTTGCCACCTTGTAAGGAGAGCACATGTAGTAAGTTTGGGGCAAATATTGATTGATTGAGCATATCATATGATTTTAAGCCTTGACTTTTGTATTAATGGAATAACAAAAGAACCACTTCAGACTCAGAGGTTATGGGCTTGACTTGAGTGGACCCATGCAAGGTAGCTTTGACAAGCTATCAAGGCTCATTTGAGGGTCGAAGAGAAGAGTTGGTACTTTTCGCATCCATTTTATCCTCCTACCCTGACAGTATTTTTCACAGATACAAAACAATCTTTTGGAGCAGTAAATATCAGTAAAATACCAAGCCGTTTTTACCTTTGGCATTAAGGTGACACATCTCTCCTCAGACCCAGGTGTAATCTCTCCTTATACTTGTCTCACAATCAAAAAGCACACACCACCAAACCCAGCACTAGTCAGAGCTAAATCTCTTAATGCAAATCTTGCTCCTTGGGGGCAGGGAAAGTCTGTGGAATTGAAAGAGAAATTTTCCTTCATTTTTTTCTAAACCTTAGTATGGACAGAATCCCATTGTTGATGCAAACAGCAAGCGGATGCTTCTCGCTTCTTTGCAAAAAGCCAAGTAAACATCAATCTGTGATTTTCTTAGTCTTATAGAAAATTTACATAGTGGGATTATAATAATTATTCAAGATTCACATTTTGAAAATAAAGGAAGGTATATTTCATTTCTACTTTGCTTTAAGTAGGTAGCTCCCCTGATGACTTTAAATTTTTATTTCTGATCCTTAACTACTTTCCAAGAATGCAAGAAGGAAGGAGACATAGGATCCAGATGTAAAAGAGAGGTGCTCTAGGCAGTAATTGTTCAAGCATAAGTGAAAATAAATCGTCTTAGAGACAGTAATGTGAGTCAACAGTCCAATGGGGTTCTATCGCAAAAACAATCATTGAAAACCAAAACGGAATGCCTCTACAACTTTTCTGGAAATCAGTCACAGTGTGATGGGATATGCTGGTGCCTGTGTCCCCTTAGATAAAGATTTTCTGACTAAAAAAGAAAGTTTTTTTCTGCATTCATTCTGCAGTCATTACTGCAGGGGAAAAAATCATGTGGAAAACAAAGTAATTACTGGATATTTCAGATCAAGAGCTGGTACTGGCAGAAACATATGCACAAGGCCATATACACACATACTCAGAAGTGTTAAGAGGAAGGGATTCATATTGCTACCTGATTTATCCCCTTTTACTTTGTTGTTTATGGATATAGTTCTCGTCTTTTCTTTCTCTTCCTATATGAGAGCCTAGAGTAAGCCAAATAAAGAAATGCAACCATTGCTAGTAATCGATATCTTTTATGGCGGCTTCATTAGAACAAATCAAAAAATAGAGAGGAAAAAGTGATAGATGTGTATCTGGCATGGGGAAAGATATTTGACATGCTGGTACTAGAATTCCCCTTAGAGAGCAAATTGTGTTTAAGGAAATACCTTGAGAAGCCACTTAAGCTAGTCTCACCCACTCAGCAATTGGATAGGAGACAAGATAATAGTGATAGTTAAATTGCTCTGTTTTATATGACCTAGTAGAGGTAAGGAGGGGCAAAGGGGATGGCTAAGAAATATATTCAAAGACATCTTTAAAAGGTGATGTTCTGGGGGCGCCTGGGTGGCTCGGGCGGTTAAGCATCAGACTTAGGCTCAGGTCATGATCTCCCGGTGTGTGAGTCTGAGCCCCGCACAGGCTCTGTGCTGACAGCTCAGAGCCTGAAGCCTGCTTTGGTCCACCCTTCCCCCCGCTCATGCTCTCTCTCTCTCTGTCTCTCAACAATAAATAAACATTAAAAAAAAATTAAAGGTGATGTTCTGTATATGATTTCCAGTTGTTTTTGTTGCTCCAATACAGTGCCTCCAATATCCTTCTTAAACCCTCAGTAAAGCTGCTCTCTAGAAAAATCTTGTATTAAGGATCACTGTGTTGATGGTAGTTCAGGAGACAACTGTGTTCCACACTTGGGTCAGTGTCATAGAATAAAGGTGGCATGTGAATGACATTTGGGTGCTCCATAAATTGAACATAGAGCAAGGCACTGTACCAAAGGAATCAAGAATGTCAGCCCTGTGGGAGTATACAGAAATCTGAGGAAATCGGATACTCCCCTGCCCCATCCAAAAAAAGTGTATCTTATCTATACAAGTGATTGGGAAGACAAGCCTTGTTGACATCTAAGTGACACAGAGGAACCTGGGTTTATGCAGAAGCAGCTTTTCTCAGAAAAGTTATTTGTGTTTGATGTGCATACAAAATGTATACATATAGCCATTGGTGCAAAGCAGAGGGATTACATGTCTGTGAATGAATACCAGCACTTGATCTTTGAGAATATGTCACCCAAGTGACTCATTTTACAGGGGAGGGCAGAAGCTACTGGCCTGATGGTCAAATGCAGGGAATTGTTCAATCTACTAGCGTTATTTTGTTTGAAATGATAATGACTTTGCTTAATATATGCTTGTTTATTTTACCTGGACCCTGAGAAATGATTAGCTATCATGAGGGGTGGGGGATTGAAACTGAACTTGAATTGGAGAAATTGGGGAATGGAAAGACTAATTCCAGTAAGAAAATAAGGCATTTGTGAGATTCTACTTTCTCAACAGCAACAAGTTGATCACCAAACAGAATCTGTATTTGAATGTCTGAGGACAGTCACAAACATTTCAAGCTCTGCAGGGATGCATCATTGAAATGTAAATATAAGAAATGGAAGCAGTCTCTAACTCAGCAGTGAAGTTAGTGGCTTGAATTCAGGAATGTTTCACAAGATTTGATGTCTTTTCATTGCTCTAGAGCAGAAGTGGTAGAAAAATCATCTTCTTAAACACACAAAGACTATAATTTAAAAAAAGCAACAACAACCCAAACAGCATTGTTTTCTCCTTCTGGAAAATCTTTTCCAGAACCTTCAGATATAGGGAAAGTCAAATAGCACAGGCAATCCCTTACTTGCAAAGGAAAGTAGCTATATTTTGCTAAGTCAATAATTACTAGATGTGAAGCATTCTACATATGATCTTTCATTTACTAATTATGTCCCTTGAGTGATATTGGATACTTAGCAAGGACAGAAAGTTCACTCAAAGCCAAGAAGATGACATAAAGATAAAATAATCCATGTGCCAAAATTGGACTCACTAGTCAGTTTCTCCATTTTTACACACATCTCTTTCTTCAAAAATTATGAACAGCACCAAGCGAAAACAGGCCTTTGGCAGAAAAAGTTTTCATGGCCTTGGTTCACTCTTACTTCATCTGAATTAGAGGACATCCAAAGATTATAGGGCACTATGATAGAGCAAAATGTGTTCGTACCAGATTTTGACACACATTTGGGTATTCTCTCATGGCAGTGTTATAACGTCAGCAATTGGCAGTAATAACGGTCAGATATTTGGGAAGCTCAGAATTCTAAAATCCAATCAGTAGTGAACTGCTGAGGATACTTAGAACATCATAAAATAAGAAGCAGAAACTCTTGTTTTGGGGTTTTAATCCTGCATATTTTATAAATCAAGAGTTTATAATATATTTTAATACATTCCTTGAAGGCTCCAAGCTTTGATCTTTGGCTTTCTCATCACTCTGTAGAATTGTGCACGAAGCAAGTTCTGAGAGTAGAATTTGGCACCATTTGTTGCTAGTCTTAGGGAAACCGAGTCCAAAGCCAGAGATAAACATTTTTCCACTGTAAAATTTTGAAAGCAGTAGTGCTTATCTCACTCTGTTTGATAAGCAATGCAAATTCAAGTGGCTCTCATTTTATCCACATTTGCTTCAATTTAGAGGATTCTCAACAGCATATATGTGAAAATTGTATTGTGTATTTAAGAGAACACGATATTTAAATTGACTCCAATACATATTTTTTAAAAAATCCATTACCAGCACTACACTTTTTACTTTGGAGTATTAAAAAATTACTCTCATTTCCCTTTCTTTCACAATGAGTTTTTCCCAATGATAGCCCATTTTTACCATATTGATATAACCCTGTTTTATAGAAAGATGGTTGTACATGGCACACCCCTTTTTGGACTGGGCAGTGAAAACATGTCCTGAGATAAACTGACAAAACATTATCTTTGGGCCTGGCTGCATAGGATCTGACTGCTGTACATCTTATTTGGTGGTCAGATATGAAATTTTAATGGAAAGGTGGATTCGTACAAAGCAGGTCCTAACCAATTGTAGAGTGAGTCTCCTCCCTCCTCCCCCCAAGTTCTTCTTTGCCTCCGCACACGTTAAAATTCTGTTTGTATATATCATCAAAATCACCCCACCCCATAATCTGTCCTAAACCAAATAAGCATGTGTCCTATGTTTCCACCAAGGCAAGCTGATCACCAAGTGTGATATTCCCATTTAATTTCCTCTATTTTGCCTGGAATTTCTCTGGTGCTCACTCTAAATAATTGAAATGAGTTCTGGCCCAAGCTCCTTGTGGAATATGCCATTTCTACCTGTGGATTTGGCCTTTTTGCCCAACTTTAAGGAAAGTTGATGCACTTACTGGGATGACTCCTTGGAGGATATTACTCCTTGGGGTTCTTTTATATTATAACTACATATATATTTCTTTCTGATTTTCTGTACTTGGGAAAAGAGAGAGAGAGAGAGAGAGAGGAGGGAGACAGTTGGCATTTTTAAAGGCTGTGTCTCTGCATTTTATTCTATAAATCAGTTTTCTTGCTGGAGTCAAAGTTCACTCCTCATGCTGCATAACAATACTTTTCGGCCTCATATTAAAAGCTGGCTTCATTTTACTTTGTAATATAATAAAGCTTCATGTTAGCATTAATATCATTCAAAAGGCAGCTGCTCAAATAATAGGTTCCTTTTAAGCAAAATGGGAAAATACACATTTATCAAACAATTTTCAGTTTGGAGGCTACAGTTTTGATTACATCAAAAACCCTCAGCCAATCAAGGTATTACTTCTGAACGATGTCAGACCCATGCTTCTGACGGGATATCAAATAGTCAATGAGTTTATAATTGCATAACATATTTATAAAACCCTTTATAATGTGGAGAGGAGGGAAGAAAGGTGGCTTAAAAAAAAAAATTCCAAGCCAGTTTTAAAGAGCCCATGTCAAAACTGAGAAATACTTCCTGTAAAGAAAATAGTGTACTTTCCTGGGTACTCTCACATGATGAATGGCAAAAGCAAAATTAAATTTGTCTCAGTATTGGAGCTATTTACTTGTGTAGATTTTATATTGGTGATGACACTAGAAATGGAAGCTTTCTGGTTTGCTTTTTGTAAGTTATTCTAGTAAAATCCATGTCACTTGCACCCAGCTGAACCTAAATCCAACCTGGACATGAACTCTTCTAACAAGGCTGACATGAATTTTAACCATTGAGATATAAATCTTGCTTGTATATCACAGGTCACCTTGTACAATGTTAGAGTATCGTTTGGGTTACAAAGTTATGTAAAGCTTCTTTTCAGTACCGGTACATATATTTTTCTTTTCCTGTCTGATCTATTCCACTGCATGCAGTGCACTCCCTTAGCTTTTCTTTCCTGAAAGCATCATTTTCAAATAATTTATGAAAGCAGAAAAATAATATGGTGGTCAATCCATCTGCATGCCCACTTGCAATTTCTTTTTCCTATCGCTACTGACATTTAATTGCAAATACTGAGATGGAATTGACCCAGAGAAGTCTTGCCACACCAACCCACAAACAAAAGCCATAGTCAATTCCTCTGTCACTATGATTGATAAGGAAACCAGTGCCTTAATTTCTCAGGTGATTTTCCTCTCTTCCTGATGAACCTGCCAATCAAACTCAAGAGATAGGCAGGAGAGGAAGAGACGAAAGATATTTCAAAAGAAGGAGCAGCAGGTGAAGGCCTTTGTTGCTGCCGCTTCTACTTTCATTGTTTTCCTTTATTCTTTCTTCCTCTTCTTATTCCTCTATAAAAAAATAGAAAAAATGGGGAAGAGCTAAATCATGTAAAACAATTGCATGTTTGGTTTAAGCCTACTTTTTATAAAGGAGAAGAATCTCCTTTCCTTCTTCCATCTTTTCTAAGGTATCTACCTCTTAAAACTTTCCAACCATATTTTGGACAAAATACACAAATATGTTACTTAAATATCACAAATGGCTATGCCAGCCTATGACAGAGTTCTTATATCTTTAGGTTTCAGTGAGTGGTTTTGTTTTTTTTTAATAACTTTCTAACATCAGTCCCTCTGACAAAAAAAGTCTCATGATCTTCTTTCGCATTACAAAATGATATTCCAGAACCATCTGTGTTTAGATTGCTGTGTGTAGCTGAAGCGAAAAACATGACATGCTTTTGCAGGGCACCCTAGCACCCCTCTCTGACATTTTCCCCTTAAACAGTAAACACACACACGTGCATGTGCATGCATACACAATTCTAAAAGGAATTCAGAAGACATAGCACTGGGAGAAGCTCACTTCTTAGAAATTCCTGAGAGCTAGAACTGTATCCTCCCCCACCCTCAGAGTCTCAATCAGCCTCCACTGGGGGAGAAAAAGAAAAAAAGTGGCTGCAGTAGTAAGAGACAGCCTGATCTAATTGATCCCAGCCCCTTAGGGAGGATGTTCTTCACATAATTAAGAGTACAGTCACCTGTGTGGTGTATTGGTGTCTAGCAAATCAGTTGAGCAGGTCCGTCCGCAGATTAGGACAGCAGCTTTTACTGATGCATACTAGGAGAACACTGGCATATTAAGCTCTAAAGCTGGTTCTTAAACTGTCATATTGCTGGCTGAATTATAGCTGATTGGAATACCGAACATGAGACTGCTGATTGGCTGAGAGCAAATCAAATCCGAGTGAAACCACGCTGCACTAATAGAATAATAAGTCAGAATGCTTGAGAGAAATTATTTATACTATTGCTTTGCAAAAGTCCTGATCATTCATTTAGTTTATGTTCTCCAGCAACTATCCTCTCTAAGATGTTTAATCAAAACCAACGTTAGCTGTTCTGTTTACTTTGGAGTGGTATTGTGATACTCTAGCCCCAGTGCCACGTTTTATGAAAGAACATCAGCTTTTTTAGGCTTGTACTACATATGTGTTAACACACCCACATAAAGCTGTTCATGGAAAAAGGTAAAACTTGGCAGCTGCAGATTTTTTAAAACCCCAAAAATGGCCAATTTCTAAACAAATTTTAAGGATTCCATGAATGTTTGGTTAGCAACCAAAAGCCCCAAGAGAATATGGTTTATTTTTTAAAGAAAATTAAGGGTTCTAACTCTTGACATGGTGGTGAAACTATAAATTCACTAAAATACTAATTAGAACTAATTATCATATGAAGTTAAAGGGTGCCAGCAAGCAGGCTTAAACCAAACTTGCATTTATCTTACATGATTTAACTGTTCCCCATTTTTCTTTCTAGTTTTATTATTGGGCTTTATGTGGCGATGCCAGTAGTTAATAATATCACTAGTTAGTTAATAGCAGATGTAAGATAAAAATGCATAACATTCTTTAAATATTAAAAAGATAAGAATAGTTTTGATGAAATGCGTAAAATTCCTACCTTCTGAATTCTAAAATATACTCTTCAAATTCTAAAATGCATTTTCTTCATGTATTTGTTCATTACTCAAAAATTTTAAGATCTTTAACATTAAAGATACTGTGGATATGCAGAATGATTTTTTTTAAATTTGTTTAATCATCCATATGTTGTTAGGAATGTTCATATGATAAGATTAATTAATATATACTTATATTTAAATATCTTTCATGAATATTTTTCTCTTAAGAATTCCAACACAGGGGCACCTGGGTGGCTCAGTTAAGTGTCTGACTCTTGATTTCAGCTCAGGTCATGATCTCATGGTTTGAGAGATGGAACCCTGCGTTGGGCTCCGCTCTGACTCCCTGCTTGGGATTCTCTTTCTCTCTCTCTTCCTCTTTCCAGTGCTTGCTCTCTCTTTCACTTTCTCTCTCTCAAAATAAATACATAAACATTAAGAAAAAAAAGTCCAACACAAAGAATGTCACCAGTTATATATTTTTATAAAGGACCTTTTTTGTTTTGATTATTTTTCACGAAAATTAATACACGGATTTTTATAGTATATTTAAAACTTCAGAATATCAGCAAAAAAAAAGAAGTTCCCTTTGCTCTGAACTCATCCACAGAGATGATTACTTTCATAATTTTTATAAATATACAGTAATTTTTAAGTTTGATATACATATAAAGTATTGTGTTAGTTGTTTGTTGTTTTTTTTGGTATCTTTTTAACATGAAGAAAATCAAGTTCTAAATAGTTTTTGTCACTAATTTTTTTCACAAAGCAATATTTTTGAAGATCTTCCCATGATCTTCAATTCCTATAGATTTACTCATTCTTTTCAAGTGCCACTGAGTTTTTCGTAGTGTAGGAGTCATAATTTCTTCATGTTGATAGAGATTTAGATGGTTTTCAACATTACCATTCACCCTTTTAATGTTGCAATGAAAATACACAGAGATACAGGTATATCATCCATATTAGATACCTAGAAAAGAACATCTGTCTTCAGGATAATGCATTTTATATATAATGTGGATATGGGGGGCCTTTTGTGTAAGTGAAAACGCACATCAGTTCTGCACTGGTCCCTGTGTCTGAAGAACTTTGCTCTCTAAATGCCGCAGACTTTGAGTCTGGAGTTCTCCCTTGTCCAGCAAGAGAGCGGATGGAGAATTGAATACAAGAGAGACAAATGTCTGGGATGAAACAAGAGCCCCGAATAGGGGGTTTATCTCCATATTTATTGAGCACTCAAGATATTAAACACGTGGTGAACATGAAGAAAACAGATCTTACATGCGGTGAACATGAAGATGAATGTGAAGTAAACAATCAGATAGCAATGTGTATAAGAAGCAAAGGGTGGGATGGGGGGGAAGGTGGTGTTTGTGGTCATGGTTTATTAGTATCAGATGGAAAGTCGTTTCCTGCAGGTGACATAACAAGTTACAATAGCTCACTAGCTAACCTCAGGCATTTTCGCCCCGTGGTGGCAACTTTCTACCCTAAGGTTTTTTCTAACACATTTAGTAAGTAGAACTTATTTCCCCACATCTAAATAGCCCTATGGCTTTCTTTCTCACTCAGTTAAGGTTTTTGAATCTTTTCCATTTCTTCTATAATAAAACTCTTATACTCTTTCTCTCTCTACTACCTAAACTTTACATACTTTTCTTTATTTCACTTACAACCTTTTGATCTATACTTCATTTTTTGTGTTTCATTATTTAATGTCTAGATTTATCTGTTTTACTCTCTGCTTAACCCCTGGTGCTTAATAATGCTTGTTGAATAAGTGGTAAAAAAAAAAAATGAAGAAATGAATGAACTATAATTTAACCTGTACCAGCTACCTATCTTCATACTGGGCTTTCTTTCAATCTTGAAAGCATGGGAACATGGAAAATCAAGATGTGAAAAATTACATACTTTTAAAAAATCACATTGAAAGCTTTTAGTAAAGTTTTCGTTAAAAATGCATATCAATTTAGGGATGCCTGGGTGGCTCAGACAGTTAAGTGTCTGACTTCAGCTCAGGTCATCATCTCACAGTTCATGGGTTTGAACCCAGTGTCAGGTTCTGTGCTGACAGCTCAGAGCCTGGAACCTGCTTCAGATTCTGTCTGTCTGTCTGTCTC
This sequence comes from Crocuta crocuta, assembly GCF_008692635.1. Taxonomy (NCBI): domain Eukaryota; kingdom Metazoa; phylum Chordata; class Mammalia; order Carnivora; family Hyaenidae; genus Crocuta; species Crocuta crocuta. The sequence goes on along the minus strand of NW_027528977.1, from coordinate 18,782,113 downwards.
TCTCTCTCTCTCTCTCTCTCTCTGCCCCTCCTCTGCTTGTGCTCTTTCTCTCTATCAAAAATAAATGTTAATTAAATATATGTATATACATAATACATACCAGTTTGTCTGCTAAGGGAATCCTAACCTTTGTCTTTGACAAAAATGCACATAGTCATTTATGAACTCCACCAAATGAGAAAGAAGTAGTCACAAAGGTTTTGGGATCATCTGAAATGTAATCCACTTAAGGTATTGGGTAGTTTAACACAAGACAATTTATCTACTTTTTGGTATCGGTACATAATGGAGCAATCTCCCCTGTCCTCTTATACCGTGCTTGGTACTCGAACAACAGGATCTTATTGACTGGTTTTAATGTTAGGACATCAAGGTCGTTTTCCTGGTGTTCCCCAGAAGCTTTGCCCTGAGAAATGTCTTTCTACTTACCACCATGTTCCTCCTTTGTCTTTTCTTCTGTGTTGCTAGGACTTGAAGTGGGATCCTTGTGCAGACTATGATATTACATGCCATTTATCACCAAATAGAAAACAATAATTTAGAACATTGTTGTCAATCTACTTCATTCTCTTAATGGAATTTTATCTGTTTAGCACTTCAGAATGGAAGTCTTGGAGGATTTAATTCTCAAAAGCTAATATTCTTTTTCTGATCATTTTAATACCTTAACTCCCTAAATAGAATTTCATGGCTTGAACAACATATCAACCCAGAGATGTTTCAATGAAAGTAATTCAGGAATTTCAACACAATAAAGGTCAAAAGGCATATAATAATAGAGAAAAACTAGCTTGAGAGAATAAAGGCCAAATCCTGGATTGACTCCTCAAGTAGGATTTATTATCTTATATAATTATTTAAATTTTCAAAAATTATTTTTGAAAAATACTAGTGCTTCTATTAAATACACACTCACTCATATACTCAGCATCGGAAAGAAGCTGAATAAAAACTAATGGAGGCTAAAGCAACTCATGAGTTTTAATATTGGTTTCTCCTTTTTTAATCTCTAGTATGTTGTAGTTTTCATTGGTATCACTACTTTTAAGAAATTATAAATGACAAACTTCAGCCAATGATTAGGATGGCTTAAAGATTCAAACTCTATAGTTAGAACACACTCTAAAAAATTAAATGAGTAATAAATTGTAATACCTTAGAATACAGAAAAATGTTGTGCCTTCCAAATGCTTAGGTTGTCACTAGCTAGTAGGAAAAAAAAGTTTGTGCCAACTTCATGCATATTAAACAGATACATACCATGTGGCCAAAAAAAAAAAACANNNNAAAAAAAAAAAAAAAAAAAAAAGAAAGAAAGAAAGAAAAAAAAATAGAAAGAAAATTGGTTGGAATGCAAAAGTAACTTTTTCAAAGGCTACTCATGTATGTCTGCACTCCCTTTTAATCTCTTTGGCATTTTATAGTTGGCACTTTTCTTTGGGTTTTAAAAAAATTAAATGCTTTCCTCTGAATAAGAATGAATCACCAACTTATTTCCATGTTTACCAAGAGTAGCTCAAAAGTAAGTGTTGTTATTCTCAATGACAGTAGCTTCAAAGGACCCTGTCCCTTGTGAAAGTCGTTACAAGATTTTAATTTTCTGTTTTCTTTCTTTCTTTCTTTCTTTCTTTCTTTCTTTCTTTCTTTCTTTCTTTCTTTCTTTCTTTCTTTCCTTCCTTCCTTCCTTCCTTCCTTCCTTCCTTTTTTTTTAGTTAGGGTTATATTCAAGGAAGTTAATTGATTGCACAGTTGGTTCCAAAAAAACCTCTTATCTATTTTATGACACCTCACTTTTATGTTTTTGAGTTAGGGAAAAAGAAACTTCATGCTTGCGTCAGGGCAAAGAGAAGACTCAAATGAATAAAAAATATTCTCAACTCTTTGGAGTTGAGCCATTTTTCTGGACTCAAAATTCCAGTGCATTTTTCAGATTACATTTAAGGTTTTTGTTTTTTTTTTAATGTTTTGCTTATTTCTGAGAGAGAGAGCGAGAGAGAGAGAGAGACAGCGTGAGCAGGGGAGGGTCAGAGAGAGAGGGATATACAGAATCTAAAACAGGCTCCAGGCTCCGAACTGACAGCACAGAGGCCGACGTGGGGTTCGAGCCCACAAACCATGAGATCATGACCTGAGCATAAGTCGGACGCTTAACCGACTGAGCCACCCAGGTGCCCCATATTACATTTAAGTTTGATCCTGAGATAAATTAATCATTATTTCATACTAATGTGATCATGCAAATGTGAAAGCTTACAGATCTAAAGTCAAACTTTTTTTAGTTTTTTTTTTAAGTTTTTATTTCAATTCCAGTTAGTTAACATACAGTGAAATATTAGTTTCAGGTGTACAATATAGTGATTCAACACTTCCATACAGAACATGGTTCTTATCCTTGGACATTAATAAAAAAGTAATGATTATGTGACCATAGTTTATTTTACTCGTTTATTCAAACTTACTCATTTCACATATTTAGCAGATACTTACTGAATGCCCACAGTATGTTCAGACTTGTGCCAAATTGTAACATAATGGTGATATAATAGTGGACAGTAGCAAAGTTTCTTCTCTCATACCTGTAGAATCATATTAAATTGTTTTCAGGAGGAAACCATTCCACAAGAAAAATATGTCCTCATCTTCCAGCCTTCCAAAAGGTTGTGATCAGACCATGGATATATAAAAATTTAGTTATAGTAACAATTCCTTGACTCCATCCAAGTAAATTTTAAAAAGCAGAGAGGTGCCTGGGTGACTCAGATCATTAAGTGTCTGACTCTTGACCTCTGCTCAGGTCATGATCTCAGTTTTGTGAGTTCAAGCCCTCCCATCGGGCTCTGCGCTGGCAGTGTGGAGCCTGCTTGGCATTCTCTCTCTCTCTCTTTCTGATGCTTCCCCACTTGGGCTGTTTCTGTCTCTCTCAAATAAATAAATGAACTTAAAAAAATAAACAATAAATAAAAAGTGGAGAGTATTTAGTTGTACTCATGGTTACAGGGCATTGCTAATCACGGTTGAAAACAGAAGTTCCAGATGTAACTCCTGTGATACTTTTCAGTTTAGGATTCACAGATTTATGCCTGACAAATGGTGGCTGATGTTTACAGTGAAAATTCTCCCTAACAGAACTTCAGTTTGCCTGCTAGAAGACTTTGGCCACAAGGACCGACAGTTAATTCAAGATGGGAAAATAATTAGAAAAATAAGAAAAAAATCACAAGGTTGTACTAACACTCAAGTTGACTATCACATGAAATCAGAAATTCTCAGGGCGCCTGGGTGCCTCAGTTGGTTAAACGTCCAACTTCAGCTCAGGTCATGATCTCATGGTTGGTGGGTTTGAGCCCCGCATCAAGCTCTGTGCTGACACCTAGCTCAGAGCCTGGAGCCTGTTTCAGATTCTGTGTCTTCCTCTCTCTCTGACCCTCCCCTGCTCACGCTGCCTCTCTCCCTCTTTCAGAAATAAATGAAAAAAAAAATTTTTTTAAAGAAATCAAATAATTCTTTTTATTATAAGAGAATGACAAAGTTGGTAAGATGGCAGGAAGAGAGATTTCAGATTAAAATAAAAGTCCAACTGAAATAGGGAAGAAAAATATGATCTTTCAATAAAAAGGAGGGGTTGGGTATTTTGGGTGGTAACTTATAATAAAGTAATTTTATGATATTGCATGGTATTCTGAGATGAAAACTGGGACACTTCTTTCTGTTTCTCTTTATGTTCAGCTTCATGTTTAATGGTTTAAATCACTTGAGGATCAAAACACCCGCATTAATCTCCGAACCGTCTATGTTCATCCAAGGTTGCAGTTTTCCCCTTTGAGGAAGACAGAATGGTCTTGCCAAAAGGGGTAGGAAAAGCAGAGTTTATAAAAAGGTTGAGGAGGAACCATTTAATTCTCACCATACTTGGCTTTCCCAGGAACGATTATGCATTTCTTATGAATGTGACATTGAAAATCTGTACTTTTTATAGTACGCAGTGGGAAAAAATGTAAGCTGTAAAATGTTGCTTTAAAAACGTGTTTAAAAACAGTGTTCTGACACTTTATTGCACAATGAGCTCTTACATTAAGCATTTATGGCAGCTACAAATTCACAGCATGGTTTTGATGCAGTAATAAAAAGCACCAAAATGGGTCCAACTGACATTTTACAGCCAGAACAAAGGGTTGAAAGTTTAAAGCTTATCTATAGCTACTACATGTTACATATTAGCTACATTATCTATAGCAAGATTACATGTTACCCACCATGAAAATATTTCTAAGTAAATTATTAGTAAATTTGGTATTTTAACCACTTTGAAGGACAAAGAACATGAATGTACATGGTCAAACGAACTTAAGGTAATTAGGAGGGGTTCCAGTGTGTATCTGTGACCACTGAGTGCATACCCAGTTCATCCAAAATCCATCCTTTCTCAAAGAATTGATCCAGTCTCATTACTATTCTTCTCTGGAGTTCCAGTGTTTCTTTCCCATACTCATTAAGGGTATTGAATCAAGAACGCTCATAGGTATTCTGAATTTTGACAAAATGTTGAGAATTTCTTTTATGCTCTCAATTAGCCAACACAATCATAAACATGTAGTTAGGTCTCATCTTCCTCCTACTGAAATCCCTCCCCCCACCATTACCAAAGCTATGCCTTCTTATCAATATCAGATTAGTATGTTGGCTTAGTGCTGTTTCGCCTAGACCTTATCCAAAGTATATGACAATTGAAGCTGCTAGTTTGAAGTCTTAGGAGACTGGATATTTGAAAACAACTGTCCTTTATAATTCTGGGAGTCCATGTACAGGGTTTCCAAGTGCATTAAAGTCTTACAAAATACATAGTTAACTAGGTAGCTTCCTATCTAGATAGCATTTTCTACAGGAGTGAACAATCTGACACTTTACTTCATGAAATTGTCTATGAATAAAGAACTAGAATTATTTTCCCAGGCCAGTTTTGTGTGTGTGTATGTGTGTGAAATCATCACTGCCAAAAAGCTCATGACTTGGACACAGCATAGTCCAGTTTCTCAGTACTGCAACAGAAGCCAAAATGTGCTCTTCCCCAATGGCTGATTGTGTTTGCCTGAATGCCATGTTCATCAATTTTAATGCTGAACAGACATTTTGGGATTGATTTATATAAATATATTTTCCATCCAATCTATTCTCAATAGCCTGGACAAATCAACTATATGCTATCGGCAATCAAACTGTTTAAGTTATTATTTTGTTTCATGGATCCAAAAATTTATAAATCCCTACTTTATCAGGTTTTATTCTTTTTTAGAATACTTTAACAAACTGTGTTTCATTTGATTTATGCCTATGTTTTTTGATAGCACAGGTATCATTTAGATATATGACAATGTATATCTGGAGTCGGAAGTCTTTAATTCTGTGAAAATAAATTTCGTACAATGACATAATGTCAGTGTAATTAAAATCGTTCATTTAATATTATGGGATGAAATTCAAGCTTCTTTTTTCCCTTTTTGAGACTGCTTTAGATTTCTTGAATCACATCATCCATAATGCTGGCTTGCATATGTAAAAGTGGTACCCCCCCTTGAAAATAGTGTGTATATAGTTGGCAGCCTATGACATATGACTTTTCTTCTAGCTCAATGGCATCTCACTGAGTGCCATTATATATACTGTTCTAAGTGTTTCATAATCTCATAATGACAGCCAAGCTGCTCATTCTCATGGCCAAACATGAGAAGCATTGCACTGAAAGGTTAAGATATCTTTGAGAACTTTTTTATTACTTTGTAAAACTGAACAAAAGTAGTCATGATAAAGAAGGAATGACCTCTGCTTCTTTGTTATTGTTACTAGCTTTTACTAATTACAAATATTAATAACACCATTGTAACTATTGTAACAAAGGCAAACAGTGTAGAGATGCATTGCATGTGTTATAAATGTCTGTTACCACCCATGCCAACACCCATCTCATTCTTAAGAGTTTGACATTATTCTCCCCATACTCTTTCTGTATACCCATTTAAATATATGTATATTATCTTAATAAGATTTTACAACTTGCTTTACGCAATTAACAATATTATTTAGACCTCAAGTTTACAAAGGCCATTTTCTCTGCCTCAGAAATCCTCATAAAAACTCTTTTATCCTATTTGATGATTTTATTTTTTTTCACTTAGGTTTTTCAACCCATTTATAACTTGAGGAATTAATATTGTGCCGGTATACTTAGATGTATCTTTTTCTTAAATTTCAAAGTGCTTAGCCGGTAGTCACAATGACATGTAATAAGTTATTGTAACGTTGTGACTCTGTATTTCAAATAAAATCAAAATGCCACAGTGGACAGACAGTCAGAGGTTTATGATAGGAATCTTAACTTAAATTGGGCCAACAGTCAAGCTAGGTTAGGTGGTTGTTTTAAACTAAAAGATGAAGTGCAGAAATGTCTACTGAGAACTCTTAGTAAAGTTCTCAAATTACATTTAAAAAGCTATCAAAATATATATATTTTTTCAACACAAGAAGTGTCTGAATCCATTAATGCTTTAAAAAGTCCGTGTGCTGGAAAGGAAGAGATAAGTTATCATGGTGGGTGGAGGTAGGGTTAAGAAAGACAGAAAGAAAGAGAAAGAGTTAAAAATATAATCTGTTTTTTAACTTTTTTAAGTTTATTTTAACGGAGAGAGAAAACATGAAAAGGGGAGGAGCAGAGAGAAAGGGACAGAGAGAGAATCCCCAACAGGTTCCATGCTGTCAGAATAAAGCCCCACGTGGGGCTTGATCTTAAGAACTGTGGGATTATACATGGGCCTAAACCAAGAGTGAGATGCTTAACCAACAGAACCATCCAGGTGCCACACAAGTATAATCTGTTTTAATGAAGACTCATACTTCCAGTTTTTTTTAAATAACCATCAATGAGAATATTTTCCAGATGTGTAATTATAGATAAGAATGGAAAACAGTGTTTAAATTATTGAAATGTTAAATCAACTAATTCAAGCACCTAAATTTGGATATTTATTTTAAAATTCTTGCAAAAATGAGGGCACCTGTCTAGCTCAGTTGAAACAGCATCCAACTCTTGATCTCAGGGTTATGAGTTCAAGCCCTAAGTTGGATGTAGAGATTGCTTAAATAAATAAACAAACCTTGGAGTGCCTGGGTGGCTCAGCTGGTTAAGTGTACGGCTTCAGCTCAGGTCACCGTCTCAGGGTTGGTGGGTTCCAGCCCCGGGTGAGGCTCTGTTCTGACAGCTCAGAGCCTGGAATCTGTTTCAGAATCTGTGTCTCCCTCTCTCTCTTCCCCTCCCCCAGTCATACTCTGTCTCTCTCTCTCTCTTAAAATAAATAAAACATAAAATAAGTAAATAAACCTAAAATAAATAAATAATACAAATTCTTGCAAATGATTCAGTGGTGCTAAGGATGATAACAGAAATAAATTGTCAACCCAATCTGACATCCATTTGAGCGATATATCAGTATTAATATATAAATATTGGAAGTAAAATTGATATTAAATAATAAAATTTAAAAATAAAATTAAATTTAATAATTGCATTATAGTAATTTTTTTTAATTATAAAATTAGTATTGAAGTAATAATAAAAAAAAAGAAAAGAAAATGGCAGGGCACCTGGGTGGCTCAGTCCGTTGGGTGTCTGACTTAGGCTCAGGTCATGATCTCCAGGTTTGTGAGTGCGACTCCTGCATCCGGCTCTGTGCTGACAGCTCTGAGCCTAGAGCCTGCTTCAGATTCTGTGTTTCCCCCTCTCTGTGCCCCTCCCTCACCCATGCTATGTCTCTCTCTCTTTCTCTCTCTCTCAAAAATAAACATAAAGAAAATTAAAAAAAAAAAAAAAGAAAATTGGCATGTTATTAGAAAGCCAAAATAGAAGAAAGAGGAAGTTGAACAGAGAATGGAATCCTGTGCTGCCTTTTTAGAAGATTCCTCTCTATAATTCAAAATAATAATTTCCTATGGCTATAGGCCTAAAGTTCTTGATTTAGGGTCCATGGAGCATCTAACTATTGTGGAGAGGTCCACAAATCCCCCAAAATCATATACACAATCCTGTGGCTGCTTGTAGTGGTGATATGTACATGTATACATTCTTCTCATATAAATAATGTGTGGCTTTGTCACAATTACAAAGAAATTCATGCTCTCCAAAGGTTAATAATCAGTGGTATAAACCTCATGGTGTACAAGGTACTTTCACAGTCATTAACTAGTTTGATCCTTACAACATAGAAGCAGACCTGGCACTAAGCCCAGGACACTTATTTTTTTCACTTATTTTTTCTACAGAGAAAAGTGGCCTGTAGAAACTATTTTTTGCTAAACCATACTTATTAAATGTAAAAGCTTTTCCTACAGTATTTACATTTGACACTGAAGGAAAATGATGTAAAGGTGTTTTATAGATCCTTGGATGAGGACAAATTTGTGTGTGGGGGGGAGGGGAAAGGAGGGTAGGAACTGCCCCAGTGTGTGTGGTTTTTTTTTTAATTTACCTAGTACCCATTAGCCAAACCCAGCAGCGATGAGTAGGGAAATGAGTAATTCATAATAGTGAACATTTCACTTCAGTGGGTTACTAAAGGGGAAAAAAGCTTCCTTGCTATAGTGGAAGCTCCATGCATTTCTTTGAACCTCCACATTTGAATGCCAAGACATTTGAGACAGGAGAGTTATTACCTTGAAACTCTACTTCAACTACTATTGTTCAAATAATTTATTAAAACACACATGGGAGAGAAAGACCTACCACTAAAAACAAATTGAGGAAATTCCATCCCTATAAACACCATCCTTTCTTAGAAGAGGAATTTTATTCACTTTCCTATCCTGAAACACACATTCAATCACCTGAACTTTAGTCAAGCTTAAGCAGAATGAATCTAAGCTAAAATATTTTTAATGTCTAAATTTAAGCTATTTTGTATCTTTACCCTCTATCTATCCTAGTCTTGCTTGCTGCTAGTGGCCCAATTGAAGTATTTCTTCTTTAGAGTATCACTTTTAAAAGTTTCAGCACTCACCGATCTTCTTCTTTAAGATTATGAAACATTTACCAAATCATTTTGACAAGTATGTACTTTTAATACTTGCTTCTATTTTTATGTTATTATTGAAGTTTCTTTAGAATAGGGGAAAAAGATGTATTTCCACAGGATTGCGGCTAAGAGAGCATATTCTCCCTGAGCCAGACAGCCTGAGTTTAATTTCCAGCTCTGCCACTTAGCATGTAATTTTGAGTAAGTTACATCACATTTCTGAGGCTCGGTTTCTTATCTGTAAAATGGGGATAATAGTACCTATATCATGGGAGAGTCGTGATGATTAAATGAGTTAATATATGCAAAAAGTTAGACCAGTGAATAATCTAACCTATGTATGCATTAGCTAATGTTGTTTGTTATTGTTATTTACTGCTTTCACATGGTTGACACTCAGGAAGTAGTTGTGGACTGGTGAATTTCAGTCTCTATATTCTACAGTAATTCCTGAACCAAAAAAGATCTTGAGCTTATTGATTCTTGTGGGGTTTTTTGAAAGTTTATTTATTTACTTTGAGAGAGAGAGAGAGACGGCACAAGCACGGGAGGGCTTGAGAGAGAAAGAGAGAGAGAATCCCAAGCAGGCTCCACACTGTCAGCACAGAGCCCAATGTGGGGCTTGAACTCATGAACTGTGAGGTCATGACCCAAGCTGAAATGAAGAGTCAGATGCTTAACTGACTGAGCCACCCAGCACCCCAACTTTTGTGATTTTTTAACATTTTGTTATCACTTGTGGTATTGTATTTATTTGTTGAATATTTTAAGGACATGATTTCCCAAGTGGAAACTAGCACTGACTTCAGGGCCTCTCAGTTCCTTACCCTCAAGTATTGAAAACCACGGATATAGTGTAGATGTGGAGACTCAGTCTGAGAGACTTATTTAGAAATGTCAAAGATAACATAAAAAAAAAACAGGTCTCCTTATTTCTAGTATGGTTCTTTTTTCCCCAGAACTTAATGATTCACTCTCCATGTAAACTACATATAATATTTGATGCTATTTGTTACATATTCTCTATAGCAAGATGAATCAAATAGTAAATTAGTAGTTGGTCTACACTATTACCTAAATTAGACATAGTATAATGAAGTTAGGAAGAAGTCTGAAAATTAGAAGGTAGGTCAGGTAGTTATGCTTATCATCAGTAGTTACCAAACAAGCTTCAATATGCCAACATAGTATTGGCATATTGAAAAGAAAACAATCTTTTAAATCAGGTAGAATTAGGTCTAAATCCTCCTTTACCCTAAGTAGAAGGCTCTAAATCCTCATCTAAATTATTGGATATCTTTGAGCTTTAAGAGTGGCGGGTGCTCAGACATTCATCACCCACCTTCAAAATTTTATGTTGTCTTTCCATATCTTAAACTGAATTAGATTTTTCAAGATCTCAAGTTTCAAGAAAAACAGAAAAGAATATATTTCCTTATAGAAATCATTTGCCTTCCTAATTCAAAATATATACTAGAGTGTAGTGTACTATACATATCAAAGGAATTTTAATTTCTATTTTCTCCTTGTCTTACCCAACAGTTCTAGGTTAGTAAAATATAATGTACCTTGTAGTATAACGCACTTAGGGGATATAGATATAGACATATGTAAATTTCATAGTTTCATCATTTTAAGTTCCCTTTTGCCATATACGCAAGTTTTACACATTCCACTATAAAGCTTACCTTGTTATATAATCTGAATTTTTTTTTGTTTTTGTTTACTTTTGAGAGAGAAACCACGAGTGGGAGAAGGGCAGAGAGAGAGGGGGAGACACAAAATTAGAAGGAGGCTCCAGGCTCTGTCTGAGCTGTTAGCACAGAGCCCAAGACGGAGCTAGAACTCAGGAGCTGTGAGATCATGACCTGAGCCAAGTCGGCGCTCAACCAACTGAGCCACCCGGGCGCCCCTATATGATCCTAATTTTTAAGTGGCTGTATTGTAAATGTATTAGATATTTCTAAATTTTAAAAAATAATAATGATGGAGCGTCCAACTTTGGCTCAGCTCATGATCTCACGGTTCGTGGGTTTGAGTCCTGCATCAGGCTCTGTGTTGCCAGCTCAGAGCCTGGAGCCTGCTTCAGATTCTGTCTCTTTCTCTCTCTCTCAGTCCCTCCCCTGCTCGTGCTCTGTCTCTGTCTGTCTCTCTCTCTCTCTAAAAAAAAATAAATAAATATTTTAAAAACATTGTTATAAATGGTTAGAGAACTTATAAATTTTTCTACTTGTTTCAATTATAAGTTGTGCTTTATAAGAAGCTTTCCATTTTATTAGCTTATCACATTTATTGGCATAAGTTAACTATTCTTTTAATATCTATAGCNGAGCTAGCTGTCAGCACAGAGCCTGACGCAGGGCTCGAACCCACGAACTGTGAGATCCTGACCTGAGCCAAAGTCCAACGCTCAACCGACCGAGCCACCCAGGCCCCCCAGGATTATAAATTTTATTAAACATTTCTAATAACCAAGTATTGTCTTTGCTGATTTTATCTGTTGATCTGCTTTTTTACAGAGTTGCCTTTAAAGACTATGTTGGCTACACCCTGTAGCTTTTGATATTTGTGTTGTTGTCAGTGTCCATCAGTTCAGGTTATTCTTTTGTGATTTCTTCTTTGGCCCATTGGTTATTCAAAAATTTGTTATTTAATTTTCAGATTTTTTCTGAATATTTCAAATGACTTCCTATTATGTGCTTCAAGTTGAATTCCATTGTTTTTAGCAAATTTATTTTATAGTTTTATGATCCTTGTTTTTTATTAAGACTTTCTGAAACTGGACACTTTTTCAGTATAGCACTTCAGTTCAGTCAATTTTTGCTGCATGTATTTGGAAGTTGTGGTATTAGGTAGAAACACTTAAGATAATTATTATTTAAGATTGTTATGTCTTCTTGATTATTTAACTCATAATTTGAAATGCTTCTCTTTTTCACTAATAATTTTCTCCATCGTGTGTTCTGCTTTTTAATATTGCCACACTAGTTTTTAAAATTTTTTAATGTTTATTTAATTTTTGAGAGAGACAGAGACAGAACATGAGCAGGGGAGGAGCAGAGAGTGGGAGACACAGAATTCGAAGCAGGCTCCAAGCTCTGAGCTGTTAGCACAGGCATGAACGGGGCTCGAACTCACAAACCTTGAGATTATGGCCTGAGCCGAAGATGGAGTCCCATCAGTCACATAACTGACTGAGCCACCCAGGAGTCCCAGCCACACCAGCCTTTAAAATAATTTTTGCATGCCATAACTTTTCCTTTCCTTTCAGTTTAAACTTATTTATATCTTTATTTTTAAATTGTGTCCTTCTAAAAAACATACAGTTGAGTGTTTCTTGTTTGGATAATATCTCTTTTAAAATTTGGGTTTACTTTATTTACACTTACTCTAATACATTTGGGTGTAAATCTAACATCATATTTGATTTCTATTTCTTCTCTATGCTTTTTATCCCTCCATTTCTCCTTTCTTACTTATTTTATTGAATAGAATAGATTGAGTAATCCATTTTCTACTTCTGTTGATTATTTAGTCATGAATTCTAATATTATTTTTATTAGTATTGCACATAATACAGTGTACTTCTTTAAGTTGTCAATGTAACTTTGAAAAATTCTATTTTGACAATTAGTAAAACTCTTACAAAAATATACATTTACTTAATTGCCTTCCTGCCTTCTGTTCTCTTGTTTTCATGTAGTTTACGTTAATACATGCTATAAATACATTTCACATTGTCAACACTTACACAGTCAGTAGTTTTTAAAAGTGATTTAAAATTATCTATCTATCTATCTATCTATCTATCTATCTATCATCTATCTATCATCTATCTATACCAAGTTCCTTCATATTTATTAACACATTTACCCTTAATGTTTGTCATTCCATCCTGAAGAATTAATTTTCTTTGTTTAATTTATTTTTTTGAATTTACATCCAAGTTTATTAGCAAATAGTGCAACAATGATCTCAGGAGTAGATTCCTTAATGCCCCTTAGACAGTTAGCCCGTCCCACCTCTCACAACCCCTGCAGTAACCCTGTCTGTTCTCCATATTTAATAATCTCTTAAGCTTTTGTCCCCCTCCCTGTTTTTATATTATTTTTGCTTCCCTTCCCTTATTTTCATGTGTTTTGTATCTTAAAGTCCTCCTGTGACTGAAGTCATATGATATATATCTTTCTCTGACTAATTTTGCTTAGCATAATCTTGTCCGGTGCATCCACATATTTGCAAATGGCAACATTTCATCCTTGATTGCTGAGTAATACTCCATTGTATACATATACACCACATCTTCTGTATCCATTCATCCATCGATGGACATTTGGAATCTTTCCATACTTTAGCTGTTGTTGATAGTGCTGCTGTAAACATGGGGATGCATGTGCCCCTTTGAAACAGTGCACCTGTATCCCTTAGACAAATACCTAGTAGTGCAATTGCTGGGCTGTAGGATAGTTCTGTTTTTAATTTTTTGAGGAAACTCCATACTATTTTCCAGAATGGTTGCACCAGTTTGCATTCCCACCAGCAGTGCAAAAGAGAGCCTCTTTCTCTGCATTGTCACCAACATCTGTTGTTGCCTGAGCTGGTAATGTTAGCCATTCTCACAGGTGTGAGTTGATATGTCATTGTGGTTTTGATCTGTATTTCCCTGATGATGAGTGATGTTGAGCATTTTTTCATGTGTCGGTTGGCCATCTGGATGCCTTCTCTGGAGAAGTGTCTATTCATGTCTTTTGCCCATTTTCTCACTGGATTATTATTATTTTTGGGGGGGGGTGTTGAGTTTGGTAAGGTCGTTACAGATTTTGGATACTAAACCATTTTTTTAAAACATTTTATTTATTTCTGAGAGAGAGAGAGACAGGGTGAGCAGGGGAAGGTCAGAGAGAGAAGGACATACAAAATCTGAAACGGGCTCCAGTCTCTGAGCTGTCAGCACAGAGCCTAACACGGGGCTCAAATCCACGAACTGTGAGACCATGACCTGAGCTGAAGTCAGCTGCCCAACTGACTGAGCCACTAAGGAACCCCAGGGTACTAAACCTTTATCTGATATGTTGTTTGCAAATATCTTCTCCCATTCCGTCAGTTGTCTTTGTGTTTTTCTGTTTCCTTTGCTGTGCAGAAGTTTTATTTTGATGAGGTCCCAGTAACTACTAATTTTGCTTTTGTTTCCCTTGTCTCTGGAGATGTGTTGAGTAAGAAGTTGCTGCGGCCAAGGTGAAAGAGGTCTTTGCCTGCTTTTCCCCAAGGATTTCCATGGCTTCTTGTCTTATCTTTAGGTCTTTCATCCATTTTGAGTTTATTTTATGTATGGTGTAAGAAAGTGGCCCAGGTTCATTTTTCTGCATCTTGCTGTCCAGTTTTCCCAGCACCATTTGCTGAAGAGACTGTCTTTATTCCATTGGATAGTCTTTCCTGCTTTGTCAAAGATGAGTTGGCCATACATTTATAGGTCCATTTGTGGGTTCTCTATTCTGTTCCATTGATCTGAGTGTATGTATTTGTGTCACTGCCATACTGTCTTGGTGAGTACAGCTTTGTAATATAGCTTGAAGTCTGGGATTCTGATACCTCTTGCTTTGATTTTCCTTTTCAAGATTGCTTTGGCTAGTCATGGTCTTTTTTGGTTCCATAAAAATTTTAGGATTGTTTGTTCTACCTCTGTGTAGAATGCTGGTGTTATTTTGATAGGTATTGCATTGATATGTAGATTGCTTTGAGTAGTATTGATATTTTAACAATATTTGTTCTTCCTTTCCTGGAGCATGGAATATTTTTCCATTTTCTGTGTCTTCTTCAATTTCTTTCATAAGCTTTCTATAGTTTTCAATGTATAGATTTTTCACCTTTTTTGGTCAGATTTATTCCTAGGTTTTTGCTGCAATTATAAATGGGATCGATTCCTTGCTTCTCTTTCTATTGCTTCATTGTTGTTGTATAGGAATGCAACTGATTTCTGTGCATTGATTTTACATCCTGTAACTGCTGAATTCATGAATCAGTTCTAGCAGGGTTTTTTTGGTGGCATCTTTTGGGTTTTACACCTACATAGAGTATTATGTCATGTGTGAAGAGTGAAAGTTTGACCTCCTGGCCAATTTGGATGCCTTTTATTTCTTTGTGTTGTCTGATTGCTGAGGCTAAGACTTCTAATACTATGGTGCCTAACGGTGACAAGAGTGCACATCCTAGTCTTGTTCCTGATCTTAGGAGGAAAACTCTCAGTTTTTCTGAGGATGAGGATGATATTAGCATTAGGTCTTTCATATGGGCTTTTATGATCTCAAGGTATAATCCTCCTATCCCTGCTTTTTTGAGGGTTTTTATCAGGAAAGGATGCTATGTTTTGTCAAATGCTTTCTCTGCATCTATTGAAAGGATCATGTGGTTATTGTCCTTTCTTTTATTGATGTGATGAGTCACATTGACTGTTTTGCGGATATTGAACCAGCCCTGCATCCCAGGTATAAATCCCACTTGGTCATGGTGAATAATTTTTTTAATGTATTGTTGAATCCGGTTGGCTAATATCTTGTTGAGGATTTTTGCATCCATGTTCATCAAGGAAACTGGTCTATACTTCTCTTTTTTAATTTGTCTGGTTTTGGAATCAAGGTAATGCTGGCTTCATAGAAAGAGTTTGGAAGTTTTCCTTCCATTTCTGTCTTTTGGAACAGCTTCAAGAGAATAGGTATTAACTATGAAGAATTGATTTTCTTTCACATATCATATTCCTTCAGGCTAGAGCATTTTTAAAACAGTTTTGTTAATGTTTTTGTTTTATTTTTGAGAGAGAGAGAGAGACAGAGTACAAGCGAGGGAGGGTCAGAGAGAGAGGGAGACACAGAATCCGAAGACACGCTCCAGGCTCTGAGCTGTCAGCACACAGCCCAACACAGGGCTCAAACTCACAAACTGTGAGATCATCATCTAAGCTGATGTTAGATGCTTAAGCTACTGATATAAGGCTTATTTGTGCTGAGTATAGAATCCTTGCCCATTATTATTATTATTATTATTATTATTATTATTATTATGGCTTTTTAAAGATGTCATCG
The DNA here is from genome assembly GCF_008692635.1 of Crocuta crocuta. Classification (NCBI taxonomy): domain Eukaryota; kingdom Metazoa; phylum Chordata; class Mammalia; order Carnivora; family Hyaenidae; genus Crocuta; species Crocuta crocuta. Next base: position 18,765,981 of record NW_027528977.1, on the reverse strand, counting down.
TTTTCTGGTAAGGAGTCAGCTGACAGCCTCGTCACTTTTCCTGTATGTAATGAGTCTTCTTCTTCTGGCTGATTTTGATATTTCCTATTTGTCTTTGCTATTCAGTAGTTTGACTATGGTGTCCTTGATTTGGATTTCTTTGTATTTATCCTATTTATAATTTACTTAACTTATTAAACGTTTGGAGTGGCTTCTTTCATAAATGTTGGAGAAATTCATGGCCACTATCTCTTCAATATTTCTTCTGTCCTATTTTCTCCCCCTTCTCCATCTATGATGCCAAATGCATTTATAATAGACTACCTGATATTATCTTTCAGATCTTGTGTACTCTTCTATTGTGTACTGTTCTATTTGCTTCTATTGACCTGTCTTTACATTCACTGATCTCACCCAGTGTTGTTCTCTGTCTGCTGATAAGTCCACCAAAGAACGTTTATCTTTATTTTCCCCATTATTTCTAGCATTGCCATTGAGGTCCTTTTATGGTTTTCATCTCTCCATCTGTTTTTGCATGTTGTGAACATTTTCCAACATATTCATCATAGTTATTTTAAAGCTACTCTCTGAAAATTCTAACATCTGGACTATATCTTGTCTAATTTGTTTCCTTTCTTTTTGATGGATCACATCTTCTTGCTAATTTGTATATTTCATAATGTTTCATTGAACTTGCAACGTAAAGAGTGAAGTAAATAATTCCACCCAACCATTAGTATGTGAGTTGACAATCTAGTTACAGTTTAATCTATTTGACTTAAATGTGGACTTTGTATTGCTTTACTTAGATTCATTCCACCGAAAGCTTAAAATTAGTAGATATAGGATCTGAATGTGTAGAGTCCCTTCCCCCCCTTTTTTTTATCCTGCCTCTTTTCCCTGTAGGTACCTCTTGCCTAATACACAGTGAAAGGCCTCAACGGCCTGGGAGACATCTCTCAAACTTCTTTCATCCTGCTTTATCTTCACACTTCAAAGGGTCCTGTGTGCCTCTGCCCCAGGAAGATATCTTTTGGCTTTCCTGTCCCACCTCCACTATACAGCCATGGGGAGTTCCCACTTTATACTCAATGGATGAGGCTCAGAGGGTCCATAAGTTTTCGCTCAGTTCTCAGTCCCTATCCTCACCATTCATAGATTCTGTGAGTCTGTGTCAGAGGTGGAGGGGCACTCTCCCACCCTTCCCCCACCCTTCCCCTAGGGGTAGCCAGCTGCTCCCAGTTCCTCAGTGTAAGCACTGAATTATTTGTGGGGTTTCTCAAAGTTCTCATAGTTTCTCAAAGTTTCAGATATTAGAGATCCACATATGACTAAGTGCCTCTTTCAGCTGACCTGTACCACCCTCAGTTTTTGTGATAAACATTTTGTGAAGGCTTGTCGAAAAGAGTGACAGCACACATTTCTGTTGTTTCTAGAGTTCCCAGGACTATAAGCTGTCATATAGTATACATTCAAACTTTATATTTCTGGTAATTTTAGGTGCATTTTACCCACATCTATGGAGTCTTCCTCTTCTTCCTGTTTCTCTTTCAAGGAGGAAAACAGTAACAAGTCTCTTTTGTCATAGAAGCAGTTTAACTTTTTTTTGGATTTTTTATTTTATGTAATTTCTTTGTGATTTCTGTTTTCTAATAGACTTTAATAAGCTGGGATTATGTATGTTATTTAGTTTATTTTTATTGCTTGGGTGGAGCAATATTCTCCTGTGATTTTCTGTCTTCTACATGGGAAGGTAGGTTAGTAGAAGGAAATTCTCATACCACTTCATTGTAGCCACTAATTGCTTTTCTTAAATTTAATATGACTCATAAAAGAGAATTAGTTATAGCAAGCATTTACTTATTAGTAGTATACTAACTAGCTCTCAGCTTATGCCAGACAATATCTTAAAAATTTTAGAATCTATTAGCTTATGTATTCTTCATATCTAACAGTTAAATCCTAATATTATCTTCATGTTAATGCAAGGATACTGAGCTTCTGAAAGTTTGAGTGAATTACCCAATATATAAAGAACTCAGATGATTCAATGAGATAAAGCAAACAATGAAGTGGAAAAAAATGGGGAGAAGAAATGAGTGAAAATACACACACACACAAAAGGAAAGGCAGATGGCTCATAAACATATAAAAGGTGCTCAACCATATTAACCATATTATATTAAAATCATCATTTCCTATTGATAAGCATAAGCCAGATAACATAAAGCATTGTCAAAGATATGGGACAGTGGGTACTCTCATACAACTCTCATCCAAAACATCAGTTAGTCAAGTTAAACATTTGCAAATCTTCAGCCAAGAAATGCTATGCTACCGCTTGGTGTACACTTATGAGAAACTCTCACACAAAGGCAACAGAGACTTGCACGTGAAGACTTTGTCAAAACCAGCATTCAGATCTGGATGCTCTATCTTTTGAATCCTTTCTTGCTCACAACTACTACCCTATTCCTGAAGTAATCAGAAGTTCAGTTGTACTTCCCGTACCAAATATAGTGCTCTGATTAAGTCCCTGAGAGACCTTACAAGAAAGAGAAATGTAGGAGCAGATATTACGTTCAGAGACAATAAGGCATCCAAGTAGACACCAGTCACCAGTCATGAGTCATTCTCTAATGGGTGCAGATGTATGGATTTCTATAGCCCAGTACAGTCCTATTAAGAAATAAATACCTGTAATGAGCTTTAATGGATTTGTATATGGTTCTGTTTCCAGCAAAGTAACCCTATGTCTTATGGTGAGTGTTACTTTGGGATATTAACAAAATCCTTCTTCCTTAGAGACAGGTGCTGCAACTGGGAATTAGGAGAGGTTTTTGGGTGTTTTTTTTTTTACCCACTTTTTACCCAGCTGAAATATACAACCAATACCGTTCAAATTACTTAAACATAGAAATCATTCCTTTCTGTACCTCCAATTAGCTGTCTCAATGCCTGTAGTTAATAGATTATCCAGTAAGAAACTCTCTTGTAACAAAACTCACTATATTTGAATATTCAAACTATTCCAGCCAGTGCTATCATTCAGAATATTACTTTCAAACAATTTGTTTACAACTAGTAAGCCTATTAATGGGTTCCAGAAGTCATATCCTGAGAAAATATTAACAGATTTTCTGTCAGAGGAATGCCTAACAAAGTATTTTTTAATAATGTCAGAGGACAATAAAGGGTTTTTTTCAAGTATTTAATATAGGATAATTTATCCTACAGCAAATGAGTATTATTTTCCTTTCTTAAAATTTCTTTGAACTACACCTAACATAAGTGACAACAAATTGAATTTTGTAACACCAAATAAAAAATTCCAAACTTAATATTGAATAAGTAATTTGTTTTTAATGGACTATATCCAGCCATAGCCTGTATCATGGTACACGTATTTGTAGGTGAAGTTCAATGTTGTTAATCAAGATCAACTCTAAAATGATGCTAATTGGTATTACATCTAAGTGGATGAGAAAATGTACTGAATTACAGTGTGATGTCAGAGCCATCATCTTCAATGTTACTACTAATCATCTAACCTTTTTCATTAGACACCAACTCCAGTATAGCTGGG
>NW_027528977.1:18578481-18762036 GCF_008692635.1 Crocuta crocuta | reverse complement strand
ATTTAGGTGTGTTCTGCTTCACTGGACCCATTGAAAATGGCTTTTCTGTCTCACTCCATTGGTTTCATGGGGGTGGGGGTTGATCCGTGAATCTCTTGTATGATATGTCTGAAGTTCTATACGAGTGTATAGTGTCAGGTGGTGTCAAATTTCTTTCATTACCAGGCAGCAAAGGGAGGCTGGATTGACAAGGACTTATCATTTTCATAAGATACGGCTTTGCTTTAATTTTTTTGGACAGCAGGTTTTGTGCTTTGTTGCATGATGCAGTCAAAGAAACTAGTGGTAAGTACTAGTTGTTGACTTAAGTATTGTGAATGGTAAATAATAGCTAATTCTATAGCATGGTGATTCCCTTAAAAGCTCTGAATTCACTAGACTTTTCATAATTTTTTTCCTTCTCCATGTTTTTCACTATGCCTGACACATTGCACTTCCCTTAATAAAACCAAAAGGAATGCCTACCCCTTGTCTTTTCAGTGACTACATTTTCTCCACACCACTAGCAAGGACAGTCCATTGTCCTGCAACACTCACGTACACATTTCAAACAGTGTTGGTCCATAAGCCAACATGAGCATAAAATGCCTCATGGGACCACCATATTTGAGCATTCATTTCAAAGTAACTCTTTTCGAAACAATGAAATCTGGCCATGTGTAGCAACATGGATGGCCCTTGAGGGTGTTATGCTGAGCGAAATAAGTCAGGCAGAGAAGGACAAATATCATATGTTTGCACGTATAGGAGGATTAGGAGGAACTTGACGGAGGAACAAGGGGGAGAAGAAGGGCGGAAATGGTGGGGGAAAGGGAGAGAGGCAAACCATGAGAGACTCTTGAATGCTGACAAAAACTGAGGACTGATGGATGTGGGGGGGAGGGGGGATGGGCATGGAGGAGGACACTTGTGGGGATGAGCACTGAGTGTTATGTGGAAACTAATTTGACAATAAACTATTTGTAAAAAAAACAAAAACAAAAAACAAAGTAACTCTTTTCTTTAACTCAGCATTTCAACAAATTACTTAGCATGAAATGAAGCACAAAGTGAAAAGAGAAACGTTGATTTCCTAGATTTTTTTCTGTTTACCATTCCTATTATCACAGCTCATGTGGTGAAAGCCTACATAAACACTGCTAAGTCCATGGATTTCTGTATTTTGTTACATTAGAACTTGACACAGACATTTTTACGTTATAAAGTAGACTCCACCCTGTGCTTCTTAAATGATTCCATTGCCTGAAACTCACATCTTGTAGCTGTGGGAATAAGAATGTTAGCGTTAGGTCAAATTACTGTGTGGTGAAGCATGGACCAATCTTTAGTTTAATCCAAAAAAATTTTTTTATATTTTTAACATTTATTTAGTTTTTGAGAGACAGAGAGAGACAGAGCATGAACGGGGGGAGGTACAGAGAGGGAGTCACAGAATTGGAAGCAGGCTCCAGGCTCTAAACTGTCAGCACAGAGCCCTACAAGGGGCTCAAACCTATGAACTCTGAGATTATGATGTAAGCTGAAGTTGGAGGCTTAACCGACTGAGCCACTCATGTGCCCTGGTTTAATGCAAATTCTATTTTGGGGTTCTGTATGAAATACCCATAGCCTTTGAAGTGATTATTTACATTTTATTAAATAAATGCTGATTGTGAGTTATGAGATGCTATTATGTTGAAACAGCTTTATTAAAAGCATCTCCACTTGTACACCAAGATCAGAGTTCTATTTATGGGACTTGACAGAGGTAATATCATATATGCTTTTCATAGTCCAGATACTTTCCTTTGTGTAACATTTAAAAAAATTATTTTAATGTTTTATTTATTTTTGAGAGAGAGAGAGAGTGTGTGAGCAGGGGAGGGTCAGAGAGAGGGGGACGTACAAAATCTGAAACAGGCTCCGGGCTCTGAGCTAGTTGTCAGCACAGATCCTGACGCGGGGCTCGAACCTAAACCATGAGATCATGACCCGAGCCGAAGTCGGATGCTTAACCGACTGAGCCACCCAGGCGCCCCTTTGTGCAACATTTTTAGAAAAAGTCTTGTCTTTAATTTTCCTGATACCATAAAATAACCAACCATGGCATTATGAACACAGTACTCCTGAAGCATCAAAATTTGATAAATCAGATGGAAAAGATAAGTACAATATGATCTCACATATATGTGTAATTTGAAGAAAAAAAACCCTCATAATTACAGACACTAGATTGATGGTTGCCAGAAGCAGGGAATGGCGGTGGAAGAAAATGGTGAAGAGAATCAAAAGGTACAAACTTCTAGTTATAAAATAAGTAAGTCATGAGGATGTTATGTAAAGCATTACAACTATAGTTAATAATACTGTTTTGCTTATTTGAAAGGAGCTAAAAGAGGAGATCTTAAAAGTCCTTATCACAAGAAAAAAGAAATTCTATAACTATATATGGTAACAGATATTAACTAGATGTATTCCAGTGATCATTTTGCAATATATGCAAACAGACAAATCGTTGTGATGTATGTTGGAAATTAATATTATGTTGTATGTCAATTATACCTCAATAAAAGAAATCAAAATTAATTTCCAGTTAGTTCCTGGCCCCATTATTCTACTGGAACTCATCTTCTGAGGGTGGGCATGTGAAAGGTTAGAAGGTCTCTTTCCACTAATTCATGAATTTAATTTGTCCAATTAATCAAACAATAGGCGGCATCTGTTCCTTCCTTAACCTTCAAGTTTATATGCCATGATTATTCCATGAGAGACTTTGCCAACTTTGCAAAGCTACTTTATATAAAATTACACAGGTCATAATTTAAAAATCTGAAAATAGATCTGATCCAGAGAGATCCTAAATCTGTTGAATAAGTTTTCCATACAAGGTGGCAAGAAACCATGGTCTTTCTTCATTTTACTGGAAAGATGGATTTTTCCCCTAAGAAAAAAGTAGAGCCCTTGTGTGTTCATTTTTCTAAAACACAAGAATCTTCCCTGTTTTGTTATTTATTAAACTATGAACATATCACTGAACAGCATTTTAACCTTACAGCCCAAACCCATTCAGTTAGATGTCCACAAAATCAGAGTAAACAAAAATTAAGAAGATTTGAAGAACTATTTGTTTTTACATAGTAATCTTTTTCTACAGTGTTGGTATGAATTAGAAGTATAAAACGGAAGCAAGAAAATGCTTGAAGTATTTATGGAAATATTCATTTTTAAGTTCCTTATAGCATTTCAGGAGCACCTACTTAATGTACAAATAATTGATGTGCTAATTACAAATCTTTTTTGTCTGGTTTATGTCCTCCTTTCTCAACTCTTAAAGCCTCATTAGTGAAGTTCTTCTGTGGGTTTTGATGTTATCACAGCTTTAGAAAACCTAAACCAAATGTTATGTGTCTTTTTCAAAAGAAACACAGCATGCTTCATAGTGAACTGGACTCCTTCTGATTTTCTATGATTTTTGTCATGGAATTTTTTATTTATGTTAAAACCAAGGTCAAGAACAAATGATTTTGCTCCATAATCATACTTGTGTGCAAAGAAAAGTTTACCAGCCTATTTATGTTTGATGTATCCTGCAAAAGAAGGAACTTAAAAGTATAGAATGGTGACATTTTAGAATTGCAAAGGTCCTCAGAGATAATCAATCCCATCCCATTTGTTTTAGAATAGATTTGATCTTGAGGAAATTGAACCCTAGAGAGAAATTAAGTGACCTAACCACATTATTAATGGCAGACTTTAGAATAACCAATCTTCTATTGCAACTCCCAGCCCAGGGTTCTGGCTACTATGACTTAAATATTTTCCCTTGTCCACTTAAAAAATATATATATATGTTTATTTACTTCTGAGAGAGAGAGAGAGAGACAGAGAGAGCGAGAGAGAGCAACCATGGAAGGGGGAGAGAGAACGAGATACAGAATCCAAAGCAGGTTCTAGGCATTGAGCTCTCAGCACAGAACCAGACACAGGACTTGAACTCACACACTGTGAGATCATGACCTGAGCTGAAGTCAGCCACTTGACTGACTGAGCCACCCAGGCGCCCTTCCCCTTGTCCACTTTTAAGTTTGCTTAGATTTTATTTCTATTAACTAAATTTTATAATTTGTTATATTGTCTAATAGGAGATAGATATATATCTCTCTGTAAAACATTTTAAAACCAGTTCTTCTTAGACTCTGTGCAGAGGAAAGTAAAATGCTGTAACATTTTCAGGGCATCTGGAATAAAACATATGTTTTAGTAACATAATGCTTATATTAGGCGAGTTAAAGAAAAGAATTTGAATTTTTTGGAACACCTAAATTCACTTTACTTTAATATCATCCTTCTAACGTCGCAACAGTTTCTAAAGTTGCATAGTAAAACTGTTTGGCACCTTTTATCTAATTTTTCATTTCATTTTCCATTTGCAAGAAATGCAATTTATTATTATAAATTTAGATAATAAAATTATTCCTTGTTTCAAATACCTCACGTGTTTTTTTGTTTTTTTTTTGTCTACTAATGATCAAGGACAGTTCAAATGTTTTCCCCCTATATTTTTATTTAGAACACCCTAGAACCTTACAAATTAAGTTTTCCTGTAACCGTTTGTCAAAAGAGAAACTTGAGGTTTAAAAAAGTTCAGTATCATGTCCAAGGTCGCAAAGCTAGTAAGAGTTAAAGCAGAAATTCAAATCTAAGCAGTCTAACAATGGAACCCTTGGTATCATGTTTAAAATATGATCTTGTATAAGATCCCCAAAGTCAATTTCTTTCTCAAGGGTGGTTATATCAGTAAATGACACTCTTTTATTCATGTCTCCGTATTTTTACCTTGTAGAACCCACCAATAATCAGCAGGTCACTAGAAGTGTTCAAACAGAGATGAGAATCATCTTTCAAAGAAATATGCAAGTGCTGAAGAATATGGATATGACTTCTAAGATTCTATGAGTTTTAGGTTCCTTGTGAAATGAATTTCACTAGGATACAGTGTTGAGAATAATTCTTACAGGTTTTTTAGTTAGAATGATGTCTGCATTGCCACTAAAATTTTTAAATTGAAGTGTTTGTTGTTGTTGTTCAAATAATGTTTCAAAGGCATATATTTCTCTCCCAATCTCTCCCCTTTGTTTAGATTTTATTGATTGCAGCATGGCAGAGTAGTTATAAGAATGCTACCATTTGAAAATCAGAATCCTGGTATCTTCAGATGTCTTCTCAGGAAAAAAGAAATATATTGTTAGTATTATTTATTCTGAGTTTTTCCCATCTCCCAAAGCAGAAAATGAGGCAAAGTTTTATTTGTGAGTAATTTATTTGGAATAAACAGATTTGTGAAGGATGGAGTGGTGGAACGAAGAAAAAAGGAAAAAAAAAAAAAAACACCTGGATGCCTGTCAAGTTGGCCACAGGCTGTAGAGACTGAATTTAATCTCCCCTCTGACCTTCTGAGTAGCCAGATGAAATGCTTCTCAGAACTATCCACCTGGGGCAAGAAGGGAGAAGTATTTGTTCACCTGCATTTGTCTCGTGTTGTCAAGTTTCCTGCGCTTTCTGTTCGCACAAGTGTGACCCCTGAGATAATTCCCACAGGCTCTAAACTTTGCATTCAGAGAAGCCCCAGGACAAGAAACGTGAGGAATACCCATGTGAGCTCAGAGCAAAGCCCCCTGTGGGTGTATCTGCCCCAAGCTGGCCAAAACCTGCTCAGCTGGTCACTGTGCAGCTTCAATGAGTGAGGTTCAAGAGGATTTGCAGTAGAATATGAGAGGTTCATTTCAAAGGCTTATCATGCCTTCCAATTGTATTCTTTATACCATGTTTCTGACAGGTAGAGAAGCACACGCAGCACAAGAAGAAGAAAATTTCTAGGTGTGGAATAGCAGGTACTTTCAACTTTGGAGCCTGGCTCATTTCCCTCAACCCAGACCTATCTGGTCCTGTGGTAAAATGAGTTAGAAATGTCCTGGGGACAGGAAGACAGCCTGATAGCTCACTGGAATTGTACAGGTAGAGGGATCATGAAATGTCACTTAGTCTACATGCTACCCTGAAGCATTAATTCACAGTATATTTTATTGTCTTGACATTTAAATATAGTCATTTGATACAAATACATTTTGGATGAAAGTTTTACATGCTTTCTTGGATAGGGTATCAGCACTGACTGCTGGAGCCACAGGATGAATTCAGAAAGTTAGTTTTTGTGTCTATTAAAGTAGCTAAATCTAGTAGCTCTGAGCTCATCAAATTCTTACTTATGGATGAGATTATTCTATGGCCAAGAACTCAATAAATAGGAAGCAGGCATACATAAATAGGAATGTTGCATTAGACATTTACCAACAGAAGTGTCTCTTATCTTTAGTTTAAATATAGGCTCATGGTAAACTGGTTCTTTGATTTGCTTTTTGTTTTGTTTTGTTTTGCATTCATATGTAGATTTTAATGAATCAACATCTCCATCTTTACTTCTGGTAGATTATAAACATTTTATATGAAATCTCTTCTAGAAATCTTTTAATGCCTCCTTGTTGGGCTCATGTTCTTAGATTTTTTGTTTGTTTGTTTGCAGTATATGGGTACCAGTTCAAACTACCACAAACAAAATAAATGCATACATACAAGCAGATAATCAAGACTTAACTGCCCTAATAAGAACTTCGTACCATTTCTGGCTTTTGTAATGACTGGATTCAAATAATATCATTAGTATTCTCTCCAACTCTTAACTCTGCTTTTGCCATAGTGGCTTAATTTCCAAATGTGGACACCAAGAAATTTAGATTTATGGTCTGTAAGGGTAAACTCAGGTGAAAGGGTGTGCTCTTTCCTACTAGCTCTGGAAAAATTTCCAGGAAACACTCTGATTGGTGGTTGTGATCCCTATCCATTGTTTTGGATAGGAGGATGGAATGTGTATTGTCTAGGACTGGATCACATGCTGACTCTTAGAAAAAGGGACAGAAACAATTCCTCTCTCTATAGATTGACATCAGAGGAGCCAGTAAATCTTTAAGAGTCCATCTGTGTGTCATTGCCAAAATAAGGATGTTAAGACTGCAAAATTATTATGTGTATCTCTCATGTTTCTCTAATGACATTTAGCAGTTTAGAAATTCTGCCTTCTCAGTGGTCCAGAAACATCTAGAGGCCAAAGGCGGTTTCTTGTAAATTTTATTGAAACTATGGTCTATCAGAGTGCCTGGCACTTACTACTAATTAAAAATTGAATTGGTCACAGTTTTTCTGATTAAAGATATACCATGACATTCGGGTCAGTTTATTTATAGAGTAAATCAAACACTTTAAAACTATATATGACAGAACAATCATCACCTAATTCAGATTACATCATGTAAAATAGATCAATAATTAACATTCTACCCGACAGGGAGGATCAAATGCTTGAGAAAATCAGTGTGGGTAGTGCTGTTGAAATCTGCTTCTAATTTTGTCCTGAAAACATTTCGTGATCAGTAGTAGTTCTGTAGATTTTTATGCATGTAAATAAAGGAAACGTGCAAGTTAATAAAATTGTATCATGTTTCATCATGAGTAATGAATAGCTGCAGAGTCTTCAATGAGAAAACTAGATTTGCTACATTTTAAGCATTTCAACAAAAACAGAAGTGGGAATTCATTAATATGTAGTCTAGGTGTTTTTCTTTGTGTTTAATCTGTCACAGAAAACAAACTGTGATATTGTTAAATAAAATGAAGCCAATTGAATATCTATTCAGGTTTGGACATTCTCTTACCATCACATCTTATCTGTCACTTACATGGGGATAAAATAATATCTCCTGCTTTAAAAGAAAAATTTCCAAAGTGCTGAAATAATTTTACACAATTCATGGTGAATGTAAAAATAACCTACAATAGGGTCTTATGCCAAATTAGGCAGCACTTTAGAGAAGCAGGGAATAAAGGCTCAAAGTGAGAGGGAGCTAGGAAGAGAGCATTCTCCTCCTTGTCAGAATAATTGGTTCATTAAATGGAAGGAGAGAAGGGGAAGAGATAAAATGGGAGGAGAGTTCCCACTATTAAATATGTATTGCACAAGGTCTCTCTCAACTTGCATTGCAGCATCACAGCTGATATACACAGACCCTAATAAGCAGCAAAGTGAATAGGGAGCTGGACTCCCAATTGTTCAATCTGGTTCTTTTCCCCAGTGATAAAGAGAAGGGTGCACCGGTTCCCCTAATCCCAGGGATCAGACCCTGAAGCTAAGCAAAAGGAAGAAAGGGCTGATTAAAGCCACAGCAGTCAAGACCTTTGTGCAGTTGTGATATGTGGGTGTATATAGACACATGGCTGTATAAAGAGCACACATGTGGTCAGTGGAGTGCTGTGAGTGAGCCTCTAGGATGAATAGTGCCATTATAAACATAAGTCATTATTAGTAGCCAGCATAAATAGGTTGGCCTGTCATGGGGTTAAGATCTGTGATCCACTGGGACTTGCCACTCTTCAGAGCAAGGGGATGCAGCTGCTGTTAACAGAAAAATCTGTCTTGAGAACGTATCCAAGAGCCGATGGAAAAGTGGTTGCTCGTAGATGTGGTCTTTAATTAAAGTGGTTGTTGTAGAGAGAAGGTCATCAATCGGAGGTGACCCTTGGATCGAGTTTTGATCTCCAACTCACTGTTCAGTTTTATTCAAGGGACAAAGAGTCAGGAGGGAACCAGAGTGAATAATATCAAGGCAGGAGACACATTTACTTGTGATGTGTAAAACCATAAAAGGTTCAAAGTTTGGGTTTTGGTTCAAATAAAATCCCAAGAGTTCAGATGGTTTTCTAAACCCTCTGAACCTCATCAATGCAGAGAACCAGCTGAAAGAAATCTTGCAAGAGCAAAATGGTTCTCAAAATGTTTGGCCACTTGACTAAAAAATCTGGCCAGAAAAATACCATCAGCAACTTACGGAAGTCTAGGCAAATGACATGGAAAGGTATGCTTTAAATGTCCTGCAAGGCAGCTTTCCCAGATTTTAGCTACTGTTTGATTGCCCAAATAGAGTGAGAATGCGAATGGAGGCACGAATGGCGTCCATAACATTTAAAAGAAGTGTTGTCAAGAAACAAAAAACTAGAAGGGCTTACAGAGTCACAGGTTATTGAGATTAGAAAACAAACCAGAGAGGCACAGAATGCTCAAGATTTGGGTAGCAACATTGTCACACAGAACATATTCTGTCTTCCATGTTTCCTGACTTTAATACTCCTAGAATAGAAGCTGAGGAAGAACAAGGCTGGGAAAATCAGTCCGTGAGGAAAGAGGGTATCTAAATTTTCCTAACTGCCTATTCCTTTTTCCTGCCTTCACCTTGATGGCCATCACGTCTCCTGTGAAGATATAGGACTGACCAGGGGCAAATCTTAACAGAATTTCTTCTCTTAGCATCCTCTCCTTAACATCCATAATATGAAACTTTTCTAGATTCTTTGTACATTCTTTCTCTACTGTGACTACCCAGGGTTTCTCAACCACGGATTTCCCTCGCCTTCTATATCCTGGCCTTTTCTTAGTCATAAGTATCCTCTTGGCATTGTAGCCGAAAAGAACAGGTCAAAGCAATTTATAGTCAGATATACATGTGAGAGAATAGCTTTATGTGTTTTCTCTGCTGAGGTAAAGTTCCTTCTGTGAGAATAATTTCCTAATAAAAATAAAAATAACGTCCAGTGGTGAGGGGGAACCCTTAGAAGAGGGAGTCCTTATTTCAAATTTTCTTTAGCAAGGAGAAAAGTTGCTTTAATCACTTCAGCAGTAAGTTGTGTGTCTTTATGATAGCAAGGATCATGATATACAGAAGATCTTTAATCAGGATATGTTGAAATATTTTTACCATCCCCATAGAAGTTTGCAACCCTTTACCAATATTTAAGATCTATTTTTTGGTATCTCATTGTTAATGACTCAAGTTAAAAATGTTAATCTTATTAGCAAATATATGTAACTATTTTCTACCCCTAAAAAAAAGAAAAAAAGAGGGAGTCTTAATATCCATCATATATACAGCTTTCAGTGGATAGAGTTGTTGTATGTGGATCCTTTTACCCTTTCCCCAGCTTCTGGAATTATGCACCTGCTGAGAGATCACAGGTATGTCTGTCTCTCACTGGCAAATGCTCTTGACCTCAGACTGGCTTCACCCAAGAATATGCTCTCCCTCTTCCAGGGACAGCTGTGACCAGAGATTGACAGATTCAGGAATGAAGAGCTTTTCACCCCTTCCCCCATAATTAATCCTAGTTTGAGTCAACCATGAAGAGCCAGCCTAGCTCTGGGTCACCACCTTGTTTTTTTGGGATCATCCAAGAATTTGGTCACACTTACTTGCACAAGGGTTATTTAGAGAGCGATCTCAGGAGATGCATCTGTAAGCATGTGAGGAAGGCAGGATGAGGCAGAAGGACATGAATGATAACTCTCTGTTTCCAGAAATACTCAATGTAAAACAGTGTTTCTCCTTACATTCTCAAGTAGGCCAGTCAGCTTCTCATAAATACTACTGTTTAAGAGACTCCTGCTGCAGATAGCAGACTGGCTCACATCTTGCATTAGGAAGAGAAGGGTGGTGCAGTGGGAGCTCAGAGGGAGAGTGTGTGAGGAAGAGTGAATGGAGGTCAGTGTGGGCCGGGCAATTATGGGTGCATAATAATGGGTCTTAGCATACTAGAGGAGAACCTTCCCCTCTGTCAGGCAAGCTATCATTCCATTTTCACCTCCAACCTGCAAATTTCAAAACCGATCCTTACTTTTTATATCTGCCCTCCATGTTGCAGGTACAAAAACATTTCAGAACAAATGTGATCTGATCATTTTCCTATAAATAGAGATCTTAATTATCACATTTATCCATTTTATTTCTTTTGAAAGGTTTTTAGAGGTTGTATATCAATGACATCCCTTCCGAAGGATTTGCATTTGAAAGGCTGTTGTTCAAATTTAATTCACATTTGACACAATGTTTTCTCTTGCAGAACATTATGGAATATCTGAAAATCAGGTTTCAGCAGCCTCTATTCTACATCGCTCTGATCATTTCGCTTTTTATTATGGGTGTGTTCTAAGTGAATTTCATGTGTGTTGTGGAAATGAAAAAAAAATCAGAAAATATTCATAGTCTTTATTCAGTCCCATTTTGATTTTGAACCTGCCCTCCCTGTTTTGTCTTCCCCATGGGAAGTGCTGCCTACAGGAGCCTGCAGGACAGTGTCTCTGGGCTTCCTGGGTTTTCTGGGGGCCAGAACAAGCATTAACCTGAAGGAAACTCAGTGCCTTGTTGATGGAGAGTCACAATTAACTTTTATCTCCGACTCTTTGCTTTTCTCCTGTGAGAGCAAGTCTGTATGAAATCATTCCACGTGCCCCGATGGTTTGTTTTGCACGTCAAGCTCCAGCAGTTCTCAGTCAAAACTAAGGTTACATCCCACAAACCCAAGCTACAGTGAGGGCTCTCTTTTAGGGCAGCAGGATGTGCAGCTTCCCCCCTGGCTAATCCCATTATCTCAGGAAAAAAAAATAATGTTGGGTATTGATAGAAGAGGTCCCCTTCTTAGGGAGAGCTGTCCAGAGAAGAGATCAGAGGCAGCAGGAATAAGCATCTATTTGTTTTGTATGCTGTTCTCATATTAAGAAATCTTGGCCCGGCAGTGAGAACCCCCCTCCAAAAAAAAAAGATACACACCAAAATCAGATGCAAATGCAGGATACAGAGTAAACTGCAGAGTGGTATGCTGTCTTCGTATCATTGCTCATTTTACAGGTTTTGTCAGTTGCTGAAAAACGGTGGAGGATAATTGGCCTGAGATGTAAAGCCACACTCGGCTGTTCCAAGGAACAAAGAAAGACAGCTTTAGCCCACAAGGCCATATTTTGTGAAACACACTCTTCCTTTTTAGTAATGAGCAGATACACAGTGCTCCTTCTCAGCTCTGAAAAATCTGTAGCTTTCCCCCTGCAATGTTGTACAAGGCATTTAAACTGGTGCCATTTGTAATGCCGTGGTCGGTCTCATTGAACCGAGAGCCTACACTTGTTATCTTAACGAAAGGCGAATGACTGCAGCACTCCGGAGCAGCTGTGTGAGAGCAGCAATATCCTTCCAGCATATTTGACCTTATGACGATAGCATCAGAAACCATGATAGCAAATAATCAGGACCCACAAAGTACCCGTCCCGGCCACTGTCATGATATTCTAGGTGTAGTCCATGTTTCCTGTTTAGAAGTGGGCAAATATTTGTCAAGAAATATGAATATGAAAATCTGACTGAGGAATTCAGGTCACAGGGAGAAGACACAAGTAGCCCACGACCCCCAAGGGAAATATAAATATGTTGTCCTAAGGAAAAAGCATTCCCCATTCAAACTCCATCGTCATCCTCCACTGTTGGCACGGCGACATTGCCAAAGGTGACTGTGATGACGCCTCTACTTTTTGTTCTCACTTTCTCTTTTGAATTCTGTCACCATCCTGACTTCTCTTCTTTAAAGTCCCACCCCTACCACATGTCATTTTCACTGTAATTTACTTGCTTTGCTTTAATCCACTGTGGATACAACAGAGTGATCTTAAAAGCAAAGTTGATTATATCACCTCCTTAATAAAAATTTCCAAACATTCCCATAATACTTAGAATAAAATCAGAACTCTCCAGTGGAGGCCAAGACTGGGCATGATCTGTGCTTTCTCTCAGTTACTTATGCTCTCATGACTCACTTCTTCTCCCTCATCATACTCCAGGAATGGTGAGTGGCTTTCTTTCTTCTTTCTTTGCCCAAACCTTTCCTCAAGTGCCCCCTCTACCTACTTTTACTTAAACTAGTCACTTACATTACTTAGTTACTTCCTTAAACTAATTATTTCTTCTCGCCACTCAAGTCTCAGCTTAAATGCTACTGCCCGGTTGGAATCTTCCTTTTCAGTTTTTCTTTGCACAGTGCTATATTCGTTTTTCGGGTTCACGACATAGTGACCCAACAGCCCCATACAGTGAGCTGTGTTCATCCCTATCAGGGCAGTGACCATTTGTCCCCCCCCCCCCCCACAACACCGTTCCACCATTATTAACTACATTCCCTGAGCTGCACCTTTCATACCTGTGACTTACCCATTCTATAACTGGAATTTTGTAACTCTTAATCCCCTTCACCTATTTTGCCCATCCCTCTAAGCCTCTCCCCTCTGGAAGCCACCAATATTTATTTATGCTCGCTGTATTCATGATTCTGTTTCTGTTTTGGTTTTTCTTTTGTTCATTTGTTTTGGTTTTTAGATTCTACACATAAGTGAAGTCATCTGGCATCTGTCCTTCTCTGTCTGACTTATTTATTTAGCATAATACTTTCTAGGTCCATCCATGTCTCGGATGGCAAGATCTCATTCTTTTTAAGGGCTGAGTAATATTTGATTGTATATAACACATCTTCTTTATTCATTCATCTATCAGAGGACACTTTAGTTGCTTCCATATCTTGTCTTTTATGAATAATGCTACCATAAACATGGGGGTACATATATCTTTCCTAGTTCCTTTTTTCATTGGGGGCCGATAAATATTCAGTAGTGGAACTACTGAATCATATGTGGTTTTTTTTTGTTTTTTTTTTTAATTTTTCTGAGGAAACTCCATACTGTTTTCTACAGTGGTTGTACCAATTTACATTCCCACCAACAGTGCACAAGGGTTCCCTTTTCTTCACATCTTCACCGACACTTGTAATTCCTTGTGTTTTTCATATTAGCCATTCTAACAGGTATGAGATGCCATCTCATTATGGTTTTGATTTGCATTTCCCTGATGATGAGTAATGTTGAGCATTTTTCAAGTGTTTGTTGGCCAGCTGTACATCTTCTTTAGAAAAATAGATATCCATGTCCTCTAGCCATTTTTAATTGGATTATATGGTTTTTCTACTATTGAGTTTTATGAGTTCTTCAGTTCTTCGACTGAAGAACTCATAAAGAAGAATTTATCTACAATAGTTTCCTCCATCCCTTTTATTTTATATCTAAGCTTTGAGATTGTTCCTTACAGGTTAACAGGTTCAATCATTTGTAATTATTTTGTATACTTGTTTTCTGCCTCCTTTAAACTATAAATTTTTTGAACTCAAGAATTAGGTCTCCCCCCGCCCCCATTTCTCTTTTTCCTCCTGTTATCTGCAGAGCCTACTCCAGTACTTACCATATATTCCATATTTAATAAATGTTTACTGAATAAGTAAATGTTTCCATATGTCCTATTTTATTTTAGACCTTACTTTAATTTTCTTCCTCATTTGGCCCCCTAAAGAGTAGAACCTAACATCCCATCCTGTCCTCATCTTCAATTTCTTGTGGACTCATGGAACCCCTTCTTTTCTCTTCCTTTATCTTCTGTGTTTCCATAGGAAAAGACAAAGCCAAAGTAATGTCATTGAGCATAGGAGAGGGCATCACAGATGGGAAGGAGAGATAACATATGATGGAGGGCATCAGCATGGTTCCGTGTCTTCTCAAAGGGCTCCTGGCAAAATGAGAGCAGAAACAAGCTAAGCAGATGGTCGGAGTCATCTGCTTTTGCAATTCAGTTGTTTATGTTTTGCCTGCTTTCCTGTCACTTTCGGCTCTTGAGCCCTTATAGGCAGGGTCTTGTCCATGATTATTATGGGAGGTGTCACCTAATGAAGTTTGGGCATTTTATAAACACTGACTGGTTGGTAGTAAAAATTTTAAGCCAGTGCAGGGAAGTTCAGGAAGTATATATGATAAACTTGACCTGAACCAATGATGTTTCAAATTAGTTAGATGACCTTGAATAGAATTGGCCAGAGTTTCCTATATACATTTTCTCTAACAGCTTTTACAATGCTAATTACTCTCATGATATCAGGTGGGCTCACCATCTGAATGTGAAAAAAACAAGCCATTTATTAGTAGTCAAGCACTCCTAAAGCACAGCAACAGTGGGAGCTTTTAACATACAAAGTTCACTCATTTGATTCACATTTATTACTGTGGACACTGTTGATGGTATAGAACACAAGGAGAAACAGTCCTTGCCTTTTCACCTTATTCTTTTTAAACTAGAAAGATGAACAAAAAGGAAAACAAAAATGTATTCAACTACTTAGTTCTCTAGCACAATCAGATTTATTTACTGGAAAGTATTACTGATACTACCCTGGCATTGTCACTGTTTTTTGAAAGACTGAAATTTTTCTCGGATTAGGGCTTAAGCTGACAAAAATGTGTTGTTTATGGGGTTCTGCCAACATGAAAGCTCTGAGCTTGATAATCATTGGGAGGCCAACAAATCAGATGAGAAACCATTGGTAAAATGGTTGGATTTTTGTTTGCTCATTTTTTCTATAATAATAAAGTCTAAGATTATACTTTTAAATTTGATATTAAAATAAAATTACAATTTTTAATATGCTGAACCTATTTTTTTTACAAAATATAGAAAGCATCTAAGAAGACTTTATGATTTATAAATAATGTCGAGCATGGTGACCGTGGATGAGCAGGATGCAGAGTGGATCTTACTGATCTACTACAATCATTATCATAGAGGTTGGGTATGTGGACTTTGCAATGTATTTTTAATCAGTATTTGCAGATTTAATTTAGAATATTCACAAACTGTGAGTCGCACATTGTGTAGCTGAGTGCATGTTTAGAAGTTAATTCTGTCAATCACTATAAAGAATCTGAGATTTTACCTTACTTTGAAATTAACAAGGTAGCTTGCCACAGTTTCATAGATGCTGGCAGAAATATGAGACTTCTGGATTAGAGACATTTAGCTTTATTACTCATAGCACTAAAGGCAGTATAACTTTGTTTGCATTAGTCCCTCTTGAATTCCAAGTCCCAGAGGGCAATGGCAAGATGGACTCAGTTAGATGCCACACACATAGTAGGTCTGTGTCATTCTGAAGAACATTGACCTTCGGAAATCCCAGTCACTTAACGGCAATGCTAGTGGGGTACCTGGATGGCTGTCAGTTATGCATCTATCCCTGGATCTCATCTCAGGTCTTTGATCTCAGCTCAGGTCTTTGATCTCAGGGTTGTGAGTTCAAGCCCCATGTTGGGCTCTCTGCTGGGTGTGAAGCCTGGTTATAAATAGATAAACAAACAAATAAAGTATGTATGTATGTGTGTATGTGTGTTGGGGTACCTTACTGGCTCAGTCAGTTAAACGTCCGACTCTTGATTTCGGCTCTGATCATGATCTCACACTTAATAGTTTGAGCCCTACATCCACAGACCCTGCTGGGGATTCTCTCTCTCTCTCAGTCTCTCTGCCCCTCTCTCACTTGTGCTCTCTCTCTCTCAAAATAAATAAATACTTACAAAGAAAAGCATGTGTCATGGGGAAGATACAGCATTTAAGAAAAATTAAAAAAGAAATAACAGTGCCTTTATTTCTTCCTAGCACTGCTAGGAAAGCTACCTAGTCTTTGCTTCAGAAGGAGTAATTATTTTTATTATATTCTTAAGGGTGTAAAAAAGTACCCTTTGCCCTAGAGGGAGACACTATCTCTATCTTCGAAAGTTGTCCATCTATATAAATATTCTTAAAAAGATAGTCTGGGACAAAACTGTTACAAAACATGTAGAGATGTCATGAAGAGTTACTCTGTAAAGATACTGCTCACTGCTAAATGGGCATGCAGAAAACAATTCTCAGTTTTAAATAAAATACTAAGCAAGAAGCTAAAAGACATAATGATGGCAGGGTATATTTACATTTTGAATGAAAGATTTTTGCATGAAAAATTGATATTTGAACTCCAAGTTTGAAGTCAAATTCTAACAATTTTTAAAGAATGTGAGCCTCACATTGGTATACAGTAAGTGATCATCCTTTTGATGCAGAAAGGTGGGCAGAGTTATCAGAATGTTAAGTCCAGAAATTTTGAAATGACACATTGGATTTCTGACAAAGGTAAAATTGCTTCTTTTAAACAAATGTTAAAATTTCAGAATATTAAAACTTAAACTGCTTAAGGAACTTCTGTCATGTCTGAAATTTTTTGATGTTCATTGGCATAATTTAACTTCTACAATTCCCACACACTGCACAGTTAAAATTAATTTCGGCGTACAGAATCTGCCCCAAAGAAGATTCAGAAAGATGGGTTCACATGTTGCAATGACCTTTGAATGGTTAGAATGTTCTACTTAAAGTGATGAAAATAGAGATTTCCAGCAAATTACAGCAACTAAAAGTTTCCACATTATGTAATTTTTGGTTTAATTAATTCCTTATAGTGCTATCAAATACCTATGGTAGGTTATGCTGTTTACAGTGAGTTGGTTTATAAGCCTGCTCTCCAGGCACCCACAGCCTAGAAGAAGACTATAAGAGAAACTATATTGACCGAGTCATACAGCACTGTACACTTCCTAAATAGTAATTAATTATATGGAACCAAAACTTATTTAAGGTTAATCACAAGGAAGAAAAAGAAAATACTTTGTACTTATAACTACACTCTCTTCACCTTAGAAACACCAAAGTTAAATCCCTTAATGAAAAATGGCATGATGAAAATGTATAATAAGCCAAATGCAGGTTTTCAAGCTTTCATCTGTGACCCTTGAGCAAGTTAGCTAGCCTCCATTTGCCTTAAATTTTTCATGTGAGGATGGAGATAATGATATCACCTACCCAGTAGTGTTGTTGCAAAAAATATTAAGAAAAATGGAAAATACTTGTGACAGTGCTCAACATAAAGTTAGCGGTCAAGAAATGCTTGATGTCATAGTTGTGATTGTTGATGTAAAATGTAGCTTCACTAGGATAAGTTTTCAAAAGTGCTATACTTGATAGTAGTGCAATATACTCATGAAGATAATTTATATTATGTATACAACGAACAATAATTCTGGTTAGATATTTTAATTTTTATTTTCTTATTTATTAGCCATATTGAGATACAATTCACACACCATAAATTCACCAATCTGGTAGGTAAATGTGATGTTTTTTAAGTCTGTCAATGGGTTGGGTAACCTTTTGTGTATCTTCTTTGCCTAATTGCCTATTTTGATACTTTGTCTCTCTTTTCTTAATATTTATTTACTTTTAAAGGTTTTAATGTTTTATTTCCTTTTGAGGGAGAGACAGAGACAGAGCACAAGTGGGTGAGGGACAGAGAGGGAGACCCAGAATCAGAAGCGGTCTTCAGGCGCGGAGCTCTCAGCACAGAGCCATTCGGGGCTCAAACCCACAAACCACAAGATCATGACTTGAGTGGAAGTCAGAGCTTAATGGACTGAGATGTCCAGGTGCCTCTATCCTTTGTCTATTTTTTTTAAATGTTTTTTATTTATTTCTGAGAAAGAGAGAGAGAGAGAGAGAGAGCATGGGCAGGGGAGGGTCAGAGAGAGAAGGAGACACAGAATCTGAAGCAGACTCCAGGCTCTGAGCTAGCCGTCAGCACAGAGCTCAAAGCGGGTCTTGAACACATGAACCATGAGATCATGACCTGAGCTGAAGTCGGACGCTTAACCGACTGAGCCACCCAGGTGCCCCCTCCTTTGTCTATTTTTAAGTTGGGTTATTTGTCATAATATTGACATCTGAGTTATATATTTATTTTGTAATCAAGTATCTTATCAGATTTATGATTTGAAAATATTTTCTCCCATTCTGTGGGCTATCTTCAATATCCTGACCTTCAATTCCTTGGAAGCACACAAGGTTTTAATTTTAACTATTTTTTTCTTTTGTTACTTTTTTGTTGGGGTCATCTCTAAGAAGATTTAAAGCCCAAGATCATGAAAATTTCCTTATGTATTCTCTTCTAAGAGGGTTTTAGCACTTATAGTCAGGTCTTTGATTCACTTTGAATTAACACTTTATTATGTCAAGAAATGCTCCATATTTATTCCTTGCATGTGGATAATTAGTTATCAAAGTATCGTTTGTTGAAAATACTACCCTTTCCCCCATTGAATTATCTTGGTGAAAATCAATTGACCATAAACATAAGGGTTTATATGTGGATTCTCAATTTTATTTCATTAATCAATACATCTATTCTTATTCCAATATTATATTGTCCTGATTACTATAGCTGTGTATCAAGTAGGGAATTGTGTGGCCTCCAAGTTTTTTCTTTTCAATATCGTTTTGACCATTCTTGGCCTCTTATATTTCAATAAGAGTTTTGGAATCAGCCTTTAATTTCTGCAGAAGATGAAAGCTGGGATTTTGACATGGATTTGTATTGAATCTGTAGATCAATTTGTGTATTACCATCTTTGCAATACTGTTTTCCTGTCCACAAGCATGGGACGTCTTCTCCTTTAGTTATGTTTCTTTTAAATTTTTCATCACTGTTGCATAGTTTTCACTTCTTTTGTTAAATGTATTCCTAGTTATTTTCTATTTTTGATGACTTTATAAACGGAATTATTTATTCATGTTTATTTTGTTCATTGCTAGTGTATAGAAATAAAATAGATTTTTATTTATCCTGTATACTGCAAACCTGTCAAACTTATTTATGAGTTCCAATAGGTTTGTAGAGGGTTTCTTGGAATTCTCTGTATCTGTCATCTATGTGCAAGGTTTCATTTATTTCACTTCCTTGTCTAATCTCTCTGGCTGGAACTAACGGTACAATATGGATTGAAGAAGTGCAAGTGGACATCCTTGTCTTGTTACTAGTCATAGGAAAAAGCACACAGTCCTTTCTTCATCATGGTCTTCAGTTTGATGTTAGCTGTGGCTATTTTTATTGAGGATTTTTATCGATGATTTTTATCAGACAGGAATTTCTCTTCAATTCTAGTTTTGCTGTTTTTTCATGCACATGTGCTGGATTTTGTCAAATGCTTTTTATGCATCTGTTGAGATTATCAGGTAGTTTTTTTTTTCATTTATAACTCTGATATGGTGTATGACACAATTTGATTTTCAGAAGTCAGACCACCCTTGAGTGTATGGAATACATTCCACTTGGACACGTTGTATAATTTTTTATAAATGACGGTAAATTCAATTTTCTAGTATTTTGTTGAGAAAGTTTACATCTCTGTTCATAGGAAGTATTCATTTATAGCTTTATTTTCTTGTGAAGTTTTTGTATGCTTTTGGTATGAAAAAAAGCCTGGCCTCATAAAATAAGCTGGGGAGTGTTACTCTTCTAGTTTTTGAAGGAATTCATAAAGTTTGGTATTAATTTTATTTTAATGTTTGGTCAAATTCAACAGTGAAGCCATCTAGGTCTTGGCTTTTTATTTTTTTGTGTGGGGTATTTTAAATGACTAATGACTAATTCAATCTCTTTACATTTTATAAATCTATTCAGATTTTTTATTTCCATTTCAGCTCAGTTTCAGTAGTTTAATCTTTCTAGGAAAGTGTCTTTTTAGCCTCAGTTATCTAATATCTTGGCATACCGTTGCTTATAGTATTCTCTTATGATCCTTTTTATATCTAGAAGCCCAATAAAGATGACCCTGCAGTCATTTTTAATTATATTAATTTGAGACTTATCTCTTTTTTTTCTTGTTGACTGTAAAGGTTTTGGGATTTTGTTGGCTTTTTCAAAAAACCTGCTTTTGCTTTTGTTGGTTTTCTCTTTTGATTTTCTATTTCATTAATTCCCACTCTAATGTTTATTGTTTCCAAGATCTGCTTGCTTTAGGTTTAGTATACTCTCTTTTTCCAGTGTCTTAAGGTAGAACATAGATTATTGACTTGAGATTTTTTTGTATTTTTTTAAAAAATATAGGTGTTACAGCTGTACATTTCTCTCTAACCACTGACTTAGTTGCGTGCCATAAATTTTGGTATTTTGTATGTCCACTTCAATTCATCTTAAAATATTTTCTTACTTTCTTTGTGAGTTCTTTGACTTACTGCTTATGTTGAAGTGAATTGTTTACTTAAAACATTATTTGGGAATTTCCCAAATGTATTTCTATTATTGATTTCTTATTCCACTCTGGTTGGAAACGTACTCTGCATGGTTTAATTTTTAAAACCTTTTTGAGGCTTCTCTTATACTGTAGCATACAGCCTCGCCTAAAGAATATTTCATGTGTACCTGAGAGAATATATATTCTGCTGTAGTTGGGTAGAATGTTCACTAGGGGCTTGCTAGATCCAGTTGGTTTATAATATTGCTCTTGTCTTCTATTTCCTTGTTTATTTTCTGCCTAACCTAAATATTCTGACCATCATTTAAAGTGGCTATCAAAGTATATAGCTAGTATTACTGAATTCCCTGTTTCTCTTAGAGTCTATCTGGACTGATAAACTATTGCCACTCTAGCAGTCTTATTGTTTCTGTTTACATATCATTTTTCTCTCATTTTCCTTTTAACGTATGTTTATCTTCAAATGCAAAGCATATCTCCTTTAGATAGCATACTGTTAGATCATTTTTTAATTTAATTTAATTTTCCTTTTTAAAAAATTATTTTCTTTAGTCTTTTAATTTCTTCATTTGATTAATTTTACTTACATTTAATGTTATTATTGATACAGTTGGATTTATATCTGACTTTTTACTTTCCATTTTCTATATGTTTCCTGTTTTCTTTTTTTCTTAATTCTTTTATTATAGCCTTTTTCTGGAATTAAGTGAATATTTTCTAGGGTAACATTTTAAGTCTCCTAATGATTTTTTTTACTACTTTTTTAGTTATTTTCATAGTGGTTGTTCCAAGCCTTACTGCATACACATCTTAAATTATGAGAATCTAGTTCCGATTTATGCTGAGTTCTAATGAGATATGGAAATGTTCCTCCTCTTCAACTCATTCTTTCTTCCCGTTTTTGCTCTTGTTGCACACGTATTATATCTATAAATGTTACAACAGCAATAGTACATTGTTATAATTATTACATTATGTAACTGTATGTCTCTTATGGAAAGTGAGTAAACAAAAGATTAAGTATATGTTTACAGAGACTGTGATGTTAACTTTTTTTAATTTACCATATCTAGTTCACTTATTTTGTTCCTGTGGCCTTGGGTTCCCATCTGATATCACTTCCTTACTTCAGTAGAGATTTGATCCTACCTTCCTCTTGCTGTTAATTATCAAATATATTATGTGTCTTTACATGAAAAGCCCAAGAATTCAACCTTATGCATACTGTTTTCTACAGTTGCTCTTTAGATTATTTAAAGGAAACAAAGAGAAGAAATATGCACTTAATCTATCTTTTATAATTACATAATTACCTTTACTGACACTTTACTTTTTTGTGTGAATTCAGGTATTACTATCTGTGTTCACTTTCTTTCAGCCTGAATAAATCCTTTCGGTAGTTCTTATAAGTCAGATCTGCTGTTAAAAAAAGATGTTGTTCATGTGAATTTTTAAATTTCACTTTTATTTTTGAAAAATAGTTTGTTCATATAAGATTCTTGGTTGACAGTTTTTCTCTTCCAGCACATTGAATACATTATCCCACTGCCTTTGGCCTTGACTATCTCTGATGGGAATTCCAAGGTTAATTTTATTCAAATTCCCTTATACATGATGAGTCATTTTTCTCTTGTAGATTTAAAATCCTCTCTTTGTCTTTCAACATTTTTACTATTATGTGTCTGAATATAGGTCTCTTTGAATTTATCAAGTTTCTTGAGCTTGTTGGATGTGTGGATAACTTTTTTTCTAAAAATTGTGAAGTTTTTTGCCATTACTTCTTCAGAAATTTTTCTTTTTCCTTTCTCTATCTCCCCTCCTTTTCCTACTCTCATTATATACATGTTAATGTGCTCAATAGTGCCTTACAATACTTTGGTGTGCTCTTCATTATTCCTCATTCTCTTTTCTCTTTGTTCTTCTGATCATATAATCTCTATTTACTGATCTTCCAGTTTATTATTGCTCTTTTCTGTTAACTCAAATCTAGTCTTGAGCCTTTCCAATATAATTTCTATTAACAGTTTTGTACTTTAAACTCTAGAATTTCAAATTAGTTCTTTTTTTAGAATTTTTATTTATAGATAGTCTTTGCTTAATAAGGTATTATCTCCACATCTACCTTTACTTCTTTAAGCATTGTTTACTTTAGTTCCTTGAAGTCTTTGTCTGCTCAATCCACCATCTGAGCCCCATCAATCACAGCTGCTATTACCTGCTTTTCTTTTTCCCATGTATAGGGCAGACATTCCTGTGTCTTTGGAAATCTCCTAATTTTTTTGTTCAAAACTGTACATTTTACAAAATGTGTTGTAGAATCTCTGGATATTGACATCTACCTTTGGAGTCTTGTTCTGTTGTTGTTTGCTTGTTTATTTGTTTAGTGACATGGCTGGATGATTTTAGTGAACTGTATTTCCCCTATAATGTAACCTTGGCATGAGCACAGTCTCTCTGGGAGGGCAGTGGTTTTAACAGGACTCTCTTGTTTTTTTCCTGGTTGTTCCAGTAAGTGATCTGCCTTTGTTGTTACCACACCTACCTAACAAGCCTCCAGGATTTGCTGGTTGATTTCTCTATTGTTTTCAACAATGCCTCAGGGTATAAATTGGCTTCGAGTCTGATCTGGTGGAATTTAGTCCTCTGGAGGGGGGTAGGGTAGTATTTGGGTAATACTGAGCCAACCTCAAGAGAATTTTTTAGCAGCCTCTTTTCCTGGTCTCCTCTCTAACCCCTCCAACCACTACCCTACCCCAGCATTTAAATTTCTACTTCATCCTCAATTCATGTTCTTCTCATAGAGCTATCTGCCTCCTCTTAATTGCTTACCACTAAAATCTGTATTGCTTTTAAGAACACTCTTAGGCTTGAACTCTTCCCCCACACCCCTGCCATCACCACACTGTGCGCGCGCGCACACACACACACACACACACAACTCTAAATATGACCTTCTTGGAAAGAACAATTAAGATCTCTGTTCTCACACCCTGATTCTCCCCCTAGACAAAACCTCTGCATCATTGCTCTACAGTTGCGGAAGGGAAAAGTAGCCTTCTCCCAACATGACTTTGTGCTTTAGGAGGGGGACACTAAGTGAGGGTGATATACTGGTATATTCATTTTGCTTCTTCTGGCATAGAACTTACACCCTACTAGTGAGCTCTGGTGAGGGCAGGTGATGCTCCAGTATTCTTTGTGTGCCACTCCCGTAGTAGGGTTTCTGCCCTGGGACTGGAAGCTGGGTAGAGAAAGAGAGCCCCAGATTTCTTAACTGCTGTTGCTGGAAATAGAGCTTCTGCAACACAGAGCAGGGAAGGGTGAAAAATAACTAGTGACCTGATCCTCTCACTAGGAAGCCATAATTCTAGACTGGTTGCTAAGGAGAAAGGTTGTTCTCTGATCCTGGCTGCACCTACCCTGGTTAGGGCTTCTTCCATCAGGCTACCTGATGTAGGGGGAAAATTCTTGGTTCAAAAGTAACAGACTCTTGCTGTTCTTAACAAGATTTAGTATTTTTTTTAAAATACTCTTTTTGTTTGCTGTATGCCCTTAGACAGTTTTCACAGACTATATGCCTGTTGTTTTTGACGTTTTCGACAGTTTTCACTAGTTTTGGCTCTTGCTGAGAGGATGGTTTACACTGTCCCTTGTTCTTCCATTCTTAAAGTCATTCTGCACTATACTTTGAATAATGTATTTTAGCAATGTACAAAATAATCATAATGCTATAGATCTTGGAAGAAATCCACTAGCTATTGTCCTGTCTGCCTTACTCATTATAGCAGGAAGTAACGTCTTTATTATACTTTCTATAAGGAAGGGTAGGAATGAATTCTTACTGTTTCTCAAGCATCATGCATTTCAACCTGATGTAGAATAACCGTGGGACTTTTGTAGGAACAACAGTAAGACTTGGGTTGCTTTATAAGGCCATGGTTATGAAGGACACTTGAATTTCCCATAAGAAATTTTTTTATTTTTGTATTTGTTTTGTTTTTTAACACTACTCCTAGGCACATTCCCTCAGGATATGGTGTCTATTCTATCTACATGCAATTTCAGGTTTACTTCAGTTTGATAATGAAGGAGATCGGAATTTGCCTTTCCAATCCAAAAAGTCCAAATTATTAGAAAGCTTAGACTATAGGCATTCACTTTTTGAAGGCTAGCTGGACATAAAATTTTATTTTCATTTTTATCTGGATAAGTTTCCTGCTCTGTATTTTCAGTTGATTTAGAGGGAAATTATTTTTTATTTCATGACAAGCACTGCCTTTTAAGCAGGTAGGTTAATCACAAGATTTCACCAAAGTCAGACGTTAATCTTACATAATTTACACAAAGCCTTTACCGATAGTTTAAAAAAAAAAAAAAAAACCTAGCCAAAAATGTTTAGACCAGTGGTTCTCAACCAAAGGTGATTTTATTCTCTCTGTGCATTACCCATCCCACCCACTCTGCCACTTTTAGGAGACATTTGGTGATGTCAGAAATTGCATTGCTTTCACATTGGAGGGAAGGATATATATATATATATTTCCCTATACTTTTTTCTCTAGTTCTAATAACTACTAACCAATTCTTAATTTCTACACTTTTGATATCCCTTAGAGATACAGACATTCTAGTTTCATTAAGTTGTTGAAATAGTTGGTTTTATCACAGTCCCTGGGTTACTTTTCCTTACCTTTCTCCAGAAGATGACACAAATTAACAATCTCACTGTGATCTAACAAATCATACCACTGACTTTCCCTAGAGAAATAATAGTTGTCATGTATACATGTTAACAAATACTCAGCAGGAAAGTGCAAATGCAAAACACTTCTAAACAAAAGCAATGACACTGTCAAAAACCAGACTCCTGAGTTTCGTATTTGATTTCCCCATTCATTCTCATATCCACACTGTCAATAAATAAAACACTTTGCCTCTTTTTCTGTCATAGCCAGACGCTAAAATGTTCCCCAATGATTTTTGTCTCCTGGTTTTTATATCTCTGTGTAGTCTCCTAACAGTGAATTGGGATGCTCCTGTGAACCCTAGATATTAGAGAAATTATGGTTTGTGACATCCACAGTTGGGTCCCCTTTGCTCTCTTGGATAAATACTTGCTCTGGGGAAAACCAACTAACTGTCATAAAGACACTCAAGTAATCTTTTAGTGAAGTACACTTGGCCATGGCAAGGAGATGAAGCCTCCTGCTAACAACCAGTACTGAATTGTAATGTGTGCCAGTAAGCTGCTACGGAAATGAATTCTCCAGCCCTATTCAAGCCTTTAGGTTGCTGTATTATCAGACGATATCATGATTCAACCTTTTGGGAGAGCTTAAGCCAGAACCGCTCAGCTAAGGTAATTCCAGATTTCTGTGACCTATATGAGATAGCAGAGGTGTGTCAGATAATAAATGTTAATTTAAGCTGCTAAATTCAGGGTCATTTTGTTATGCAGCAGTAGGCAACTAATACACCCCCTTTTAACCCTTCTGGAAGCCATGTAATTTTCTCCATCCTAACTGCCACTGTGGCTCAGACCACAATCTTTGCAGTCAAAAAACCTGTGAAGATAATCAGTATTGTTGGTCAAACTGCTTGCCCCTTTGGACCACACTGCAGGCATCTGCAGCTTTCTCATGTAGAACTATCCCTATGAAGTAAATACCCAGGCCTAGCAAACTTACCTGGCCTCCAGAGTGTTACATTTCTTAGTGGTGTGTGCACACACATACACACACATGCTATAGTCATTTTCTCCATAGTAAGAACAAATCCAGTTGGAAAAGGCCCAGGTGCTGGGGCGCCTGAGTGGCTCAGTTAAGCGCCTGACTTCGGCTCAGGTCACGATCACATGGTTTGTGGGTTTGAGACCCGCGTCAGGCTCTGTGCTGACAGCTAGCTCTGAGCCTGGAGCCTGCTTCTGATTCTGTGTCTCCCTCTCTCTGACCCTCCCCTGTTCACGCTGTTTCTCTCTCTCTCTCTCTCTCTCTCTCTCAGAAATAAATTAAAAAAATATTTAAAAAAACGAAGAAGAAAAGGAAAAGGCTCAGGTGCATTTGGATGGTTCCACATTGTGCCAAGAGTTGTCAAGAGACCAAGGGTTAGTCTATGAGACCCTGGTGCTCAAATGGGGGAAAATAATCAGATTCCATACTCCTTTATATTCTCTTCCTCTTAGAGATGCTTTTGTCCTGTCTTATAAACTTTTCAATCAGAAATGTTTCAGATGTTCATTTTTTCCCCCACTCATCCCTATTTTCATTTATTAAAGTACATGAGAGATGAAGTTCATATCAGTGAAATTAGACCTAGGTCAATGTGCATCTTAAAATTGGTATTATACAGCTCTTATCACCAGCAACATTGTTTAACCAACTGAGCCACCCAGGTGCCCCGTTATCACCAGCAACATTGGACTTCATTTTTTGCCTTAGAAAAACTACCCTTAACCTGTTACTTGTATCACCAGATTGTAATCATAGCCTTGCTTATCCAGCTCCATTGTAAAGTCCCTGAGGGAAGGAACTATGTCCTGCTGTTATATTCACACCACCTAACTCCATTCTTGGCACACATTGGATGATTAGTACTTACATTATTTCATGAACGAATAAATGAATTGGCTAATTAATTAACCACATGGGTAAGAACACCAAGACTGAAACTTTTAAAGATACTACTCTCTTCTTGAATTTTTTTTGTCCTTTTTCAAAGGTCACAGAATCTAATGTAGTGACTGACAAAGAATCATGCACTTTTTATTTAAATTTCAAACTGTTGCTCAGTGCCCTGCCATAAATATTACATACATCAGAGGCTTCTAAGGACCCTCACTGGGCTTCCCCTAGGATTGTATTTAAGTTTTGATTGCCTAAGAAAGTGAAGTTAGAGCATGATTCTTACAGAACTAACGCTACAGAATATCTGGAAATACAGCATCATCATTCTAGACTGGACCAATAATTTGTTTAAGCTTTTCATAAAATAAATAGGAAAAGAGTTTTCTCAAGGATCAGGTGGCTTTTATAAGAATAAAGGTGTTAAAACATCTCCAACTCAAAGTAATAATACTCTATCTACTGGGTCCCTTATTTATGACCACACAATGGTAGAAAGTTCAGTCTTACAGATTTTCCTCTTTGGGTCTTTACTTCATGCACCTGGCAGGGAGCAGGCATCATTGACTGTAGGTTGTCTAGAAGCCCTCAAATCAGGATGTCTTTAGATTTTTTTTAAGTTCAACTAGTGACTTTTAGAAGTGACTTATCCTTAAGGTTTGTAAGCAAATGATCCTGTTCTTCTTGTTTTCTGAGCTTGTAGAGTACCATGGCTACAGTTAACACTATTGAGTTGTCAATTAACCTTCTGCTATCAATCTAATAAAGAGTTAATGGGATAATTGTCCATTTCCTTTTCATACTAAATTGAATCTTTCTGTTTTCCTTCAGTGCTGGGGTCCTCTTAAAAGTCTGAGTATTATGTAGGTTATGATACCCATACTTCACTTCAGGATAAGAAAACTAGAGTTAATTTTGCAGTGAATGTATATTATTCTT
This sequence comes from Crocuta crocuta, assembly GCF_008692635.1. Classification (NCBI taxonomy): domain Eukaryota; kingdom Metazoa; phylum Chordata; class Mammalia; order Carnivora; family Hyaenidae; genus Crocuta; species Crocuta crocuta. Next base: position 18,733,590 of record NW_027528977.1, on the reverse strand, counting down.
ATGGGAGAAAATAATTAGAATGTCTCTGTTACTGTTTAGGAAGAAAAAAAGCCAGATAGTACAATGCTTTACATTGTATTTAATGAGTACATTTTGGAATAAATGAATTACTAAATGAATAAATATTCAAATAATTGGCTTTTCTCTTTGGATGTCTTACTACTTGCCCTCATGTTTGTTTGGTATAATTATTATCTTTTCAAAAATAAAAAGTGAGGGGTGCCTGGGTGGCTCAGTCAGTTAGGCATCTGATTCTTGATTTTGGCTCAGGTCATGATCTCAGGTGTTCATGAGATCAAACCTCACGTGGGGCTCTGTGCTACCAGCGTGGGACCCTGTGCTAACAACATGGACCCTGATTGGGCTTCTCTTGCTCCCTCTCTCTCTACGCTTCCAAAACTCATGTGTGTGCACGTGCTTTCTCTATCTCAGTATAAATAAATAAATAAAAGGTGAGAGTTGGATCATCAGAGAACATGGGTAAACTGTCACAACTTAGTTCTCTAAGTTATCTTATGAATTTTATATAAGGGAAAAGTATTAAACTGGGTCTCAGTTTCTTTCATTCACAGCCTCGTTGATTTTGAAGGAGAACTTGTTATTTGGCCAATTGAGTCTGTCTCTGGTATATCCAGTGATGGGAAGCTGGATATGTCACTATATCCCCTGAGCTTCAGCTATTTCATTTATTAAATAGAGATTATTGTACCCAATTTAGAGAGTTAGTATAAGATTTAAAAATTATTACATTAAATGAAATATTTATATAAATACTATGTATACTCAGTACCTAATATTTGTTATTATTGCTATTAATAACTTTAAAATTTAAATAATTTCACATAAAATAGATTAGTTCTAGGTAATTAGGTTTTTATAATCTCTATAGTTCTTTAATAGAGAATGGAACTTTCAAAATGTTTCTTCTTCTCTAAAGAGAGTGCCTCAATTACAATAGATTTATGGATTTGCTGGTGTGTATAGCTAGCAAAGCACACCTTGGCTTTGCTGATTGGCTCCATTCTGGGTTAGTGTCTTTTCTTCTGACCAGGGGAATTAGTGAAATGGATTCAGTGCCTGCTGAGTGGTGGTTCATCCTGTGCTCATCAATACTGTGTTAGGGACTTTGTGTATATTTTCCATAAAGAATGCTTTTAGTTAGTAGTTCAGCCAATAGTTCTTCCTACTGTGATAGTTTCTGTTTTTCACTTAAATTATTTCCATCAAACATTGGCTTCACATCTACCTTCATCTCCCAGGCCAAGATCATAGTTTAGTCCTGTCTCTCAACAGGGTAAAACAGGAACTCATTGTAAATGTTTTTCCTGTTTATACTTCCTGAGTCCATCTCTCATTACTGTAGTAATAAGTTTGACCATTACATGTCCTTTGCCTAGTAAAAAGAAAAATGTTTTTAATCTTCCACATATAAGTTTAATTTCAAAGAACATAATTTTATTTTAGATAGCACAACCCCACATATGTGAACTTAATTATTCTTACTCAAAGGAATAACTTCTGATTATTTTATTCCTTTAAAACTAAATGAGAAGGAGGGTGCGTGAGTGGCTCAGTCAGTTGAGCATCCGACTTCAACTCTGTTCATGATCTCACAGCTTGTGTTTTTGAGCCCATGTTGGACTCTGCTGACAGCTCAGAGGCTGGAGCCTGTTTCTGATTCTATGTCTCCCTCTCTCTCTGCCCCTCTCCTGCTCATGCTCTGTCTCATTCTCTCAAAAATAAACATTAAAAAAGAAGAAGAAGAAGAAAAAGGATATCGTCACTGAAGCCACAGAATTTTGAGATTCAAATTAGTTCTCTACTCTAGAATATGTATACACCCACACAAATACACCAAAACAAAGAGTGTTTACAATTTCTATTAATTTCTAAGAGTTGAGGTTATCAATAAAAACCATCTCGGATAGCCACCGTCTACATTTTGCTTTCAGGTCAAGAAATAGACATGAAACACTTTTCTTTTTTCAAAAGTACCACAGAGAATGGAGACATCAATCTGAAGTGTAAACCATCATTTCAGCTGGACTCTATGCATAGATTGGTTATCACATGGCCACTGGACAACTCAGAACCAAATGCATCTGAAGAGAGTTTAGGACTTCTAGCTGTGCTTATTTTGTTGGTTATTGATTTGTCTCAAGATAGATACACAAGAAAGTATTTACCTGGATATAATAATCATTTCTCCTTTTCTCTTTTCATTCCTCTGGAACAAGACCCAGATAGCAATGGAATTAGTCAGTCAAGGGTGAGTTGGTATTCAGGAACTGAAGAGATTCACAGTCTTGTGTGAATACTGGTCAGAATAGAAAAGTGGATTTAAAGAGTGATTAACCAAAGCCATGAATGAGAAGGCAGGTCCATATTCAGAAGAGCCTTCTAAAAGAACAAACATAATGCCAATTGTTAGCCAGTGGTTCAATTAAGAGTTAGTTCCTATTGTATGGAAGGTCCAACGAACAAGAAGATTAAAGAAGAGAGTTTCAGATTTAGCAAAATCAGAGTAGTCAGTGAGCACTGAATCCCTCAATAACTAACAGGATAATAATGATCGTATTATAAAACTTTTATTGGTACAAAAATTATACATGATCATATTCCTTCATGATGCTATAATATTCTAATATCTGTAAGAATAGAAAGACATAAATATATATGATATTGATGTTTGTGTGTGCATCTCTGTGTTTGTTTATTTCTTATCTCAAAGTAACTTGAACTTTAGATGAAAAGGCACTATATATACTTTGTTGTTGTTCTTTTGGGGAAATATCCTTATACATTATAGTATTCTTTCTCTCAGTCTAGATGTATCTTGTCACCTTTGTGATCCCAGATTGAAAATACCTCTGCTCCGGGGTGAATTGAACAAAAGTAATGTACCAAGAAATAAATATTTTTCTTTTTTTCTTAAATGTTTTATTTATTTCTGAGAGAGAGAGAGAGAGCAGGGGACAGTCAGAGACAGAGGGAGACACAGAATCTGAAACAGGCTCCAGGCTCTGAGCTGGCAGTCAGCACAGAGCCCAAAGTGGGGCTTGAACCCACAAACTGTGAGATCATGACCTGAGCCGAAGTTGGATGCTTAACCGACTGAGCCACCCAGGCTCCCCAAAATAAATATTTTTCTGCTTATTATAAACATTATTTAGTAAGAGGGAAGGCCTTGTTAGAAATGAACTAATGGGCTTCATTTTTATTCTTCATTTTTATTCATTCTTCTCTGACCAGGCTACCTAAGGGCATCCATCACCAAACCGGGGCACCACATTTTTCTCTAGAGATAACTCAACCCCAAAGTTTTCTGTATTTAACAGGTGTAGACTCAGCTATTTTACTCCTAGATTCTGGAAACCAAGATCATATTTTTCAAAGGTATAACTGCTGTAAAACAGAAGCTGGATTTAAAAAATCTATTATCTGATGAAAATATATAACATGAATCCAGATTCCTCTCTAATACTCTACATGTCCCATCATAGACCATTTTGCTTATTTCCGTTTGTGGAGCTTCTGGGTTTTAGTTACTTCTCATCATTTCAACTTCAGGTGGCTAGTTTGCTAAACATACATAATTGGTCTGTTAGCCTAAAGCAAAGGTCAGTTTTCAGAAATGGGCAACTTTCAGAGATAGGCAACTGATGAGCTCCTTAGTACCTTCTAGTACCTACAGTTAGGAATAGTCCCTGTGGATTGGATCTCAAGACAGCTCAGCTGGCCTGTGTTAATCCACACATCCAACCTCTCAGTGAAAATTTTGGTCATTCTGAAGAACAGCATCCTACATAGATCCTGAGCACCTCTGGGATCTAACACTTTAGCTCCTGATAGTAACAGATTACCACTGATCTCTCAGATTCCCTATGGTAATGAGTTTGTTTCTCTGATGTACCACCAAAGAATTGGCATTCTTCTCCAGATCCCTTTAATTATTTCCTTTAATGTCTGACGCTTACAGTGCCAAAACTATATAACAATCTCTGACACAATTCCCAGTCTTCTAATATAAATCTTTTGTCGTATTTCTTAATGAAAACCTGTTCAGCTTAAATTCATAGTTTTCACTACAAAGAAAAAACTTAAGCTTTCCGCATCTCTCCCACTGCAATAACAATTTAACTGTTAAGATGTGTTGCTAGGTGTCTTTTTCTCTTTATTCCCTGTGGGCTTGTACTAATCTAATCAGAAAAATCTTGAAGGTAAAGTTTAGCCTTCAGTGTTCCTATAAGAAAACTCCTACCTGAACTCTTTGCAGAAGGATTTACTCTTCCCAGCTAATAAAGATTATATATATATGTATATATATATAATTATATCTTAAAGATTATATATATTGTGTATAATATATATAATATGTAAAATATGTGATGTATAAATGTACATATATAATTATAAAATATTTATGTTTCTTTATTGTTTGTTTTGGTTGTGCATGAATGTGTAGTTTTTGGTTTGGTTTGGTTTGGGTTTTTTTTTTAGTGTTTATTACTTGGGAGATTATGGAAGGAAAAAAACCCTAACAGCATCAAAGAGCTTATCTCCTAGCAGCTCTGAAGAGATGTATGCAGAAATGAGAGTATCTATGTGGAACTTTAAAAGGGATACATTTGAGTTGAACCTATTAATTTCTTAAGTTGTCACAGGAAAAAAAAATCTGTCAAATTATTTTTGACATTTTATAGTTTACTTTTATAATTAGTGCTTCTATATTCAGGTTGCCGAATTAGGTCCATTTCTGAGTATTTTATTCTTATAGAACATGAGTGATTACAGTGGAAACTAGCAAGGAAGAAGAATTATAATTGGATAAAAAATTTAAAAGACTGAATTAATTATTGGGAACTATAATTAATCAGGGTTATTCTTCTCAAGGTTAACACTTTAAAATGTATTTTACAGGTAATATAAAATGCCTCACTTAGTTAAAACCTTTTATAATGATGATAATACACCTTATCACAAAGATGGAGCGAAATCCCTTTTACATGAAATCCCTATTTTGTTCAGTTTTTATACCTTTGCTCTAACATCAATCCAATGGTCATCCAGTAGGACAGAATGTAGGATAATTGGGTTTGGAGTATTATTACTTGCTTGTGGAACTTGGAGAGCTTTGGGCACAAGTGATACTGATTTCAGCACCCACAATACCAATTTGTAACAGACATCTGTTTACTTTCGCAAGGGCTTCTTCCTTCCCCTTACTTGTGAGTTACCTGTCAAGCATTTTATTCAAGAGACACCCTTTAGTGGGGTGCCCAAGTTGTTTGAAAAAAGCTTACATTCTAGAATCTAGAATCTCTTTAAAAAATTTTAATTGTATGTTACAGGAAATTGCCTATTTCCTATAAAAGTAGATAGACTGTGTATTTGGGGCTGGGGGTATATGGGAAATCTCTGTACCTTTCTGTCAATTCTTCTGTGAACCTAAAACTGCTCTGAAAAGAAAGTCTTAGAGAAAAATAAAAAGTAGATAGACTACTATAATGAATGTACCTGTGTCCTTTACCCAGTGCCAAATTCATCCACCTACAAGAAATTCCACCCCCATGTACTCTGTCCATATCTTTTTTCAAATTAATTTGAATAATGGCATACACGACTTAATTTAACTATTAATAATTTCAATATGTAAGTCTAAATTTAAAATCCCTTTTTGCTAGCATAATCATATGTACCATTCATAACTAAAAATTAGTCATTCTTTAATATCATCAAATATATTCATTGCATTCAAAAGGGAATTAGAATCTTTTGCTCAGTTTTCCAAAAAGTCAACATTTTTTAAAAATCTTATTTCATGTGCTTCCTTTCTATATTCAAGTACACTCATGTAATACTTTCTGTAATTTCATTTTTGAAATGTTATTGTCTACCTGTTTATCTTTCCATTTGTAAATATGAACCAAGGGATACTTCAACTTGCATTTATATAAAACTAGTATAAACTGTTCCTGGATGGTGGAATCCAAGTTGTTTTTTTTTTTCAAAAATTCTGTGTCTGTATGTGTGTGTATTTGCACACACAAGGTTTTGGGTATTGTCTGAATTTCTTCTAATATAATATATATCTATCTGTATATATACATGTGTACATCTATTTTTTATTTCAAAAATAGTTATTTTATAATAATATAATGGAGTTCCCTGTCATTACTAAATTCAAAGATGTAATTTAGAATTTAAAAAAAATGTATTTCATGTGTGTGTGTGTGTATACATATATCAGAACAATCTAAATTATCCTACAGAAGCAAATGACTCCAAAATATCAGTAGCTTAAAATAACAAAGATTTAGAGGTATGTGGGTGGCTCAGTCAGTTGAAGGTCCAACTCTTGATATGGGCTCAGGTCTTGATCTCTCAGTCATGAGATTGGGCCCTGCATCAGGCTCTGAGCCAAGTGTGGAGCCTGCTTAAGGTTCTCTCTCTCTCTCTCTCTCTCTCTCTCTCTTTCTCCCCCTCTCCCCCTCCTTCCTCTCCCTCTCTCTCTTTCTGTCTTGCACTCTCTCTTTTGCTCTCTCTAAAATTAAATAAATGAACAAATAAATGAATAAATGAACTAATAAATGAATTAAAAAATAACAAAGATTTATTTTTTTATAGTTTATTTATTTTTGAGACAGAGAGAGACAGAATATGAGTGGGAGAGGGGCAGAGAGAGAGGGAGACACAGAATCTGAAACAACTTCCAGGTTCTGAGCTGTCAGCACAGAACCAGATGGAGTGCTCGAACCCACGAACCTCGAGATCATGACCTGAGCCGAAGTCGGACGCTTAACTGACTGAGCCACTCAGGCACCCCAACAAAGATTTATTTCTTGATCACACTATATATTTGTTGAAGATCTGTTCATTGTAATCATTTAGGGCTTTAAGTGACTGAGCAACCAGTATCTTGAAAGCTGTTGGTTGACATTCCAAGTTGAATAGAGAGAATGGGCTTTCAAGAGACTTTGGAAAGCAAATAAATGCTCAACAAGTCACTTTAGTTCACAACTCATTAGCCGGGCTTAATCCTATGGCCCTACCCGATAATAGAGGGTCAAATAAGTGCATTCCTATCATACATCTAGAAGTGGTTACGGGCCAGAAATACTTGTTAGACTGCACTGCACTAATGTTTAACACAATCGTTCAATAGTTTTCTACATGAATGGCCACATGGTTCGGATATGTAAATTTTCTGCTTACATTTTATGTCTACAAAAATTGCTATGGGATGGGCCAGGAATAGGACAATTTTCCTTAAAGGTACATACCAAAGAAAGATGCTAACAACACTCTGGGACCAAAAGAAGGTGGGCATAATTACATATACAATCACCTCTCATGTACCCAAAGAGTATTTTGCGCCAGACAGTTGGGATAAAGACTGAGTGAGACACCAAGTTATTTCCTCAAGGGTTTCATAGACAAGTTGAGGCACCATAATTTTCAATAAGAATATAGGAATATATCTACTATTTCCATATGCTGTCTACCTGGAATGGTAAGTTAGTATAGTAACGCTGCATAAATTCCTGCCATAAAGAGGTCAAAGAAATTTCTCTTTGTTTCATCTGGAAACTTTTCCGACATCTCCTCTTTATTTATACTGAGAAAAGCTGAAGCAGCTTACATATTTATTAGAAATCTTCAGAAGAATTATAGTGAGTTTAATTCTCTAACCTACCTATGTCTAGTCATGCTTTACCTTTAGTAACATCAAACTTTTTAATTCATTTTTCCAACATAGTATTTTCTTAATAAATAAGGCATAGAGATTTATTACAATTTTTTAAGGATAAGCTTAGCTATAAATTACTCAATAGACAGCCACTGTCACTTTGGGGGCATTTGTCCAGGTAGACAGCTTTGTCTGCATATGTGTGACTTTTTATGGATTATATTATCAGTATCATAATGTACATCTTGTACACTTAAGTCATTTTAATTAGATGTATGATGTCATATAAAGGCCCACAATGTTATAAATATTACAGGAATCATTTAGTGTCTAAATAGTGTACATTTTAAGTACTTTTCTTAATTATTTTCATTTTTATTGAACATTTGCACTGGTTCAAATATTCCAACAAATAAAAGCACTATTGAGTTGAACACCACTGTAAGTATTACATTACACTCAATTTTATTTCTTTTAAATGAATTACTAGATGTGCAATTTCTAAATCAAAATATATGTACATTTATAGCTTTGATGCTGCATGTCAATTATCCTTCAACCTGTACAGCAGTGTACACCCGACCAGAAATGGAAAGGAGCACTCTTGGTCTTAGAAACTTTGTATGTTAATCAGTGAATTGTGTGTGGTTGCTAGTAAAAATCAGAAAATTATAGGGCTTCTCTTACAAACAATAAAAATGTCAGACAGATGGTTAAGAGAATTATGGCAACTCCTTGTATAATCAGTGGCCCAAGATCCTTCTGTCAGTCTCCTTTGGTCCTTTCAGCTTATGGCTTTGTTCCTTAAGTTTTGCTGCATACACAATGTAGATACTGTAGCACCGGTCATTACATCTCCCTCTACATCAATGAGTCCGAATAAAAGGAGGAAAACAGATGTGTAAAATTTTAAAAAACCACCCATTTGAGTGAGCTCTCAGAAAAGAGGTGATTTTAGGAAGCTTCAACAAATGGTTGTTGTTTGCACATTACTGTCCACCCCATCCCCTATAAAGAGTGTTGGAAATATAATTTTTAGCTGGATATGTTGCTACTGTCAGCAGTATAGGTTATTTCCTAATAAGGAAGTAGTGGTAAGTTGATGTTGCATAGGAAATAAGCAGCTTCTGTCAGAACATTGCATGTACACATACGTGAGAAGATAAATACAATTATATTTTATCAATAGGTCAAAATTACTTGCTAGGTTTTGGTTTACTTTTTAATAAAAAATTGTTAATAGTTTATATCTATTTTTTGGCAAATTTAAAAAGACCATGAGATTAAGTAAATTCAGGCCAAAAAAATAGATTTCTAAAGTAAGAAGAAATGAGCATCCAATAATTTCTTACAAAGATAAATTTTAAGGATGTTGTAAATTCAAATGGTACATGTGTAACTAGATTAATTATAGAATATACCTTTATTTTCTCTGCTGAAAAATAATAGCAATTTATCTATTTAACATTCTAAAAAACAAGAATTTGTAGAGTATTTTGAAAAATCACTGAGAGAAATGAACTGAAAGTCATGATTGAAAATGATAAATGATCTTTCAAATTACAAAGTCACTTGTGGCAGGTTCCCTAATAGTTTAATCTACTCTTATAGTACCTCTTATTATATCTTTTAATAATAAAATATCTCTGAAGGTAATTATGCCTTCCATTTGGTTTCTTAGAACCCTGTCTCTGATAAACCTTTATTAAACAGAGGAAAACACACACACACACACACACACACACACAAACACAAGCTACACAATCATTGTGATTATGTATTTTTCAACATTGTTAATTTTTGGATTTTCAACATAGCTGAGCCATCCTGAGATTCCTAGGTTCAACAACATACTGTCTATGGAAGAATTAAGTCAACAATGGAACAAAGCAATGTAGTACTTAGAAAGTTCTGAGATGTAAGTGTAAATACAGGTGACATCTTTTACTTGAGATCATTGAGTAAATTCTTAAATCCTTCTGAGTTTAAGATTCTCTGAAGGAATCTTATGTAGGAAATATCCAATTTAAAGTCTTGGATGAGAATATGGGTAGTAAGAGCTACAAAAATACTTTGTGCTTAAAAAAAACTATTCAACATAAAGTGATAACATAAGTATTATATTAATAAAACACTTATAAAAGGAGAGTCATTTGCTATACATTATTTGGTTCTGTGGAGGTAAGGGCAAAACATATAGTTTTAGTTGCTATTAACTATCTATTTAAATTTCTAGAAGTCCTCAGAAATGATTGATCCTCAACGAGATGCAGAAATATGAAGAAATGGTTTACTTTCAATTTCTCTCTTAGGAGCTTCTGGGACTCAATTACAGGAATCTGTAGACAAGTTATAAGATTTTTTGCATAAAGTTGGATCTATTTTAAGAACATGTAATTATATAATGAACAAGAGTACAATATTAACAATATTTTTAGTGTTTATTTATTTTTGAGAGAAAGAGAGCAAGCAGAAGAGAGGCAGAGAAAGAGGGAGACAGAGTCCAAAGCAGGCTCCAGGCTCTCAGCTCTCAGCACACAGCTTGACCCAGGGCTCAAACCCACAAATAAGAGATCATGACCTGGGCCAAACTCAGACATGTAAACTACTGAGCCACCGAGGTGCCCCAACAATACTAACTCTTAAAGCATTCTTAAAATATAGAAATTATATAGTAAAGTGATATTTTTTCACTTAAACTATCTTCATCTTAATTCAGAATTGTGTAGCTCTTTTCAATAGTAAGTATCAAGATTCTGCCTTGAATTTCCTTTTGAAATATGTAGTGTTTCTCTTCAACATATAGAGTGTGAAGCTTTTCCTGTAATGGTCCAGCGATTAATGCGTTTATCATTCTTCAGCCCTGTTTCCAACCAGCTCCAGTGAAGAAACAAGAAACTGCACTAGATATTTCTAGGGGGAATTTAATATAAAGAAGTAATTATGCAGATGTTAGAGGACTAAGTCAACACAAAAGGACCACTGAGGTAATCTAGAGATCCTAAGTACAAGACGTAGCCACCATCTCATGAGCTGACAGAACAAAGAAAGTAGTTGAGTGTATCAGAACTGGGAAAATTGGAAGCAGAACTCTGGTAAACTGGGACTCAGACATATGAGGGGCAGTTCTGCCCATCTGCTGCTCTTTCCTCCATGTCCTCTATTGCTCAGAGTCAAGCCTTAGAGGAAGAATGAACAGTGCCCAAATGGGGCTAGTATCCCTGAGGACATGGTGAGGTTGGTTCAGGTTGCTTTGATTCCAGAACAGTTTGTTATTCAAAATTAGAAAAATGGGGGGAGATAGGAAGAACTTTCAGAAGCATGAGGAGAGAGGGTGAAGATGCTTCTGGAAAGATTAATTCTAACTGCACTGGAGAGGATAAAAAAAAAAAAGAGAAAAATTACCAGCAGACTAGACTTGAAAAATAAGAGGGTTTGATATTTGAGAATCTGCAGGACTTTAGAATAGCTATGCAGCATGAAAGACTATAGCATTGGTAGGAAGTGTTTCTAGAAGAACTGGCGTGGAAACCTCAGTGTTCTTTGAGAGATGCAAAGAAAAGTTAGAGTTCCTTTTTAGGTACTGTCTGGTGGACAGAGTGAGCTCCATGGGGAAATTAAGTCACATGAGTTTCCGCATTTAGTCTACACTGAGTAGAAACCAAGTGCATTTTTAGAGTCCTGTGGAAAATACTTTCTATTCTCCTCTCTGTAATATTTAGTGCATCACTTCTACGCATAGAAGACCACCTAAATAAGATTCTTCTTCATTTTAGGGAAAAGCAGATAAAATCATGGAACAGAACGGACAATGTTCACTAATCAAAAATAAAACATTATTGGGGTACCTGGGTGGTTCAGTTCGTTAAGTGATCAACTAGGGTTCAGGTCATGATCTCCTTGTTCCTGAGGTCAAGACCCATGTCAGGCTCTGTGCTGACAGTTTGGATCCTGAAGCCTGCTTCAGATTCTGTGTGTTTGTCTCTTTCTCTCTGTCCCTCCCCCACTCACACTCTGTCTCTCTCTCAAAAATAAACAAAACAACTTTTTAATAAAATAAAACATTATAAAAGTTCTGTTAACAATTATGCTTATGTGTGTCCTTTAATTAATAAAATGTTAGCACAATTAAAAAGAATAGATGGTGATATCTAAATGTTAGTAAATGTCATAATGATTATATTGATTATTTCTTACTGACATCTCAATTTTTTTCTTACTGATATCTCAATAAAAGAAAACATCAACTCCAATCATGTTACTTAGAAATAACACCTTCAAATCTTATGTTAATAAAATCATACAGTTAACAGCCACTTTTATTTTTTATTTTTTTTCCTTTTTCTTTTATAGTTTATTGTCAAGTTGGTTTCCATATTATCACCCAGTGCTCATCCCAACAAGTGCCCTCCTTCATGCCCATCACTCCTTTTCCCCTCTCCCCCATCCCCATTAGCCCTCAGTTTGTTCTCAGTATTTAAGAGTCTCTTACGGTTTGCCTCCCTCCCTCTCCTTAACTATTTTCCCCTTCCCCTCCCCCATGTCTTCTGTTAAGTTTCTCTTGTTTCACATATAAGTGAAAACATATTAACAGCCACTTTTAAACTTCTGAAAAACAGTGGAATGGAAAGCAGACATTGGCACTAACTCCTTGTTGCCACTATAGAAACATTTTCAAACCCCCTTTTGCTTTTACTTTTGCTTTTGCATTGATTTTGAAGCATATCTACGCCTGGCAAGGCTTTCATCTTTGCATTCTCGCACGAATGTGCATTAAAAGTAAAGTAAGCTGGCAAACAATGGTCGTAATTTCCTTTCAGATGAGTTTGCCTAATTTAAACCATGCTAGGCTACATGTGCCCCTATGCATCAGCACTCCTGTATCCCTTGGGTAAATTCCTAGCAGTGCTATTTGCTGGGCCATAGGGGAGTTCTATTGTTATTTTTTTGAGGAAACTCCACACCTTTTTTCCAGATGGGCTGCACCAGCTTACATTCCCACCAACAGTGTAGGAGGGTGCCCGTTTCTCCACATCCTCACCAGCATCTAGAGTCCTCTGATTTGCTCATTTTAGCCACTCTGACTGGCTTGAGGTGGTATCTCAGTGTGGTTTTGATTTGTATCTCCCTGATGACGAGGGACGCTGAGCATCGTTTCATGTGTCTGTTGACCATCTAGATGTCCTCTTTGGAGAAGTGTCTGTTCATGTCTTCTGCCCATTTCTTCATTGGATTATTACCTATACTCTTTATGTCTTCTGCCTTCTATCCCTTCAGCCTATTATGCTTTACTCATTTTTTAGAGATTTTTTTTTCTGTTTTTTCTCTTTTATTTTATTTTACAGAGAGAGAGAGAGACCAAGAGTGGAGAGGGAGACAGAGGGCTAGAGAGAGAATCCCAAGCATGCTCCACAGTCAGCACAGAGCCTGACTCAGAGCTTGATGTCATGATTAAGAGATAGATGCTCAACTAAGCCACCCAGGTTCCCTGAGCTAATAGGGTTTTCCTCTTTTTAAAAGTGCATGATATTACTAAGACAACTGGGTGGCTCAGTTGGTTAAGCATCTGACTTCAGCTCATGTCATGATCTTGTGGTTCCTGAGTTCAAGCCCTGCATCAGGCTCTGTGCTGATGGCTCAGAGCCTGGAACCTGTTTTGGATTCTGTGTCTCTCTCTTTCTCTGCCCCTCCCCTGCTCATGCTCTATCTCTCTCTCTCTCTGTCTCAAAAGTCAACATTTAATCAAATGTTTTTGTAAATGTATGGCATTACTGGGGCACCTGGGTGGCTCAGTCACTTGAGCATCCAACTTTGGCTCAGGTCATGATCTAGCAGTTTGTGAACTTGAGATTTATGCTGTCAACTTGTCAGCCCAGAGCCTGCTTTGGATCCACTGTCCCCTATCTCTGCCCCTCCCCCACTTGCATTCTCTCAGAAATATTTTTTTATATAAAAAGGCATTACATTACTATTTTCTGAATTCTACTCTTCAGAAAACACAAATACATACACACATACGAACATAAACATCTATGAAAAGTTTCAGAAAACTATCTGTGATAGAATCAGAAAACAACTGGAAGAGATCTTGGTGAATGTAAACTTCCACCACCTTATGTATAAGAAATCAAGAACCCATGGTGGCTAAATACGAAACCCAAGATCACTGGAGTACTAGACCGAGGCCCATTTGCTTCCTTAAACCTGGGTACTATTTCCAATGTATCCTGTTCAGTATTTATCCAAAACATATTGTTTAAGCATCTTCTATTTGCCTGGCACTATCCCAGGCACTTCAGAGATAGCTATAAAAAAGAAAAAACATGAGAAAAATTCCATCTTCATATTGTTTACTGGTGAAATACAATTAAGTAAATATTTAATATCATGTCAAGGACAGACAACTTCTATAAAGAAAAATAAGTCATGTGCAATGAAAGTCATGTTATACCCCACTCTGTCTCTGTACTCTGCACAATTACATTAGGCTTTGTGCTCTCTTAGACATGCCTCCTTGCTCCTCTAGAACTACACATTGCCCAGCTTTAGGTCACTGATGTCACAAAATCCTGGATTCTCAATTCCCCATTTTTGCTCTCCAGGCCTCTTGGCATGCCTCACTTTGATCATTAACATGCCATCCCCACTCTTTAGCTGACTGGTCTTCAAATAGTAGCAAAAGAAAATTGTGTTACAGTTTTACATGGTTACATGTGTGTGGATAGCTTTAAAACAATTTTTAATTATTTTCCTTCTTGAGAACCTGTCTATGGTCATCATTTCTTCTTTACACCTCCTCCTGCATAGTGCTTATCTCTTGCTTTACTAAAGATAGTGAACTCTCTCCCTGTCTGAGGCTCGGTATGATATATTAGCCCAAGCTATAAAGACTCCAGGGATAATTTGAAAATGCAGAGATTCTGTGATGTGACTGATAGATTTTATTTCACCCTGACTATGAACTCTTGGTGGAGCTCAGTGCCAATCTCTCTGTCTCTTTCTCTCCTCCTCCTCTCTCTCTCCTTATCTTTGTCTTTCCGTCACTATCATCTGTCTATCCATTATCTGTGTATCTATTCTATCATCTGTCAATTCTTTTTCTATCTATACTCTCTCCATTAAGTTTTATATACTTTAAAGTATCAATTGTGTCTATATCTCAGTGAGGAATAGTAAAAGATTCCTGCCCCTTTGGAACTTACATTCTAGTGGCAAACTAACTTTCTCCTTTACTTTCATCTTTTTCTTCATTATTTTCCTTCTTCAATTTACCTAAAGGAAGAATTAATAAGTAAAGAAAAATTGGGGCACTTGGGTGGCTCAGTTGGTTAAGCATCCAATTCTTGATTTCAGCTCAGGTTATGATCTCATAGTTTGTGGATTTGAGCCCCCCCCCCTACATCTGGCTCTGCATTGACAGCACAGAGCCTGGTTGGGATTCTCTCTCTCTCCATCTCTCTGCCCCTCATAAGCATTCTTCTCTCTCTCCCTCTTTCTCAAAATTAATTAATTAATTAATTAATTAATTAATTAAGCTTTAAAAAACATTGAAAATAGGTGAAAAAATTATCACTAGAATACACATTATCATTTTTGTAATTAAAAGCTAAAGTCAGACTATTTTTTTTTCTGATTGGAAGTACATTGTATGTGAAGAACTGGTTTGACAATGAAGGTTCACTTTGCTAATTAGCTTATTCAGTTGATTGAATTAAATCTGAAGCTGTAAACCTTTTGACAAATATATATTTAAAGCACATATGTAATATGCTTCACTTCTGGAAAGTACATAATCTGTAACTCCAAACAATGATAATTAAAAATGTACATATTTATTTAAAAATGTGTGAAGATGTTTTCTAAAACTCTTTTGTAGAATACTCAAACTACCATTTTGAAACTCATTGTGCTTGGGTTCTTGCACTGATTAAAGAAGGGAAGGAGGGGCTCAAGGCTCCCTTGAATTTACTTTTGCATTTACTAGGAGATCAACACACATTTTGTAAGGTTCTTTCCTAATGAAATAAGTGAACGAAAGGAGGGTGTTAAAGGCTTGAAATTTATTGTTTTTATATTCATTACACTTTGTTCCTAGTTTATGGTGTTCTTCTTCACGTAAAGGAGGGCTTCTCAACCTCAACATTATTGACATTTTAGAACAGATCATTCTTTGTTGTGAGAGCTGTCCTGTGCATTTTAGTATATTTAGCAGCATCCCAGCCTCTACCTACTAGATACTACCCACACACCCCTCTTGGTTATGACCTTTAAAAAATATCTCCAGACAGTGCCAGAATATCACCTAGGGGGCAAAATCATTCTGGACTGAGGACCACTGTGCTATTGGAATGAGGTGTGTTAACTTTCTTCCTGATATAGTAATCAGTTGTCCACTTGGTTTTGCTTATCCCTAGAGCTAAAATCTTAGCAAATGTCTCCACTTAAATTTAGTCATGCCAGAACAAAATAGCCTTTTCAAGATCTATTGTCCTGGGGTTAGTAACTGAGTATCTTACACTGGAAGGCGCCCATTTCATGGGGACTTTTCCTTTGGGAAATTTCCTCACATTCTACATGTACTTAGTTCATTTATTCTTTCAGAAATATGTAATCGTACTCAACAGGCAGCTGTCAAGCAGATTAGTTGACTGAAAATTAAATCTAAACATTAAATGTATACAATCAGGACAAAATCACTTACTTATGCCTAGCTTCCACCTGTATAGACAACTACAGATTAATTTAACTATATAATATAATTTTTTAAAAATATTTTTATTTATTTCTAGGAGAGAGAGAGAGAGAGAGAGAGAGACAGCGTGAGCAGGGGAGGGTCAGAGAGAGAGGGAGTCACAGACTGAAACAGGCTCCAGGCTCCAAGCCTCCAAGCTGGCAGTCAGCACAGAGCCCGACGCGGGGCTCGAACCCACGAACCGCGAGATCATGACCTAAGCGAAAGTCGGACGCTCAACCGACTAAGCCACCCAGGCGCCCCTAACTATATAATATAATTTTTAAGACGAAAAATGCTATGACATTTGGTGAAGCCGGTTTGAGTGGAAGACATTCACATCAATAGGCTGCCTAATGTGATGCAGATTTAATCACAGCTCTAAGAAAGTAAGTGCCAAGTGTCTTTTTCCAAAGGGAGGAGCTAAACTATAGAAGCAGGACTTACAAAGAAAGAGGCAGGTTAAAAACTAGTTTTGCCAATCTTATAAAAAGCTTTAATTTGGAGGGCCAACAGGTTTAAAACAAAAGCAATTTCTTGAAAGGGTTACTCTGGGTGGAGAATGGATTGATGGTTTTCACTTTCTCTCCAACCTAGTTAGAATGGCCATATGGAGACCCTAGTGAGATCCTAGAGATGTGACTCGTGAAGTTTAGTGGGTGTCGTAGATGGTGTCTGATTAACTCCTGAACAAAAAGGCTACCACAGAGGCTGCCTGGACTGTTTTATGGCAGCAGAGAACAGAGCTGCATTTGAAAGAAACTACTCTCTCCCTAAATGCTGGTTAAAGGTAACTAACTACATGACATCACCCTTGGTGGGAATATTGCCTTAAGGCTGCTTTCCTAGAGAGCTTGTTCCCAGTGACGGTTGACCCCAGTAGAAGAAGCTGAGCGCATAAAATGAGTTGCAGAACTGAGGAGGAATTGTAAATGACCAGCTGAAGGAGAAGTGCCATCCAAGTAAGAGGAACATTGAGGACATCTCCCAGGAGGAAAAAGGGACATACATGGGGGAAAGGTTACCTTTAAATCTCTGCCACCTCTGGATAAACCAGCATTTCATAATACAGTGTCAACCCAGAAAGATCTTTTTTGTCATCATTCTCTCCTCCCTCTGTTTCAGTCCAGGAGAAGCCATAGACAGCCTAGAGAATGAGGGATGAAGAGCAGCAGTCAGGGCAGAAAAATTAAGAAGCCAATCACATGTCCCTGTCCCAATATAGGAGACAAGCAGAGGAAGGTGGGAGCTGGTATGGGAGGGTCCATGGGAGAAACTTTTACTTTGAATGAACGTCTGAGTTTGTGTGATCAATACACCACAGTGGACAAAGCATAATTACTAAATGGAGGATTTATTTTTATGTCTGGGAATGAACAAAAAGTGGTTTACTGGGTCAAAAGAAGGAGTGAAGCTATACATCTGTCCATGATTTCTTCTATGGTTGTCTGAAAGGGATTTGAAGAAGCAGTGAGGGGAAAAAAATAAAGTTGTTTTCTGATTACACTCTACAAGTCCTGCTTGTTCAACATATCAGCTATGTACAGGTAAACATTGAACAGCTTATTCAGTGTTAATCCAATTGACAGCTTTATAGTATAATACAGTATCACTTTTATTTTGCTGTAAATTGCACATTGCCTGTTCCTTCATCACTCAGACAAAAATGCTCTCAATTCTCTTTCATTGTAATATAGTGAAATCTTTAGTGTTGTGCAGGATTTATCAGTTTCTAGTTTAAAAGAACAATAAAAGAAGAGAAAACTATACAGAGAAACATTTCAGAAATGCTTTTGTTTGTTTGTTTATAAATCTTCCCTAAACAGTAAAAATAATTAAGGTAGACATTGATTATTGATATTATAATTCCATCTCTAGGCTTTGATTATAATGTAAACCAACTGGATTTCTTCAACAGAAAAATAGCACTCAAATCAATCTTGCCATATTGATATCCTTAATACTATATATACAGTGATACAGTTTAGAAAAATGTTGCATTCCATAAGCATTTATCCTTCCAATGGATATTCAAATGATAAAATTCTCTAAAGAAGCAAAATTGGAATGAATCTTTGGGTTGGAAGTATATCTAACCAAAGGGAAAACAAATATAGTTTTCTAAGGAGGTAGCTTGCCTAATTAAGAAATTTTATATATCCGGACACCTGGGCGGCTTCATTGGTTAAGCATTGACTTCAGCTCAGGTCATGATCTCATGGTTTGTGAGTTGGAGCCACACATTCTTCAGAGTCTCACTCTCTCTCCCCCTGCCCCAAATCAATAAATAATCTTAAATGAAAAGAAATTTTATATACTAATTATCAGTGAACCTAAGTTCCAGACTTGTAGTTAAGACTTGTACACTTGGGCAGCTATTATTTACTATTTATTATTATTGTTTTCATTAAAGAGTTTGACTATAAATTTTAGTTAGAAGAAGCTAGAGAAAAGAAGAGAGGATGGAGAGAGAGAATATCTATTTTAAAGTAGACGAAAAAATTTTAAGGTAGTTGTGTTTAGGTATAGATGGATCCAGGAGCTCAAGTAACATGAAACTGTCTGCCAAATTTTTACTTTTCTTACTTTTTGTGTTCACTGACCTATGCAACTAGAGCCTTATATTCTTTAGTTCCAGTTTCGGGAGGGAGAGAGTACTTTTTCCATGGTCTTCCTTCTCACATCACAATTAAAAAATTGACATGGGTTGCATACCCATTTTGAATACATCACTGTGATCAAGTGCATGGTATATTTCCAGGTCTGGAAAATATGCCCACTTTGAGTTCTGATGGGCAGAACTAGCTCCAGACAAACCATAGAGGCTGAAAATTGGAAGAGGACTCTCCAAAATCCACCAGGAAAATCCCAGCGAAGCAAGAAAGGAAACTAGGTAGATAAAAACAGATTCCATTTAAAATGATTTGTGTAATCGGTTAGGATTCATTCTTTGTATCTGTAAAACAAACATTAATACGTGAACTCTGTATATTTCCTAGGTTCACTATGGTAAACCTTAAATTAGATCATAGATATCAAAGTTTATCAAAAGAAGTGTTAAGAAGTATAATTTTATGTAGTATGGTAAAATAGTTTACAGATGAAAGAAAGTTATGTTAAACTGTCCATATGTGGAGACTAACTAAATAGTTCTTCAGAGGCCTTTGTGATATTTCTGTCTGTGTACATGAGTAATTATTGGTATTTTGTTTACTAGGATATAAATACTACATTAAGATGATAATATATATTCACTTTTGTAGTTTCTCAAATATATAATAACTCTTTGACATGAATAAGCAAGAATGAAATATTGAGATTCAATAAATTTCTGGGCGGTCACAAGGCAAATATTTTCAGGAGGGTGAGAAGGCTTTTTCTTCTTCCAAAGATGACAGCTTGGTACAATGAAAAAAATATAAACTTGAGATTTGAACAGAACTGCATTTGATTTCTTGCTTTACCATTATTTACATGTGAGATGTTGGGCAAGTGACTTAGGATATGGTAACTAGCTTGTAGGCTGGTTATTAATTTTAGAGATAATGTATACCATAGGAGTTTCCACATAGTAGGTGCTCAACCAAAGGTGATTTCATTCATTTTTATCATTATGCAGTTCTCGGTACACTCCCCAACCAGTTCTAGACAATCAGATGCTTTCAAAGGATAAGGTAATGGTGTGAGACTTAAGTTAAGGTAAACAAGTCAAGTGCTTCCTAAATGGCCTCCCTATTTGAGAAAAGCAAGAGAATGAGTCAGGGTTTGATAGGAGAAGCAGAGCCGCTGTAAGTGATGTAGAATAAGGTATTTTTAAATAGGGATTAGACCTTATACAACTCTGGGAGCTGGTAGAGACAGTCATGGAGATGTTCTGGGTATGGAGAAATGAGAAACACATGGAAACCCACATTTGTCTATCACACATTCAATCCAGGATTATTGGACACTGAAGGAGGAGATTGGGTGGGAGCTGCGGGAATCTATGCGTCCAGTATATGTTATGTATCAATGGAGGAAGCTACCACATCAGTGACAGTATTTTAAAACAAAGGTACCCACCAAGAACTCAGAACCCAAGTCCTACTAATAAGGAGGAACTGAAAAAGTGACTATTGTGGTTCACATTAAGAAGGTTCAGGGAGAAGGTATTGGAAATGCTTTCATCCTATTTTTTTAACTTTTTACTTTTAAATAATTCCAGCTTATAGAAAATTTGTACAACTTCATTATATCCTTTACCCAGAATCCCCCATTTTTGTCATATTTGCATATTTTTCTATCTGAAAAATAGACAGACACACACACACACACACACACACCCCACACACACATTTACACATTTTTGTCCTGATACCTTTGAAAATAAATGTTGTACTTTTTATCCCCAAAGATTTCCATGTGAATTGCCCAAAAGCAAAGTCTCTCTCTTACATGACCACAATACAATGATCAGAAACAGAAAACTAGCTTTGATACAACACTATTGCCTAATCTTAGAAACTTACTTAATTTTACCCAGTTATTACAACAATGTCTTCATGGCCAAAAATATTAAAAAGACAAAAGGTCTGGTTCACATTTTATTCCAGGATCACATGTTGAATATGGATGTCATGTCCCTCTAGTCTTTATCCAGTTCTTCAGTCTGACTTTGTCTTTCATGACCTTGTCATTTTTTAAAATTATTGGTGGGTACTTTTGTGTATGGTCTCGCCATTTGAGTTCTCTGATTTTTGCTTAAACTTATTCAGATAAATTTGCAAGAAGAGCAAGAGACGATGTAGTGTTCTTTTTAGTCCATTACATGAGATGGTGTCGATCTTCTCCTCTCACTTTTACGACATATTCCTATACCATATATGCACTGATGCTATCATTGCAGAAGATTTTTGTTTCCTTGAGACTAGGGTTTGCATTTTTTTTCCGTAAAGTGCCAGAGAGTAAATATTTTTGACTTTGCAGGCCAGGCCTCTGTCACATTACTCAGTCTGCTCTTGTAGCAAATAAGTGACCATAGTCAATGTATAATGAACATATGTGGCTGTGTTTCAATACAACTTTATTTATGAACATTGAAATTTGAATCTTTTGTGATTTTTCACAAAGCACAAAATATTTTTCTGCTGCTGCTATTTTTCAACCATTTAAAATGTAAAAACATTTATTTGCTCCTGAGGCATACAAAAAACAGATTGCAGTCCGTCGTTTGCTAACCTGTCCACGAGACCTGCTGGTAACGATACTTGAAGCTGCTTTCTTCCCCATCGCAGTTTCTCTATCACACAGATATCTCAGCTGGAAAGGCCATCTCCGAATGTTCTCTTTGCCATTGAATGGCCTGAAATGTGTTCAGGGAATTCGGAACTGTTTCACTTAAATTTATAGAAACCGATTTTTCTTTATTACTCCATATTTTTCCTCTAGTTCTCTTCTTGTATGTGAGCATTGTTCTTAGAACTAATTTTCATCTATTGCACATTAAACAATACTATTAGTTTGATTAATTAATGCATAATACATCCTGGAGACTAATTTGTTTACTCCTAGTGGACTCATTAAGGCTTCTGTATGAATGTGGGATTAGGTTTAAAAAGGGAATCACCTTAGAATGATTGACTCCCATGTCTATTTAGAAAGAAAAAAAAATCTGACAAATGAAAATAAAGTAAACTATATCCCTCTCTTTAACCATAAAAGAACATTAAAGGATTTCTAATGCTTCATGAATATAACTTGACTTCCTATGGTGATATTACACAGTTGCATGATTTACTTTCAAAATTGATCATAGAAAAAGCCAATTAAAGCAGTGTGCTAATATTTTCCTCCATAGGTGAATAGAGCAATGAGCACTTGCATCTCTGCTTTAATTCTGCATGCCAGTGCATATTTTAGGTTTAGTATCTTGCCACCCATGTTAACATTATTGCCCCTCATGCAGAAATAAAGTAGTTTCTAATAAACAAGACTGCTGTTAGGTGAGCCCCAGCCAGCAAGCATTGTCAAAGGCAGGCGAACAAGTTTCTCGATGATATATTTTTGTACTATATTCTGCATTTTAGGATAAAATAGTGGGCATAATAAATTGTAATCCTTCCCCATTCTTGTTTCTTAGGCACTATTTTTGGCTGAGTAATTAGACATTCTGACAGGGCCACCATTAGAAAAATTCAGAGATACATAGGCATTTGCACCTGTCCTGTGCATATTTCTCTAAACTCTTAACTGTGTCCACCTAATGCCTCTTCCAAGGTCTTAACCTCTGAAAAAGAGCTGAAAGCCGGTTTTCAGTGGTGGTTTCCACTGTGGACGTGTGCCCGAGGGTTATTATACTAAGAACAGGTTTGGTAATTAGAAATCTCGGTGCTAAGAGGTCCTATAGAGCCGAATATGCAGACGCTCCTCTTTCATTGAGAAATCTCTGTAGAAGGTTTAAGGCAGATCTTCACAGCTTATTTTACAAGAGAGCAAGTGTATTGTATTTTTATTACTTGTGCAGCTCTGGGTCATCTCAGAGAGTGGCAGTGGCGTAGTTTATAAAGAGTTGTCATTATTGCTTGGCTTTGGGTATTTATGCTTTCAGAAATGTGGAGTAAACAGTTTGTGATAAATTCTCTCTGGGCCAAGGTTATTGGAACTCCTTCACTGGAGATATTTAGGTATTGGATAGGAACCCAACTGTCCTGTGCGGTTTCGATGCAATCAAGTCTGCAGGCCTGGGGTTGAAGAAGATGACCTCCATAGATAGGCTGGCCTTGGGCTAAATTGTTAAGTAGGCAAAATTCCCAGTTCCATTTGTCATTTCACCAGAATGCCTCAGGCTGTTCCCTGCCTCCCCAGAGTTATTCCATCCCTCATTTCATCAGGCAGTCTCTCCAGTCTTAACACTCAAAATTTACCTAGTCGGAGCCCTGTTCCCCTAGGATCTCCATGATTGTGTAAAGTGGTTATTTAAGTGAAATCATTTCAGTAACTTAATAAGTGATTTTAGCTTACTCTCGTATTCCTCCACATCCTCTTCCCTTGCCCTTCATTCACTTAGCGTATGTGCATTTTAGAAGAAGCCTAGTAGAACTTCAGTGTCTTCATGTAAAACAATTACTTCAAGAGCAAATATTTCAGTTATCATGGCAGTGATAAAAGTGAGAAAAGTATTCAGGAGGACATTTTCGTCCTAAAAACATTCCATAAGGAAATAGTTCCTAAGGGGAGCCAATACTTCTCTAATAGTATTGAAGCTGCTTTTGCTGAAAAAGTTAACAAATAGTAATACTTTCAGAATAATTCTTTGACAGGTTTCCTTGACTTTTTGCAAATCAGTGACCAGTAAAGGGGCAGGAATGGTAAAAAAATAAAAATAATAATAAAATTAAAGTTAAAAGTAAAATAAGGTAAAATAAGATAAGATAAAATAAAATAAAAAGGAGAAAGTCTATACAAGTCTGAGTTGGGGGACACCTGGGTGGCTCAGCTGGTTAAGCTGCCGACTCTTGGTTTTGGCTCAACTCATGATCTCACAATTTCGTGCGACGGAGGCCTAAGTCAGGCTCAGTGTTGACAGTGCAGAGCTGCTTCGGATTCTCTTTCTCTCTTTCTCTGCCCCTTCCCCACTCACACTGTCTCTGTGTTTCTCAAAAATAAAGAAATAATTTTTATTTATTTTAGAGAGAGACAGAGACAGAGCAGGAGTGGGGGAGGGGCAAAGACAGAAAGAGACACAGAATCTTAAGCTGGCCGCAGGCCTAGAGCTGTCAGCACAGAGCCTGAGTGGGGCTTGAACTCATGAGCCAGGAGATTATGACCTGAGGTAAAGTCCAACTGAGCCACCCAAGCACCCCCTAAAAATAAATAAATAAACTTAAAAAAAGTCAAAGTTGGGATGAGAAAGGAGTGACAAGAAGCAAGGGGCAGAATAGACTTACACCTGGATATAGTTCAGAGAAGCTGCTTTTATTAGCCAGAGAGGAATGATTAGCAGATTGCATTTGTTATTGCAATACCTGTTTTATATGAAATGCTTCCGATAACCTATAGACTAAAGAAGAAGTTGTATGGTGCACCTGGGTGGCTCAGTCAATTGAGCGTCTGGCTTTGGCTCAGGTCATGATCTCACGGTTCATAGGTTAAAGCCCTGTATCGGGTTCTGTGCTGACAGTTCAGAGCCTAGAGCCTGTCTTCGGATTCTGTATCTCCCTCTCTCTCTGACCCTTCCCAGCTCACGCTGTCTCTCTCTCTCTCTCAAAAATAAATAAAAACGTCAAAAAAAATTTTAAAGAAGTTGTAGAAATATAGGCGTGTTCCTCAAAATCAACTAAGCCATGTGGCCAAGCCATGTGTTTTAGAGCTAAGGAATCTGAAGTGCACAGTATAAAACTGATTCATTCAAACTCAAGATAAAGAGGTATTAGCTATCCTACTGGGAAAATTACAGCCCCTAAAATATGGAAGAATAAAGTTGCAACCTGAAACAAGCAACTTTAACAGCACAGCGTAATGATTAGAACTACAAAATTTTAAGTCGGATATATTTATCCCTTAGAGGTTTTATGTTTCTGATTTGCTGTTTGTGTTACATTATACTATCTTGCTAAACCAAGCATGATACCCTCACCTGTAGGATTCAGATTATTAAAACAAATGAAGACCAAACAGTATAATCTTAGTACAAGGCCTGGCATAATGTGGGCAATGATAAGCACCATTTCTGTTACGTAGAAAGCAAGATTTCTCTTCCCACAGATAGTACACGAGGTAGCATTAGAGTGAAAGGTAAAGTGAATTTTAAAGCTTGTTCACTGTATGAAAGATCTATATTCTGCTCATATGTAGGTATACTCCAAAATTTCCAATAACGAGGTTTTTGTTTTTTGTTGTTTGCTTGGGTTTTTGTTCTTGATATTATTTATTTATTTATTAATTATTTATTTATTTGTGAATAACTGTTTTCTGAAGAGGGTAACTGAAGAGAAGAAACAGGAAAGACCCAAGGGGGGGAGAATGCCTACACTTTAATTACATTTGGGTGATTTAGGACAGCAGGTCTTCAATCTGGATAACATGAACTCTTGGGTCTACATAAAGATTGTTCAAAGGGCCCACAAGCATGGAAAGTTTAAAGAGACTTGATTCTCAAATTCCATCTTTTCGATGTAACCCTTCTTAAAACTTATCTACCTAAAAACCATGCTGCGATCCCTGTCATGATTGCCTTATCCTAAACTCTCAAAAGAAACCCAGTTATCTTATTCATCCAATATCCAAAACCTTCTAATTGCATTGTTCCAAAGGAAAAAAAACAAAACAAAACCAAAATCCTCTGGGGTGACTAAGAACTTTTCCAAGCATACCTGTAGCTGATGATCAGATTCAACATGGCAGCTTACCCTCCCTGACCATGTCAATGAGAGCTAGTCTCATTAAAAGTTTATTCTGTTTTTCAAAGATTTGTAATATGTGTATTTGAATCAATTATAGACAAATGACAATTGTGATGCTATCAAAATCCTGAAGAAACTGTTTAACCCTTAAAGGCGTATATTCACAACTGTATACAATACTCCTAATATAAATTTAATATAGGGTTTCTTTCTTAACTTCTTTAATTTTTATTGTTTTTTTCCTTAAGTTGAAATACGTGGTTCCTGATATTACCCTATACACTTATTTGATTTATATGTTTCATAATTATATCAACAATGCACTAAAAATAAAACCTCTAAGGGGAGTTTAAGACATTTTATAGTTCCCTTTGTCCTAGAATATATAGTATTATGGATATGCTGTAAGAATAGTGTCTTTATTATATATTTAAACTCTTTATAATAATGAAATCCAATTTTATACAGAATTTTAGTCATGAGATTTACTTTATTTTGGATTTTTGAGTTAGTTCTAATGATTCATTTACATTATAATACATAAATAAAATAATACCATTTACAAGAGAAAAACATTTAAAATTCTTGAAAAAATCTTGCTTTTGTCCCAATTTCCATTCCCATAATAAGTACACATTTTTATAATCTCTTGGTTCTTTTCCAGTGTTTATTTTTTTAATTTAAAAATAACCAAGTACTTATATGGTTGTATTCTTATTTCCAAGTTTTTAAAATTTTCATTTAATGTAACCTGGAGATCATTTGTCACCAGTACATAAATACTGATCTTCATTCTTCATTAGACCAGTCCTTTTATGCTGAATATTTGCATTGTCTTCAACCTTGTGTTGCTTCATATAATTTTGCTATGAATAATTACTTGCTTTGATATTTCATACTTGAGATGATTTTCTGTCTCTCCCAGAGGAAATCCTTACAGTCAGATTGCTGAGTCAAGGAGTTAATGCTATGCCATTATGTTTGCTATTGCCAAATCCTTCTCTGTAGGAGTTATGCCATTTTCAGGTCACCCCAGCAACATTGCAGAGGGCCTCTTTCTCCATGCATTGTTAATAGAGCACACTGTAAATCTTTTCCATTTTTGTCAACTTAATGGGTGAAAACCTGCCTTTCTTTGTGGTTTAATTTATAACTTACTTATGGTGTTTTATTTTTCTTTTAAAACTTAATATATCAGTGTTATCTTCTTTGCATCTGGATTTTGAATGCTAAAAAGCCAATCTCCCGTCATTGATTACAAAGTAACCCATTTATGTTTTTATTTCTACTGGTAGTTTTAAAAATCTTTAATCTATTTGGAAAGAGTCTGTTGTAAATCTCTGGGATCTAGGTTCAGTTTTATCATTTCATAAATGACTATTCAGTTGTCCCAATATTACCGATTAAAAAATTTACTTCACCTATGGGGCGCCTGGGTGGCTTAGGCGGTTAAGCGTCCGACTTTCGCTTAGGGCATGATCTCGCGGTTCCTGGGTTCGAGCCCCGCGTCGGGCTCTGTGCTGACTGCCAGCTCAGAGCCTGGAGCCTGTTTCAGAGTCTGTATCTCCCTCTCTCTCTGACCCTCCCCTGTTAATGCTGTCTCTCTCTATCCTAGAAATAAATAAAAATATTAAAAAAAAATTTACTTCACCTAGTGATTTAAGATGTTACTGAAAACATACACCAAGATTCTGGACTTTTCTAAGACCCTGCTGTCTGACCATTCACGTTCCAATACCTACACATTTTGAAAACAAGTATATTATAGAGGGTTTTTGATATGTTTCCATTTATGCTAAGTTTGTCCTTCCTTCCACCCCTTGTTCCTGCTGCCCCAGTTGCTTGTCTTTTTCAGGTTTTTCTTCTCTCATTCTTATTTAATATCCTGTTTTTCAGTAAGGGTCCAGATAATAAATTGCTACATTTGTTGTGATTTTATTAAATTTAGTAACTTGGAGATCATTGCCATTTGTATGGTACTAAATTATCCTAAGAACAGGCTTTACCTCTCTAACATTTGTCCAATTCTACTCTTGATCTTCCAGGAAATTTAAACATTATCTTTATATAGGCTTCGATCATTTTTATTAACTTTATTTGTAGCTACTGGAAATTTTTTTCTTTTTCATTACCTCTTCTAACTCTATTGTTTGAGGCAATATAAAGTCTATCAATACTTTATGTTAGTGTACATTCTGTTATTTTAGTGAATTCTTATTAAATGTAGTATTTTAAAATAAATTCTTTTCGACTGCTCAGGTATATGATCTTATGACTTAGACAGAGATACTTTTACTTATTATTTTCAATGTATGCCTCTAATTGTTTTCTTAGGTCTGGTGATAACATCTCCAACCAAATATTAAATAAGGGTGGATAGGGTGGGCATTTTTGCAACATCCTCTTCTCTAGTAGAACATCAGCCATTGTTTCCCTCTTAAGTAAGATGTTGGCTTTTTGCTGAAGTATCTGTTGTTCTATTTGTCCGTATAAATAGATGATTGATAGATATGAATAGATTTGAATAGATTGATAGATATGAATAGATTTACATAAATGTGGGTGTGTTAGGGAAGTATCCATAAATTCCTCTTATATTAAGTACTTTTTAGAGTTGTTTTTTTCTGAATACATGGAAATGATAATGTGGTTTATCACGTTAAATCCATTAACATGGATATCTACTTATTTCTGGATATTTCCCCCCCACCCACATGCAAATTGGTTGCCTCTATCATGAACAAAGGATGGTTTCTTTTTCTCTTCTTGTTTCTTGTTTACTGTTTTGTTGTTGTTGTTGTTGTTGTTGTTACCATTGTTTTGAAGATTGTAGAATTAAATTTAGGCAGTGATCATTATTCTATGGTTACCTGGAATGCTTCCTCAACTTACTTTTGTTAAGTCATATATTTGTAAATCTTTTTCTGTTTGTTTTTAAGGAAAAGAGCTCTTTCAGTTCTTTCTCTAGAGTTAAATTTATAAAGAGATAAATCATCCAAGCTAGTGGATAAGACTATTGTGAAATTGTCTTCCTAAAAGTTGTGGAGTCATGGTCCTTTTCCCATAATGAGTCTCAAATAACTTGCATTTGCCTTTGAAATATCTCCTACCTTGCAATAGCTCTACTGGGGTTTTCTAAAGAGGCCTCTAAAGGATTTTCAACTCAAGGTCCCCGTATAAGTGGGTTATCTCCTCCAGGAGAAATCTTCCCTAAACTTCCTTAATGATTACTCCTCTCCTGAGTATTTATGGTACCTTAGACTTATTTTTGTTTTGTTTTGTTTACGTCCAGTAGATAAATATCTTTTCAAAAAGATAGATTGAAAACTTTTTAAACGGTCAGAGTCATAAGGTTAATTTCTTATTTACCTGATGACTGTGTTTTAAAATCTACATTACACAGAAATTTCGATATGTAATTATTAACCGTATTTTTTAAAATAGGAAAGTTAACTGACTTCTTTTAAGGTACTTTGCAAACAAGCCTTTGGTTTAATATAAAAATACGAGTTTTGAGAAATCCATACACTGGATGCAGGGAATCATTAAAAACTATGCAAATGTCCCTCTATTGAAATGATTGCTGCTTCACTCATTATCACATAGTTTTAAGCCAAATAATTCCATATTCCCATAAAAATCTATTTTTTACTTATACAGATAGTTCAAAAAGTATATGTAAATTTTAGAACCACTGAATTACATCCCTTATAAAAAATTTATCACTGACGAGTATTAAAAATTTGCTAGCGAACTATTCAGTATTGCTGGAACATTGCTCTATTCTCACTGACAGTCAGATTTTTTTTCTAAAAAAGGCAACATGTTTTTCATTTCTTTAAGAAGTTAACCTCTTGTGACCCAGCTTCTAAACAACTATTGGAAAATAAGAGTGGTCAATTCCCATCTTTCAAAAGAAACAAAACAGCTTAGAACAGATTTTAAAAGATTTTAAGGTTTTGGGGTTTTTTTTCCTATCATAATATGAATCCAGAAACCCTGTGAGAATAAATCCTGTTTTTGAGTTCTAATAGAGGTCATCTTTTGGGTCAAAAAAGAAGAAGTAGGAGTGAGGAGAAAAGAAAACATTTTTAGACTTGAGCCTATCCATAAATGTTACTTACTATGTTTATTATTTTATCAGATGAGTGTAGAATTTATTCATTCTACGCTCATTTTAGGGAGCTAAAATGTATTTGCTAAGTATTATGGACCCTATGATATAGTCATGTTGTTGTAAGTGTACTTTGAGAAAAACATTCCTTGCATTTGAATTAAGAAACTGAGCAAGGCCACAGAATTTCACTAATTTTGTCCCCAGCCACCCAGACGGTGAGTCATCACACATTTTGGATGTGTGTATCTGTATCCTGCCTTTAATGAGTATCTTGATCTTTTAATACTTTCTAGACTTCTGTCATCTGCATGGTACCATCATGTTTTACCACTGCTCTGTACCACTTAGACAATTATTTACTATTCTTCTACTTTTAGGTTGACTTTAGCTCTACCTCATTTTTTTACTTCGACTTGTTATTTTCTTAAAAATTTGTTTATTTTATATGTTTGAGAGAGAGCACAAGTGGGAGAGGGACAGAGAGAGAGAGAGGGTGACACAGAATCTGAAACAGGCTCCTGCTGTGCTGATAGCTCAGAGCCTGATGCGGGGCTCAAATCCATGAGCGGTGAGATCATTACCTGAGCCAGAGTTGGACACTTAACCTACTAAGTCACCCAGGTGCCCCAACTTTGACTTATTTTAAGAAGTAATAGCAAACTTGAATGTAATAGACTAGTTGGGTTTTCTGTGCTATATATTTTAATAAATGCACAACTTTAAGTTTGTATTGTTTGTCCATGCACGACTCAATATATTTTCAGTTTTATGCTTACCACCTTTTCATAAACACTGTACTGGCAAGAAATGTGCTGTCACTAAGATGTATTTCTCCTTAGTCTGTTTTGAAGAAACCAATCTTTCCTTGGTTTGGGGCCATCAGCCTCCCTTGGGTTCTTCCTCCTCCAAAGAAACTATTAAGCTGAATAGAGTAAAAGCAGGAATATTGGTAATTCAGTAGAGCTTCGAGAGAATAGAGTTAAAAGGTGAAACTTAGGAAGGTGGAATAAAATAAGTCTAAGGCTGTAGCTAACTCAAACTGTGGACAGTTCTTGAGGTTCTGATAGGAGGAGAAATGACCAACAGTTTCCCTGAAGTGAGAGGAAACATGCAGATGATGTACTTCTTTCCTAGGTTTAAGTGAGGAAGATGGCAGGCAGGTTCCAAGGCTTACTCTGGAGATCTGAAAACAATGTTCTGAAGCCAGTTTGGTTTCCAACATTATACTCTAACTATCTGAGTTATTGTAATAATAGACCTCCTTACTGAGGCAAACCCTTAGATAACCACAGGTCAAATAATTAATTTAATTTTTCCTTCCTTAGGGAAGGGTTCATGAAGAATTAAGATATACTATTGCTTCTCGTTCTCCTCTTTAGTTTGTAAGAAAGTAAAAAGAACAAGATGAGAGGGAGGGCTATAAGGATTATGACATTGGAAACTATAGTTGGTCAAACACTCCTCCTAAAGTGTCCCACCCCCATCAAAGCTTTCTTCCACCCAAACAAACTTCTTATTTGGAAATAGGGTCTTTGCAAATGTAATTAGTTAAGGTGAGGTCACAAAAGATTAGGATAGATTCTAAATATATTGATTAGTATCTTTATGAGAAAAAGAGAGGCCATATGGAGAGGCTCACAGACTCAGAGGAGATAGAAGAAAGTAGTGGGGGTAAAGGTTAGAATGATGTGTTTACAAGCCAAGGAACAGCAAGGAGTGCTAAGAGCCACAGAAGCTAGGAAGGGGCAAGGAAGAATTCTTCCCTAAAGCTTCAGAGGGAGCATAGCTCTGATGACACCTTGACTTTGGAGTTCTAGCTGCTAGAACTGTCAAAGAATATATTTCTGTTGTTTCGGTCCACTAAATGTGTGGTCACTTGTTATGGCAGGCCTGGAAAAGGAAAGATAGAAATAGAAACCATTTCCCTCCCTCCTGTGTTTTTGTAGGTAACATCAGTTGACAGGTAAGAGTTAGAATATACTCAGAATAGATTTGTTACCTAGGTACTTCCACCATACTTCTAGTATGACTTACTGATTATCAAATAGCTGTTAAATGCCTTTAATTCCCATGAGAAATTCTGGAAATTCTGTGGTATTTTTGTTTCAGCGTATTTGTGTAACACATTTATTTCATTGTATTGAAGTGTTTCCTATATCTATGTTATGGTTTTCATTGCAGTGCACCTATCATTTTAGAACAGTTTCTATTCATTCCCCTTCATGCGTATGTCATTACGGTCAACGAAAAGAAAACTTCAAGATATTGTTAATATCGAAATCCTTTCTGTTATCCCCTCTCTGCCCAAAGACTCTGATATTTTGTCATTGTGAATCATTCACAAGGACAACTTCACAAGATAAGGAATAGTCTTAAAAGTGCTTGAATCTTAAAACATAACCCTGTTTAAGAATTCTGTTTGATGACAAAGAGATTCTTAGAACGTTATCTTTAGTAATATCATTTTGAAGAGATTGAGGTTATTTGTTACTGCCTTTGCAAATTAGGAATGAATTGTTTTTGATTTGCTCCACAGTTTTATTTAAGGAACAGAACAATAAATCTTTAAGTAGCAAAAGATAAATATAAAAAATGCTGTCAGAGTAATTGAGTTATGCTGAGCCATAAGTATGCATTTTGACAGTAATTTAGTGTATCCTTTCAGAGAGGCCCTAGGAATGGAAGTTCCAGGAAATGGTAACATATGTTATTTGACTGGTAGGAGCTTGCCTTAGGAAAGTTACCAGATACTACAGTGACACTAATCAGGAAAATACAAAGGCAGGCTGATTTCATGTGTAAATGTGCATTGTCTTTGGGGGAAGTGTGTTGCATTTCCATAATCAGAGTGAGCCACAGTGCTAACATATCCACAGGAGAACATATGTATCCCCAGTGTTTTAGTGTATATGAAATGCAGTGACATCTTTACACTTTTATCATGTTGTCCACAGACCTAAAGATTCTGCCAAAAAAGCCTCCCATAAATGTTTTGAAATCTCTCATTTTTATCATGTTGAATATGGCCCTCAAAGAACAATTCCTGTGGCTTCTAAGCATTCTCTCTAACACATCTTGGCAAACACAGGGAAGGAGTAAACGTGTAAGGAAAACAGGAAAGAGAGGAAACCTTGACAGATTTTTTTAAGGTGGGGCTTTTCAATATTGGTATTAGGGCAAGGCTAGAAAGGTTTATTTAACAGCCAGTGTCTTCTGGATGCCAATGAATCCCTTTTCCTCAACTCACAAAGTTTGCTAAGAAAACTTAAATTAATAGCAGTTATCCCTGAAGTGGTTTTCTAGCACTGTCGTAACAAATGACCACAAACTAGGTGGTTTAAGACAACAGAATGTATTATTTCACAGTTCTGGAGGGAGGTCAAAACCATGGTGTCTGATTGGGTTGGTTCTTTCTGGATGCTCTGAATAAGAATCTGTGCCATGTCTCTTAACTAGTGTCTGATGTTTGCCAGGAATTCCTGGTAATCCTTGGTTTGTAACATGCATCAGCGTAATCTCTGCCTCACTCTTCAAATGCCTTCTCTCTGTGCCTCTGTGTCTTAAAGATCCTTCTTTCTCATACAATTGACTGGATTTAGGGTCCTCTAGATCTTAAATCTAGTGTGTTCTTATCTTGAGATTCTGAATTATATCTGCAAAGACCCAATTTCCAAATAAGGCCACATTTATGAATACCAAGGAGTTGGACTCAGACAAACATTTTGGGGGGTCATTATTCAACCCACACAAGCCCCCTATACTGCAAAGCAGTCATACTCACCTACAGCCAGATGAGTCCTATAATGCATCACTGGGTTATTCCAGGATCCCACACATTCTAAGTAACTTGAGATGAAGTACTCTGTTCAATAAAGCACTATATTAAACAGCACACAGTACAACAAATAAAATTAGTGATACATTGTTTAATTTAGGATATTATAATATTAGAAACCAGGATGCACAACTCTTTTTTAATTTTATGTTAAGGACAGGACACCTGAAGCATCTCTTAATCACTAATCTAAACTGAGTATCTACAATTCAGCAAGGCTCCAGAGTTGATGTAGTGCCTAACCTTCATCTGAGCACCCAATTGAAAGTTCTCTGCCTCTTGCCTGAATGGAGATCTTCAGTTAGATAATATTTCCTCACATTGGGCTTGCTTTTGAGAGTTAAAGAAGAAACTTCTGCTGCCCCCTCTGCTACTCCTCAGAAATAAATGGTTGTTGTAAAGAATGTTCATTGTAATAAGCTTTAAAAGTCAACCTTTCAAAATGGGACTTTGGGTGAAATTGGAAAGCAGGGGTGAGGGGCATATCAGAGTAAGCAGGCTATAACTCTGATGCTTCATTGAGAGCAGATGGTGTTCAGAATCAGTCCACTTAGGATTACTCCATAATCAAGATTAAAGTTGCACGTCCCCTTCCAGAGGTATGCTCGGCAGGCTGCCAATGTTCTGAACAAATTCTTGGCCCACCTTGTTCCATGTTAGATTTTTTCCCCCTCCATTTATCTAAATCATTTCATATTTCTACTAATAAACCTGTCCATTAGAAAGTTAATTTTTTTAAAAAAGGCTAATTTTATATCATCATTATTTTTGTTATATGAGCCTGTTAACAGTGACTGGAAACTTCTTATTGTTCGAGATTTTAATCTTACAATAATGTTTTGAATCATACACTTTTGAGCTATAGTCTTTTTCTGAGGTACGTGAAGTTGATAATTAGACAATGAGTGCAGGGCATTTTTTCTGTGAAGTTGGCCTTGTGAGTTAAGAAATGTGGGTGTTATAACAAGGCAGCAGCTGTAACTGAAATGCTAATGCACAGTGGGGAGTCTGAGACAAGGCAGTCTCATTCTTCTCCTGAGTTGGCTGGAAGCCATTATTTCCAGAGGATAAAGTAGTG
Organism: Crocuta crocuta; assembly: GCF_008692635.1. Lineage (NCBI taxonomy): Eukaryota > Metazoa > Chordata > Mammalia > Carnivora > Hyaenidae > Crocuta > Crocuta crocuta. The sequence goes on along the minus strand of NW_027528977.1, from coordinate 18,698,759 downwards.
CATTGTTCCAATCCATAACTATTTGTGAGTTTCCATGGACAGCCCACACAGGACCTTGGAATGATTACACACACACAAAGAGCAACCAGTGGACAAATTTTTGAGACAGTTTGTGTCAGCCTGGACTCTTGAAAGCATGCAGGTGACTAGAAAGTCAAAGGAATATATATTTGAGAAATCATTTAAAACCAGTGATGCAGTTCACCCTAAAAGAGCCCATTTGCTTCTTTGTCTTAGTTTGTACATTACAGATATGTAGGCTTAGAATAGACCTATCTGAGAAGTCCAATTGCGTTGTCTCAGCAACAACCCATTTCCTTGTGATTCTTTATTTTCTTCTCCACTAAGTATAATTTTTAAACTTTCTTGTTGAAGTATAATATAAATACAGAACTGCGTCCCACTTAAGTATCATAAAGGGATAATAGATGGATTTTCTTAAACTGTACACTCAGGTAACTCACACACAGGTCATTCAACATTACTGGAACCCTGTAATCCTTTTTCATGTATTCCTCTAGTCACCATCTCCCCCAAAATAACTATACTGATTTCTAACATCATAAAATTGTTTTCTACTTTTAATTTAATGAAGTGCATATAGATTATACTCTTTTGTCCCTGGGTTCTTCAATTCAGCATTACCTTTACAAGATTTCTCTATATGTTCCTATGAGGTTATCATTTGCTTATTCTCACTGATGCATAATATTCCATTATGAGAATATATCACACTGTGTCAATTCTACTAATAATAGATTTTGGACTTTTCCATTTTGAGACTGTTATGAATAGTGTTTAGAAGAATATGCTAGCACGTGCATTTTGATGGCTATACATTTTTGTTGGGTATGCATAAAATTTCAGGAGTGTACGCAGTGTTCTCTTCAGGGTTTATGGAAATCAAATATCATTTTAACATGGTATCTTCTGCCTGCATTTCTATGAATACATGATTTCCGTTCTTGTTGGTTTTTTACATTTACTTGGAAAGCTGATACTTTTCATGGTGAGACTTAAAACTGTCTTTCACGAGGATGATTGTCCCAAGAATTATTGAGTAGATTAAGTTTGATGTTTGCATTGAATATTGATTATGATAGTTATGGTTACTAGTTTTTTTCTTCTTAATTTCTCTCAAATTCTTTCCTTCTATGTTATTTTATGCCATGCCTTTGTTCAGACCCATCTTTCACCTATCCCACACATGAGTCACTCAGCTGGTTCAACTGCTTTTAGTCAATGACACCTGAACCAAATCCCCAATGACAACCTCATCATGAGTTTGAGTCACACCAGATAAACTGCACCAGTTCTATAAGAGTTATGCTTATTGGGTGGCTAACTTGGTTAAGAATCTTATTTCAGCTCATGTTGTGATTTCACAGTTCTTGGGTTTGAGCCCTGCATCAGGCTCTGTGCTGACAGCTCAGAGCCTGGAGCCTGCTTCAGATTCTGTGTCTCCCTCTCGCTCTGCCCCCTCCCCAGCTTGTGCTCCATTTGTTATTTTCTTCTCTCTCAAAAATAAAGAAGCATTTAAAATTTATTAAAATTAAATCATAATTTTGTTGTTTGAAATTTTCAGTGTTATATGACATCCAAGTTTTTTTTTTTTCCATCAAGTTCCTGCCTTCACATTTAGTCCATATCTATTGATTTACCCTGTCTCCACAGAGTCATACATTTTAGGTTCCAGCTTGTTCCTTTATATCTTCTTGTCTTTAACACTATTTTTTATCCCAAAAGTTAGGTACAACGATATTAATCATACTGTCCTCTCTCATAATTCCTTTAAATTTATACGTTTTTGTACTATTATGTAGGCTACCATAAAATTGATTTATTCTCCCTGTAAAACCAAAAATATAATAAATAGCATGCAGGCAAGGACTGTCCTCATTTTATAACCCAAGTACTTTGCATAGTCTTTGATACATGGCACACACTCGTGGATAAGTCTAAAAACAATGTTGACTGATACTTGTCATGTGGTGGGTGTGTGTGCTGCTATTCCCAGATATTTGGACACTTGTGCTGATTATTTCTTATTTTTCCTTACTACAAATGTCATATACTTTCAACTCATATACTTTCAACTGCTGATGTTCAAAACAAAATTGTTAACCAAGATTGATTCTTGACATCTCTTGCTATCTTGCATTAAGTATGGTGTGCTTTTGCTCTTAAAATCAAGTAAGCTGAAAATACTGTCCTAACCAGGAGAAATAGGCATTGGCCAGTTTTTCCAGGGGGCCCAAAGTTAGGTTTAATACAATAGTCTCATCCTCCAAATGTCAGAATTTAGTCAAGGTAGGACACATCAGCTTCGTATTACTGACCAAAATCTTTGCAAAAATACGAGGTTTCCCTTCTACAAGCTGGTCAGTGACCTCACCTCCCTTCAGGCTGATTGTCAATGCATGGCACTTTGCTGACTCTGCATAGAGGCCTCTAGAATGCTCATGTAACTGCAAGATAAATTATGTTTCAATTCCAGATGTGCGTTTTCAAAATGCTTAGCATCAAGTCATATGCCATGTTCATTTCCTTCAGCTTTCTTTTTACTTTTCAAAAACTGAACAGCACATGTATCAAATGTGTTAAATTGATGATTTCACTTGCTGTTATAAAGTACCTATAGTTCTTATCCCGTCAAGCCCCAGGGCCTGAATTTACTTCACAGGATTGTAAGTGCTGGAGGTTTAACTAGCACATGTGCAAAGTGTTTGTCTTAAACTTGAAAAATCCTGAACTCCTGTTCTTTTCTGTAGCTATCAATCCTAAATTACAACTTCAGTTTTATGACACTGAAAAGAGGCTGTTGTAAAATACAATTGTTGTGCAGGTTTTATCCTTTCTACAATGAAAAGGAAAAATGTGTGTGCTAACCTTCAATAAACATTTAGAAGATTATATTGAAGGCTCTTCAGATCTGGTAGAAATCTGTCAGAAGCATTGCTGAGTCCACAGCCTACTGTAGAGAACTAATACAACTGGCACAATTTGTTTCTTAGTTTCTAAATTCAGATAAAGATTTCTTGCAAAAGACAAATACACTACTGCAAATGTGAAGGAAGCCCAAAGAGATTTCTGACTCACAGTACAAAGATGTAAGAGGTGAACTAAGAGATATTATCATCACATTATGATTCAGAAAATATATATATTCTGTACTGAAGAATTTGAAGTCGAGGGCTTTATGAAAGCCATAGGACTCTAGTCTGGGGTGATCTGAGATTTTCTCTGGCCCAGCCTTCATTCCCTTTCTTTGTCAAGACTCTATATTGTTGGCCAGGTCTTACTTTCCCCTATGGTTCACAGACCAAGATTTTTTGTCTGTCAGTCTTACGTTCTTTCTTAGACCCCACCAGCAAGTGAATAAGGAGTATTATCCAGCCAAAATTGGCAAATAAATTACAGAATGTGATTGTGGATCCTGCAGAAATCTTATTTGTGGGTTTAAAACTGTAAAACACAAAGCCATGCCAGACCCAGGCAAAGCACCCAGTCTGGTGTTGCTGTTCATGGTGCAGCAACATTCCCAAAGTCCATGGCATCATTCTCACAGTTCATGGCAGTTTTTATTCTTCTAACTTTGGCCCATGAGAGCTGTCTATCTAACATCTTCAGAATCCTGAGCCAGATGAATTAAATAGAGGCAGCCATATGGAAGGGAGGACATCAAAAATTAGGTAAATGAATGAGGCCACTGGAAAGGCAAAGGTTCTGAGAAGAGAAAATGGTAAAAACATTTTCCTTTTAAATATTCAAGCATTCAGTCTCAGGGAAACAATCTACTTGGACAAACTCAGGTGGCTCAAGAATGGCAAAGGGTTTAACATAATAAGTAATATTATGTTAAAAGAAAGTTCTAGAAAACAAAGAAAGGACATTTTCTCAAGGCAAAAATATATCATTGAAGTGCTACTTGAATACTCCTAGTTGGTTTTTTGTTGTTGTTGTTTTGTCTTTCATATATTGAAAACATTTTCAATTTTCATATTATAGTAAAAAATTATGTACATTCCAAACTGGGCATAGTTAATTTCATATACCTTTTGACTTTTTTATCATATTACTGGTTGTCACAGGTGCTTTTCTCTCTAGTAATTTTAATGAGCATGCACTCTTCTATTGACAATCTGCTTATGCTTGTGGTGCTTAGAGGCTTGACTAATATATAGAATTAAATTTACAACTCAAGGTGGATTTGAGTGAAGATATTTCTTTCTGGTTTATAACATTTACTTCACAAAAGAAATGCAGATGATTGAGAATAAAAGTGTTAATAATTGAAAATTCCAGCAGATTTTAGGTGTTTTGGGGATGTGATTTGGGTAATGAGAAAACTTTTGGACATGGATATCTTATTTGTGAATTAATTCATCCTTTTTCTCCTTACACCCAGTCTCATTGAGCTCAGGTGGAGTGCGCTGGTTTTTGTTTTTATTTTTTGTTCTTTTTTTAATTTTAGAAAAGATATAAACACCCTGTTGGTAGCATCTGTGTCTGAAATACCCTTGCTTTTATACTTTGAAAAATAGTTCTAACCATATGACTTGCTGTGGTGTTGCACTTTATACTTTTAAGTGTTACTATTCACATTTCACATACATTATCTTGTTGACTATTCCCAACTAGACTGCAAATTAATTAAATTAATTTACTTATCACTGAACAGAAGGGAAAATGGAATTCAGAAAGATCAAGTGACTTGCTTAGGGTCACTAAGGTAAATCCTGACAGATCTGAAATTAGAAACGAAGTCAACTGAGTCTGGTGTTTACTTTACAATTCCAAAAGAACAAGGCTTTCTCTACTGTTCTACATTAGATTGAATGAAAGTGGAATGGACTCTCACGTCTCACTTACTGGATAGAGACTAAATGTCATTAACTTTTGGGGACACCTGGATGGGTCAGTCCATTGAGCATCTGGGTCTTAATTTTGGCTCAGGTCATGATCCCAGGGTCATAGGATTGAGCCCTGGATCAGGCTCATTGCTGAAAGTATAACCTGCTTGAGATTCTCCCTCTTTCTCTCTCTCTCTCTCTCTCTCTCTCTCTTTCTCTCCCCCCTCTGCCCCTCTCCCCAACGTGCACTGTCTCATTCCTCTAAAATAAGAAAAAGAAGACATTAACCTTTAGATTATCAAAACAACTCAATTATAGTTACCAGATTTTCTTGGGTGGCAGCTATAAGCTGTCTCCTCAGTTGTTATGGGTTAGCCATCCTACAGCCATTATTTCTAATACTTTTCAGGAATCAAGTTTATTCCTTAAAATGATCCAAATTTCTGTCTTCTCATTTTTCTTTTGCTCTTGATTTTTTCCACAAAAGGATAATAATATTGCCCTTTTACATTGGATAGTACTTTTATATATCTAAATTATTTCCACATCAATCTCACATTTATTTGTGGGCATTCTAGTTATTGTGTAAAAAAAGTAAAATGGTCATAATTTTCTCAGTTTTTTTGGCTAAAACCTCCAAGTCTTAGAGAAGTTCAAGCATTTCTTAAGTTCATAGAGCTTGTAGCCAATGACTGAAGCAAGACTGATATAAGACTGGGTGTCTTGAGCCAGGTTTTAACCTTTAACCCCTGGCCCCTATAACGAAGTGGGTTTTTTGTTTGTTTGTTTGTAGTGTGTGTGTGTGTGTGTGTGTGTGTGTGTGTGTGTTTTAAAGCAGTGATCCTTAAAAGGAGGAGAAGGAGGTATTCAAAGTCACAGGAAGCATTTGGCAATGTCTGGATGCATTAATGGTTAGTTGTCAAAACCGAGAGTGTGGTGAATTGTCATCTAGTCAGTAAGGACCAGGGGTGTTGCTTAACAGCCTGTAGAGACCAAACAATCCCCACCCCAACAATGATCCCACCTGAAATATCAATAATCCCAATATTGAAAAGTGCCACCTTAAAAAATCTGTTTATGTTTCCTCTCTTTCTTATTGTTCTTACATATACCAGAGTAAATTGCTGAATTAAGAATACTAAATTGAAAGTTTGAACCCAATGAAATGTAGACCAAAAATTATGAGATGGCAACATGAAAAGCACCCAGATTTTGGAGGTAGATAAAACTGCTTTAAAATTCTAATTCTTCCATGTTCCTTCTAATTCTATATTCTCTTCGGCCAGGCCACTTAAACTCTCTGTGCCCTACCTCAGGTATAAAATAAGGATAATAATTCCTACCTTGTAGGATTTTTGACAGGATTATAAATTATTCTTATTACTATTATTTTCCCTTCCAAGGTTTTATCTCACTTCTTTTTATTATTATTTATTTATTTATTTATTTATTTATTTATTTATTTATTTATTTATTTATTTCTAGGAGAGAGAGAGAGACAGCGTGAGCAGGGGAGGGTCAGAGAGAGAGAGAGACACAGACACTGAAACAGGCTCCAGGCTCTGAGCCGGCAGTCAGCACAGAGCCCGACGCAGGGCTCAAACCCACGAACCGTGAGATCATGACCTAAGCGAAAGTTGGACACTTAACCGACTAAGCCACCCAGGTGCCCCGGTTTTATCTCACTTCTATCTTTTGTATCATAATACCCCTACAGTGTTTCCTGTGTCCAAGATCCCTCACCTTTAATGGCCCATTCTCTGGACATTAGTACCATCAACATGACCTTTCTACTAAATTACCTTTTACTGGTAGATACACACACCAGTAGGAGCCTGCCTCTTTTAGTCAGTGCCTGGTTTTCAGAGCCTCACAAGGATCCCCTTGGATGAGTAGCTTAATTGACAGAAATTATGATTTATTGATTCACTTCACCCTTATTTGTCTCCCTTAGAATTAAAATGAGCTCAGGGTGTGTCATTCAGTCTCCACTAAAGTCCCAAAAGGAGTGAGAAAAACTATACAGGGAAGAGAATAGATCTGACAGTTGGTAAGTTTTGAGTTCAATCCCATCTGTAACACTTGAAGCTGTTTATTTCTATAACTCACTAATGTTTCTGAGTCTCCGTTATCTTTTCCATGATATAGGACTGTCCTATGAATGGAAATAAACAATAATATAACATGCTCCTAGCTGCATGCATAACAAATGGTAGCTATTTATTTATCAGAATTTATGAGTATCATGTACATGCATTATGCATTGATCATGGGTTCTAACTATCCAATGTTAGGTTCACCCAAAGTCATTTCCATTACATTTAAAAAACAAAACAAAACAAAAATACTCACAAGCATGGTTTCCCAAAGATAATTTTATACTTCCCTTTTTATGTTTAACTTATTTTTTCCTGAAACCTCCAAATGAGGTTTCAATGATATTATGATTTTCAAATGATATTATCTTTTGATATTACCTTTCAAATGATATTATCACTTGATAGAATGCTTTGGTTTTTAAAAAATTTCTGTCTGGCTATTACCATCTAAACTTCAGTAGTTTACTCTAATGACAGGACAGTCCTTTTCCTTTTAGTGGCTCTGGTCCTTAGGGATTTTGAGATAATGAACATTTAGCAGATTTTAGTGATGGGACTACCAGAATAATCTAGGCCCATTCTGAAAGGGAGATTAAAGGGAAAAAAAGAAAAGCCTCACATTTCAACAGCTCCTGGTTTTTTTCCTTTCCCAATGTCATCAAAACCTATTTTCTGGGGTATCTGTGTGGCTCAGTCAGTTCATCGTCGACTCTTGGTTTTGGTTCGGGTCATAATCTCAGGGTTGTGAGATTGAGCCTGGTGTCAAGCTTTGCTTTGGCAGCACAGAAACTGCTTGAGATCCTCTCTCTCTCTCTCTGTCTTTGCCCCTCCTCTGCTCGCTCTCTGTCTCAAGTTAAAAAAGTAAACTTAAGGGGCGCCTGGGTGGCTTAGTCGGTTAAGCGTCTGACTTTCGCTTAGGTCATGATCTCACAGTTCGTGGGTTCAAGCCCCGCGTCGGGCTCTGTNAAAAAAAAAAAGTAAACTTAAAAAAAAGTAAAAAAAAAACAAAAAACTTGTTTTCTATGTGTGCATTGGGAGAAAACATTATCAGTAGGAGTGAGAGAAGTGAGTTTGCCTCTAAGATCTTTATTCAGTGATGCTTGTCCCGAGGAACTCTATTTTTTTCAGTACCTTAACATATTTAGTTGAGCATCTTCACAGTTGAATCTAGCATGAAGAGATTAAAAGGATAGTGCAATGGCATCGATACTACATAAGGAGAGACAAAGAATAGACAAAGTGTCTTAGTGCAAAGATGTTCCAAAATATTCTACTATAATTCCTTAATTCATAAGGAAATATAGGAGTCTTGAAGAGCATGAAGTACGAATATTTAAGTAGTATCACTATAAATTCACATACTTGCTACTTTAGTGAGTGGAAGAGGCCAGAAAACATTCCCTATTCTAATTCATTCATTTTTGTTTTAAACCACTTGAACACTAATGTCACTTGGGCCATCAGATCTCCAACTCAGGATTCTGTTTATTTATCCATCTTTCTATGTATGTATTTCTAAACTCAACAATGATTTATTGAGTAGTTATAGATTCTGTGTACAACAGTGATTTAAAAAAAAATGGTCATGTGAATATGACATTTAAAATCTAGTGAGGAAGACATTAAAAAAAAACAACAATGAGGAAGTAAGGGGCTCCTGGGTGGCTCAGTTGATTAAGCATCTGACTCTCGATTTCAGCTCAGGTCATGATCTCAAAGTTCATGGTTTCAAGCCCCACATCAGGCTCTGCTATGGCAGGGTGGATCCTAGTTGAGGTTCTCTCCCTCTCCCTCTCGCTCTCTTTCCTTCTTCCTCACTCTTTCTCTGTCTCTCAAAAGAAATAAATAAGCTTTAAAAAAAATACAAGGAAATAAATAAAGTTAATTATAAATGGAATTATTGCTATGAAGTAAACAAAGGTGAAATAGAGAATAAGAGGGGCATACATTAAAGAGAGTTGTCAGGTGAGGCTCCACTAAATATGTAATAATTGTGTAGTGGTGTGTTTGTATATTTGTGCATTGGGATGAGATACAGGGAATAAAAGTACAAGAGTATTTTAAATTAAACAAAAACATCTGAGGGGCACCTGGGTGGCTCAGTCGATTACACATCCAACTTCACCTTAGATTATGATCTCACAGTTTGTCGGTTCGAGCCCCCTGTCAGGCTCTGTGCTGACAGTTCAGAATCTGAAGTCTGCTAGATGCTATTTAACTTTAACACAATAACTTGAGAGCCAGAGTTTTATTATGTGACACATTCATGCTGTAGATAATATACTAAAATATGTCTGTCATCTACTGTTATTATTTGATACAATGATTTTTGCTTGAATTGTAGACCCTTCGACAAACAGATGGTAGGTATTCCTTGGATACGGTTTTTGTTTGTTTGTTTGTTTGTTTGTTTATGGAAGTAATGGTTTCCCATTTCCTTCCACCAACCCTACCAAGACAGCTGCCAACTGTTCTCAGATCATCCTAAATATCAGACCTATTTAGCATTATATTTTATGAATTATCAACTTGGTAGTTGCATTACTAGTTATTTGCTCCCTATAGACTGTGAGCTCCTCTCAGACAGTCATTATTTCAATTTTGTATCTCTAAAGCCTATCATGATGTCTACATTACAATCGGATATAGTAGATGTTTTATAAATTAATTCATGAGTAAGTGAGTAAATGCTGAACTAGTAGACTTTGGTGAGGGCTTGGAGAAAACCACTCTAAGAATCTAAATCTCAGAATATTTTCCTAAACCAAATCAAAGGAAATAACTACATAAAAAGTATGGCATATTAAATTGAAAAACTTAAATGTTGACCTTACTTTGTTAACAAATAAAAAGAAGGAAGGAAGGAAGGAAGGAAGGAAGGAAGGAAGGAAGAAGGAAGAAGAGTTTGGTTAAAAACTTTCAAATATGGATTAAAAATATTGCTCTATAATGGATCTCCCACTTTTCCTAAAGTAAAGAAGATTCTGTCTTCTCCCTGACTTTCTGTTCTACCTCTGGGATCTTACATCCTACATTGGCAAAAGATCTTTTAATTCCTTATCTGAAGGGGTAGAATATTAGAGGCAACTAAAGAAGTAGGTTAGGAGTACTTATGAGTCTTTTTCATGAGAGCTGAAAGATGAAGGGAAGAATGAGGGGGGATAAGAAAAGAGAGGTATGATCTTCCTCATGTTCACAATTGATTTTGGAGTCCCTTTTCCACATCTGTGGAAATGTTTATGGTATCCATGTGGTTCCATTTTTCTTTTAACAAAAATATTTCTTCTCAAATCTTCAAGGAAAATGAACCTTCTAGGAATGTGCCATATTTTTTAGTCCATGGCTTCACACACCCTCTGGCATCCTGACACGTTCTATCTCCTTTCTACTACTTTGAGAAACATGAGTAAAAGAATACAAGGACATGTGTACATTTTTTATAAAGAGAGAGTATATCAGAATCTCAAGAAAGACTTTCTTAGAAAATGTATGGCAAAGAACAAAGACTTCTATGGTGAGGGCATGAGTCAGTCAATGAGCACAACATATGGAGAACTAAAGCTCTAAAAATGATCAAATGGTCTTCAAGAGACTTTCTCTTCTGTACTGAAGCTTTCAGATATTTCCAGGTGTTTGCACTGGATAGGATATTTTCTGCAAGTGCTAAAATGCAGACATTAAGAGTATTATCAATGAAGGCTATTTTTCATTGTTTTTGATTGCTGTGGAAGAACACACAAGCCTACAGCTGAGATTCATTGAAGCAACGTTCCCTTCCTCGGGGAGCTGTTATTTCAATAAAAACAATGGAATCAGTTAGCATAGGTAATAAAATAATTATAGTAATTTATTTTGGCTATTAAATGTTGCATCCCCTTAGCTAATCATCCACTTCAAGCTGTTATTCAAAGTGTTCTGCTCCTTTTGCCTTTAAGTTAAACATCATGAATTTCTATGCACTGATAAATTCAAATCTAATAAATTCCTGATGCGTTTCCTTGTGCTGTGACTACCGACAACTCTCTCTATCTTGTTAATTCAATGTTACTAAACACCAGTAAAAGATGTTTTCTACTAAAATATAAAAGCAAAGAGTTCCTTGCACCAAGTTTTGTACCAAGATGCAAGTATATCTAGCCTTTATTACTTTATGACTGTAGAGCTGTTCTGAAAATTCAGTATGGGCACTCAGTAACAGAAGACCTGACTTCCAGAGAGGCAGGCATCCAAAAGTGTGGGCAAAGCCCAGAACTCCTAAGACAGAATGGCCTGATAGTCTTGGGGAGGATTCAGTTTAGAGGTTTCAGGGATCCCAAGTGAGAGAAGTGGGAAAATAGACAAAGGAAATATCTGATAAGATTTTAATTACAGGACTTTAAGAGAGCTATACTTTCTAAAACAACCCTGAACATCTCCTGTCAACCTTCAGTACATGAAAGAATATCTTTCAGGAATCAAAGAACCTAATGCATGTTTTACCATATGACTGAGTTAGGTTTCTAATTAATTTCAGTTCTCTACAGTTTCAGATCCATTTTATTTTGATAAGGTCTAAACCAGGCATATCACATAATTTGAAAGTAGAGTTGTTTTCCCGTTTTGCAGGCATGTTATGTGAATTGTTCAGAGAGAAGCCAAACTGTCATTCCCAATTCTCATTTTCAAACTGTAGATAATTAAACAAAAGAAGCAGCAGAAATGACTTCACATGATTCCTGTAGAGATTGCATATTCAGAGTCTAAAACTCAATCTGTCTTTCTACTACTATCAGTGCACTTTAAAGGAAACAATTCATTTTTTAACCTTCCCCATCCTTCTGCTTTTGATTGAATCTTTGCACTTCTAAACTCATCAAATAAATCAACACAGGTTTGGTTTCATTTTGGAAAAAAAAAATGCAATTTATGGAAAATCTTGTTCTTTAGTATGTGCTCTAAGAATAATTTCCAAACTAAAAATAAAACATATATGAGAAGGTTTTTTTTTTAATTATTATTAATCATAGCTGCGTTTTTAAAATTGTCTTGAGTTTGTGAGGAGTATCAGACAATTGAAAGACATCTTAAAAACTAATAATGCTTTGGTCCTAAAGTTATAAAATCAAAAATTTTAAGAAAATAGTTTCCAAGTGTACAATTTTTCATTGATATTTTACTTGCAAAAAATACTCCAAAGTAATCGATAAAAAAAAACCTTCCTATTGAAAAATATAGTTGTCAGTTGACATTGAAAACTTGTTTATTGGTTTTTTACTTTAGTTAAGATCTCAGTTATACACCATCTAACTTGTCAGCATCTGAAACTTTACCTAGGTAAGAGACAGAGAAACTTTAACTAGCAGGTAGGATTTCTCTAACAATTTTGGCCTAGTGCCCTTGCATTAATGAGGTTCTTCAATAAAGTAACACACACACACACACACACACACACACACACACACTACCCACTGAGATGGATTGAGTCTACTTCGTGAGTTATCTTGGTTATCTTGGTATTTACATTACATTAGAATACATTGCACTTGGTATTATCTATAATGCATATAGTAGGAAGAAAGTGTCTGCCAGTGTTGGGTAACTCTACTTCTCAAATTAACTACAGACTCACGATATTCTAAGTAGTCTGAACCCTCTGTTTTCCTTATAAAGACATCAATTATTCATAGTGATGAAAAGCAGAACTTGCAAAAAATGTTCTACAGGGCCTCCTGAAAATCATTCTCACTATGGTTTTATTTTAAATTATATCTGATAAAATTCCTTCTTAAGAGTAGATGACCTTTGTGTTGCTAACCAGAATTATCTTTCTTGAAATATGATTTGCTATAGTTTGATATATCAGGCTTATATTACACCAGGGAAACAACTGTATATCCATTCAGAAAGGGTGTTGAAATGAGGAATTAGGAGCACTGGACACCTTGGTGGCTCAGTTGGTTAAGCATCCAACTTAGGCTCAGGTAATGATCTCACAGTTTGTGAGTTCAAGCCCTGCGTTGGGCTCTGTGCTGATAATTCAGAGCTTGGAGCCTACTTCCGATTCTGTATCTCCCTCTCTCTCTTCCCCTTCCATTGTTCACATTCTGTCTCTATTTATGTCTCTCGAAAATAAATAAACATAAAAAAAAGAAAAAGAAAGAAGGTGGCCAATCGGTCAGCCATAGGGCAAGGTGAGGGGGAGATGAGGTTATATGCATACATCCACCCATAAGATATAAAACCACTTCTTGACAGCAGCACCAGAGGTAAGGGTGACATTTTTTCCTAGGCACTAATAATTTTATTCCCAACCCCCCTTCCTCCTATTTTAAAACTCCATGTCAGTTTGCTCTGTCTCATTTCTCTCAAGCCCCTCAATCCATTATAGAGAGCTTTAGTATTAGCTATTAACAATGCCAGAAATTATTATTCACTATGTTGAAAGTGGTCTTGAATGAATGATCTTTCCCAACCTGTGAATATATTCTACTGAAGAGAAATACGTTTATAAGGTTTTGTGGACCCAGTTGCTGAATTAGAATTGGTTTATTGGAAAAAAATTTTAAATTAGATTCTTTTGTTTAAAAAGTTATGTGTTGAATAGCTGGGAGCCAGGAAGTGATTTCACAAAGGAAATATAAATATATTATGATGAATTTAAGTAGTACAAAGAATACAAAAAAGCTTTACATGTAAATTGGCTTTATAAATTAGATACCATAAGCTGGTAATAGAACATAGTAATACCCATGGACAAATTCCAGTCAACATAAAATTTCAACACTTTGAAGATACAGCCAAATCTGTTCTGTTAGATGTAATAGAAATTTTCTGCCAGTGATGGACTTAACACAGTGGATAACCTTTTCATTAGGCAATTATGTGTTTCAGTCTACAGGATATTCAGTATATATTTTTGTTGTACTTTTTCAGATGTCAGTGACCCCATTTCATAAAATTTAAGTCACACTGAGGTTTTAAACATCTGAAGAAAATCAATAGATGAGACATTGAAGACTATTATGTATCCGCTGAAAATATTTTTTTCATTTTCTCTTTTAAAAAAAAAATTATTGGTCAAAGCTCCACCTAAACATCAAAAAAAATCATTGAAAAACCTGGGTGATAATTACCCGTGTCTTGGATTTTACAGTAAAGCGCTTTTGTATCTTTGTAGCATTTGAAGTCCTAATCCACTTGGTACAATACCCTAGGAAAGGAGGCAAGGAATGTAAAACCACACTAATCCATTGAGCAGTGTTTAAAAAAAAATAAAAGAAAGAAAGAAAGAAAAAAGGTATTACTCTAAGTCGAGCTTTATTACCATCACAATCAATAGAAACAAATTTGTAGTCACAGTTCACCTTAAGTGACACTAATTAAAGAGAAAATGGTGTGTAATTAATGTGTAATTAAATTGCAATTCCTAATTAGTTTGTTTGGGCTATTAGGAACTTACCATTTAGGCTTGTTCAAGAGAAGCTAGTAGATTTTGTCTGAGTCTAACTTCAAATATATTTAAACTGTACAGAGAGTTCTGTGTTACTTGAGAGAGTAGATCTAAGACCCCTGAATAAAAACTATAAGGAGCTGATACGTTAAAATAGACCATTAAACAAAATGGACTTCTCTAAAAGTGAAATGAGCTGCCTGCTGTAGATGGATGATCCCCACCACTGGAGATCAGCAAGGAGAGGTGGGTGGGATGACTGATATGCTCACCATTTGAAAGACAAGATAAAGAAAGCATGAGTGGACATGCAGAGCAACACCCTTGAGGCTGCTTAAAGTATCAGCTGCTATCCTTGTATTGTTCTAGTAACTATCTCAGGGATACAGGTATTGGCCATGAGCTGTGAGGCATGATCTATATTACCCGCACTTGCTTCTCGCCGTACTTGCAAAAGTTATAAAGGAAGACGGTTCTGTGTCCACCTTTTACTAAGAATAGCCCATGTATCTCCTTCCAATATCTTCACTGTGAAGCTAGAGAAAAAAGAAAACAGAAATGATTTTCTGTTTAGGCTTCATTTGTGCTACGCTTTGTAAACCAATCCAGATCTCATTCAGCTTCTTTGGAAAGGAGATAGCAGCAGATAGGAGCAGGGTTTTGTCACAGTACAAGGGGATGTGTAAGCAATTGTCTCTGACCTGGCCCTACGTCTCAGAAACAGGGTTCAGCAGTTTCCCAGCATCGCTCTGTAGCCTTCTAATTGGAGAAATCCATGCAGTGTCTTAATAATTAAGTATTAGAATGTTATTTCAGTTAGTTTATTGAAGGTGTCTGTACCTAAAATCCAATATGGGCACTCAGCAACAGGAACCTAAATTACAGAGAGGCAGACATGGGAAAGTACTGGCAAAGCCCAAAACCCCTAAGAGAGAATGGCCCCGTGGTCTTGAGGAGGATTAGATTTAGAGGTTTTAGGGATCCTGAGTGCGAGAAGTATAGAATTCTGGCTTGAATGGTAAAGAACGGCCATCACATGTGTCACAGTCTCCAAGATATCCAAATTCCTCTTCTTCAAAAGTTCAGCTGTTAGGTTTCATCCATTTGCACAAAAAGAAGGATAAAATAATGAGAATTTATTGTTTTTGTTTTGTTTTGTTGGCAACTATGGGGTGGAATTAAAAGAAGAGTTGGAAATGCCAAGCAACTAAGCACTGGGAAATATAGGAACCAGGGATTTTCTCTGATGTATCTAGAAAATGGAATTTGATGGATTGCCACAACAGGGGAATAGCACATGAGACAATCAATTCCTACAATTTCCTCTTCTGCATTAGCCCACTCAGAATTCACATGTCCAGGAGACACAGTGTGACTGGTCTGGGGTCACCCATCTATCCTCTGTCCTGGTTAGGTCAGGGCTCTTCAGTATCAAGAGCAAGAACACTTACAAAAGCAATTCCCCTAGAAAAATCTGTATACTCTTATTAAAAGAGGGGAAATTGGATGTAGGGCAGGAAAAATAAACAACTACCAAATAAATAGGAAACAAAATAAAAGCAAGAACACTTGTATGCCAGTAGTTGCAGAAAATAGGCTTTCAACATTCATTCCACAATTATTGATTGAGTGTCTGCAGAGTGTGAGACACTCCGCTCACATTAAAACGGGCTTTTCTTTCACACTGCTGCCCGTCAATGAGGGATGCATTATGAAAAGAGACCTTTAGCTTTTAGTGGTCATTTCACATTAAGACTAAATATCTGTATCTGTGTTCACGGTGTTATTTTTCTTCAGTTAAAGATCTTTCTTCTCTCATTTGAAATTTCTTTTTTAAAGGAAGTTTTCATGTGTAGATGACAGTAAATCACAGGTAACAAAAGGCTTCAGTCTCTGTCTCAGCTCCAGTATGGTGTTTTGTTTCTTTTTTTTCCCCAGTAACCAATATCAAGACACACAATATATTCATACACACTAACACACATACACACAGACACACACACAATCGTAACATTGTGGTAGATATTCGAATATCTACAATCCAGTTTTCTAGTGTTAGTCACGGTTCTTCATTTGCAAGAAATTAAAGAATAGGCTAGGTTATGATAGTGGAAACAAAACTCATTCAGATTAGATGAAGCACAAAAAGAGAAATTACTGGAAGGCTAAAAGTTATCTCATGGCATCTAAGGCCAAGAACTCAACAGAGTTTCGTGATGGGTGAATTGGGAACTGAGAGAAAAAACTCAAATTATTACCATCTGACACCCAAGCATATTTGTACCTTTATCTTCTTTCAGTCATAGAAGAAATGGCACTTCAGTGTGGGCTCCCCTGATTTCTCTATTAATCAGGGAGAGCAGAGCCCTGCAGGCTCGATCTCACAAACCATGGGACCACGATCTGAGCTGAAAGCAAGAGTTGGACACTTAACCAACTGAGCTCTCTAGTGCTCCACTCTTTGGTCACTACCTAAATTCACAGCCTAGCCCATGTTCCTTTGCCCTACCAAAATCAGACTGCTTCACTCTTCTAGGAACACATCCTTCATTTTTACTTCTATGACTTTTATTTTCTCTGACATTTTCATCATCAATATTATTTATTCCTATTCACATTCTCCCCACTCATATTTCAAGTGTTATCTTCTAACTCGTAAAGACTTCCCTAATCTAATTAAGAATTGCTCCTTCCTCCTATCTATAGTCACAGTACCTTATACTGACTTCATTTAATCTACTTAACTCAGACAGCCTTTGATTATTATTACTGATTTTACTTCCAACAATAGGATTACAAGTTTACAGAGTGATTGTTATGAATCAGACACTACGCATAGTCCTTGTCCAAACAATCCTATAATAAGTAAAATTTTTGCCATCTTACAGATAAGGAAACTGATGCTTAGCAAAGATGAACAGCTTGATCAAAGGCTCGTAGCTAGTAAATGGCAGAGCCAGGATACAATTCCAAGTCCATTTGAACCCAAATCTATCCTCTGAACCAGTGTATCATAATTACTCCCCCTCCGTGGGCATGTCTTTCTCCTCCACTTGATTATCATCCCTCAGCGGTGAGAATCATGTTGAGTTCATCTTTATACACACTCTGTGCTTAATAAAGTGCCTTCCAGATAGCCAGGGAACATGTTTAGAATGAAATCAAAACTGTGTGCCTTCAGCATCATGAAGCAAGGGGAAGGCATCGCCATGAGAATCATTTGTCTATAATTTCAATGTGCAGAGTTCTTTGCATTCCACCTGTCATTTCCTCCTTTTGAATTCTCCTCCTGGGGTTTCTCATTATGATGCATCACCTAAATTCTTCTTAGTTATAACATCTAATGCAACATGACTAGCGCAACACGAGCACATAAGCCCTAGAGAACTGAAGAGCAGGAAGGTTGTTTTCGCCACACTGTGGATTTAAGGGCAGTTATAAAATAATATATGTTAAAGGTCAGCAGTGAACCTCCAAGTTTAGAGCCCTGATGTGGAAGGGTTCCATCCTTCTTCCTAGTGCACCAAGCCACTGTATTCCCATAGAAATTGAGTTGAATAAGCCATGTAAGCATCCCCGTTTATTTTTCAAGAAAATTGCCTTATTAATGTACATTATGGAAATAGTACCCTATGTCAGACCTAACAAGAATTTGGACTGCATGTGCACATTGAAAATTGCATCCTGTGCTTTCCATCCCAGTGGATCTTGGGGAGTTTTTTGAAACTTATTTTCAGACTCTGCTTGCTTCTTCAGCAATCCCTTCCTCTGAAAACAATCCGCTCTGAAATGACCTCCTTCCAAAATACCCCAGATGTGAAACAGACATGGCAAGCAGATCAGCAGTTCAGTGACCCCAAATAAATGTTTCATAGGGACTAGGTCTCTAGACCATGATGAAATCAACCTAAAATAATAGGAAAGTCAGTATAGTGCAGTGGTTAGCTTAACCACATGGATTGTGGAGCCCTGCAGACTTGAGCTCAGATTCTGGCTCTGTCCCTTAATAACTGTGTGACATGAAGGATTAATACACGCTGTCTAAGCGTTACCATGGAAGTAAGTAGAAAAATTAGTAGTAAAATTCTCCTTTCCTCTTTTTAGGATTACTGTGAAATTAAATTAGATAATATTTGTAAAGTGTTAAGTACAATGTATGTCTAACACAAAATAAGGCTAAGTAAATAATAGCTAATAGGTTTAGGAGTAATAAACATTTATACCAAAGTTTATGAAACATAAGACATTACCTACAGAATACCTTCTTTTAAAAAAGATAATGGGGGAAGTTAACTTAAAGAAGCAGCCTAATAAATGAATCTAAATGGCAGAATTCATATACTGGGGACACCACCCTTATATATACATATTTTAATTTTTTAATGTTTATTTATTTTTGAGAGAGAGAGAGAGAACATGAGCAGGGAAGGATCAGAGAGGGAGGGGCACAGAATCCAAAGCAGGCTCTAGTCTCTGAGCTGTCAACACAGACCCCAAGGTGGGGCTCGAATACGTGAACCACGAGATGGTGACCTGCGCTGAAGTTTGATGTTTAACTGACTACGCCACCCAGGCGCTCCCACTCCTATTTTTAACATTGGCTTAGGGGATGTTTTTCTCAGGCTATAGAAAGCAGACTGTGAACTACCTCCTCATTCACCTATATATCTTACCACATCAGTTGCTAAGGCTAGAGTGGATGAGAATTAAAGACTGATTTGATGTTGCAAAGTGAAGAAAACATTTCTCCAACACAGGACTATCACTACCTTTGGCCTCTTTAGGGCATGCTGGCAGAGGCAACCTCGTAAGCTTCAAATTCTAGAGGCTATAGATTTTTGTTCTCTTTCCTGGCAAATCTTCTTTGTCCATTTCCCATATGAAAGCAAGAAGGTCATTAATCACACTTTTCTTTAAAAGATACTGTCATAAGCATCTTTTAAGTATCCCAATTACAGACTTAGTTTTAGACATCTGGAATTACATGCTTCCTCCCAGGTAGTCTAGATTCTGTGCATTTTTAAAATGTTTTTACTGATATGCTCTGAAATTGTAAAACTGTTAATCTCCACAATAGTAGTAATCGATTATATGTATGTTTTTGGTGCCTTGTTTAACTTTTTTTGTAAGATCATTTTCTTAAACATTTTATATTATTTTAAATTCTAGTACTAAGTTAACATACAGTATTATATTACAGGGATTGTACAATATAGGGATTCAACAGTTCCATACATCACCCTGTGCTCATCACAAGTGCACTCCTTAATCCCCATTGCCTATTCACCCATCACCCCCCCCACCTCCCCTCTGGTAACCATCAGTTTGTTCTCTATACTTAAGAGTCTGTTTCTTGGTTTTTCTCTCTCTCTCTCTCTCTTTCTTTTGCTCAACTCTTTGTTTCTTAAATTCCACATATGAATGAAATCATATGCTATTTGTCTTTTCCTGACTTATTTCACTTAGCATTATACTATCTAGGTCCATCCATGTCATGGCAAAAGGCAAGATTTCATTCTTTTTTATATATGAATCATTTTCCTTTGTGTATATATACTGCACCTTTTTAATCCATTCATTTGTTGGTGGATACTTGGCTGCTTCCATAATTTGGCTATTGTAAATTACACTGTCATAAACATAGGGGTGCATGTATCTCTGTGAGCTAGTGTTTGTGTATTTTGGGGGTAAATGTCCAGAACGGCAATTACTGGACCTTAGAGTCATCATATCTTTAACTTTTAGAGGAATCTCCGTACTGCTTTCCACAGTGGCTCCACCAGTTTACATACTCACCAACAGTGCAACAGTGCAAGGTATAGCCTTGCCAACACTTGTTTCTTGTGATTTTTGATTTTAGCCATTCTGGCAGGTGTGAGGTGATATCTCATTGTGGCTGCATGTCTTTAGGACTCAAATGAGTCTCTTGTAGGTGGTCTGTAGATGGGTCTTTTTTTTTTTTTTTTAATGCACTCTGTCTCCCTATGGCTTTTGATTGGGATATTTAGTCAGTTTACATTCAAAGCAATTATTGATAGATAATGTATTTATTTCCTTTTTGTTATTTGGTTTGTCCTTGGTTTTGAAGTTTTTCTCTGATCCTTTCTTCTCTTTCTTTCATGGTTTGTTGGTTTCCTTTAGTAATATATTTGGGTTCCTTACTCTATTTTTGGATACCTATTACCTTTGTTTTTTATTTGTGGTTACCACCTGGTTTACATGTAACATCTTCTGAATACAGCAGTATCATTTGAACTCATTTGTTACTCTTCTCCCTTTTAGGTTTCAGATATTTGGTATCATCTTTTACATCCTTCTATTTTATGCTTTCTATTTTTCTTACTCTTACTTATGGTTTTTGTTTTCCACTCACAGAGTCCCCCTTAACATTTCTTGTAGGGCTGGATTAGTGGTCCTGTAACTTTTGGGACACCTGGGTGGCTTAGTCGGTTAAGCATTCAGCTTCAGCTCAGGTCATGATTTCAGAGTTCGTGGGTTCGAGCCCCGTGTCAGGCTCTGTGCTGACAGCCACCTCAGAGCCTGGGACTTTCTTCAGATTTTGAATCTCCCTCTCTCTCTGACCCTCCCCTGCTCATGCGCGCTCTCTCTCTCTCAGAAATAAATTAAAAAAATAAATCCTTTTACTTTTGTTTGTCTAGGAAACTGTTTATCTCTCCTATTTTGAATGATAAACTTGTTGGGTAAAGTATTCTTAGCTGCAGAGTTTTCCCTTTCAGTACTTTGAATACATTATGCACTCTCTTCTGGCCTATAAGGTTTATGTTGAAAAATCAACTAATAGCCTTATGGGGTTTCCTTTTTATGTAGCTCTCATCTTTTCTCTTGCAACATTTAAAATTCTTTTTTTATCACACACACACACACACACACAAACACGTTTTGATTTTGTTTTTGTTTTGCCATTTTAATTACTCTGTGCGTTGGTGTGGACCTCCTTGGATTGAATTTGTTGGAGGAATCTTTATTTTCTTCCCCAGATTTGGGAAACTTTCAGCTGTTATTTCTTCAAACACATTTTCTGCCCCCCTTCCTCTCTCTTCTCCTTTTGGGATCCTTATAATGCAAACATTATTATGTTTGATGGAGTCACTGAATTATCTAAGTCTGTTCTCATTTTGCAGTATTTATTTGTCTCTTACCTGCTCAGCTTGATTGCTTTCTGTAACTTTTTCCTCCAGTTCACTGATATATTCCTTAGCTTCCTGTAGCATACAATTTATTCCATCAATTATATTTTTAATTTCACTTCTTGGGTTCTTTATCTCTGGTTTCTTTTTTATATCTCTTTCTTGAGTGTCTCACACATGTCCTCCACTTTTTTTCTGAACTCTAGTGAGTATCTTTATGATCATAACTTTAACTTCTGTATCAGACATATTACTTGTTTCTCTTTTGCTTAGGTCTCCTGCTGTGATTTTGTCATGTTCTTTCATTTGAGATGTATTTCTCTCTCCCCCTTTTGTCTTCCTCTCTGTGTCTGTTTCTGTGAATTAGCAAAGTCAGCTACTACATCTTCTGCTCTTGAAAGTAGTGGCCATATGAAGAAGACGTCCTTTAGTGCCTTGCAGTGCAGTGTCCCCTCTTCACCAGAACCTAGAGCTTCAGGGGAGTCCTCTGTATGTGTTGCTTGTGTCCTGCTATTGTGTCTGAGTTGCTTTTCCTTTCTGTCCAGACATCTGCACTGACTCTCTGCCTATTGTAGACTGTGCTTGTTCTCAGTGATGTTAGTGACATCCAGGAAGGTCAATTCTGAGGAAGCATGACAGCACAATGGCTCAAGGGCAGTGCAGCACTGTTAGCAAAATTTGCACTGAGACAGTGGTCTGAGGCTGACTACCCTACTGCTGGGTGGCCACCAGGGAGTGGCACACAGGGGTGGTGGTGGTGGTTGGGGTACATTGCACTCAGTGCTAGACAAGAGAACACAGGGCATTAGCAAATTTTGCATTGAGCAGCTAATCCTGAGCCAGCTCCCCAGAAGTGTGGTGGCGGCCTAGGGCACATGGGATCTTTGCAAGGGCAGCTGGGCATTGAGCGTGCAAGGGCGGCTGGGCATTGAGCACGTGACCGAGGAACACAAAATCTGTGCATGTAGTGTCTGAGCAGGGTGTGTTCAGTGTTAGCAAAATTTGTGCTTAGGCACTCGTCTGAGGCCAGATTCCTGAAAGCACAAGGGCATGGCCCTCAGAGGCAGCAGCTGGGCTGGGTGCATGAAGCATTAAAAATATTGCACTGAGCCCATGGCCAATGCCAGCAGGCTTGGAGTGGGTAAGTCCTCAAGAGAACTTGTGGGCAGTGCTCACTGTTAGCAAGTTAGGTAACAAGTGTCCCTGCAGTGCCATTGCCCACAGTGTCTCTGTGTCTATGCTGGAGGGTTGGGGAGGAAAAAGACACCTACCAGCTCTTTTGTTCCCAGATAAGTCTCCAGTAGGCTCTGAAATCAGTATAAACAGATCTCCCTCCTGTTGTGCAAGCTGTCCTTTCTCTGTTTCCTCTCCTCTGGCTATTGTCTCTTTATGGGCAGGGACTGGGCTATCACCTACCTCCTCCTGGTGCTGGGTCAGCTGACTTTCACAGCTCCAGGCTCCAAGTCCCACTGGTTGATTATACAAACTCACAGAATTCAGCCCCTCTGGTTTTCAAGGCCACACATTACCAGGACTGATTTTCCCTGTGTGGACTCCCTGGTGCTTTCCTCTCTCTGGGACCACAGCTCCTGACTACGGTTTTCTGCCTTTCCACATGGCTTCTTCTCTACATGGAGCTGTGGAGTTTGTTCTGCCAGTCTTCACTCTCGAGTTCATTGATTTGGGTGTGAGTGATCTCTAATTGTAAACATGGGTCTGGGTGGGCTTAAGGTCCTCCTTCTCTGCCATCTTCCCATCACCTCTCGACCTATTGTTTTAGGTTATCTAAGGCATATTTAAAAGTTTAAGGTAGATAGATCTTAGAAGAAGCATCGTACAGGGTAATTGAAATATTACTTATACTGTTAACTACTGAGCTTTTTGTATTCTCCCCATTTTCTTATCATTTTATGGCTGAAAAATAATGAAAGGAAAGGCAGACTAGCAGATCAAAGTACATGAAGATGATAAAACAGAAAAGAGGGGGACACGAAAAGGGGAAAAAAATCAAAGTTTTTATAAAGAAAAAGCAATAAGCTAAATTGAAGTATATAGGAAATAAAAGGGATCAAGATACCAAGAAAAAGGAGAAGAAAATGATGAGGGAGTATAAGGCAAGCTGAAGGCAAAGTACACAGTAGCGTGTGCGTGTGCACGCATACGCGCACACACATGCACACACACACACACACACACACACCCAGGTGGGATATGTATGATATTCCTCAGGCATTCCTGACTGCCTAAGAACAAAGGAAAGGAAGGAAACCGAACGGTTAACTGATAGAGATCACAGTCATGCAGGACATGAATCTCTATCAGCTTACAAATATCACTAAATTACAAGAAAAAGCCAATCTTATCAATAGCCTAATCTCCAGAAACCTATAGACTCAGTTTCCTGCAGCCCCTAATATCACCCCATCAGCCCCCCACCCCCCTCCACAGTGATGTGGGGAACAAAGGCAAGAAGGAAATGGCAGGAAAATTGAATTTCTTTATAACCTGCAGCCATTGACAAAACTTGAGGCAAACACAGAATCTAACCTTTCTTCAGGAACCCCCTACTGTCCTAATGTTAATACCTTAATAGAGGAAAAACAACCTTAGCTTGACAAAGCCTCAGATACCTTAGGGGTCTTCTTTAGCATATCAAAGTCCTTCTGGTCTCCCTTTTGCCATTACCTCCCCAACTCCGTAGTATATAACTTAGTCACTCTTCTCAACCCCAGGGTAGCCCTTTCTGCCCACATGCTCTGTCCCCCATGCTTTAATAAAATCACCTTTTTGCGCCAAAGATGTTTTCAAGAATTCTTTCTTGGCTGTCTGTTCGGAACTCCCCACCACTCCAAAACCCCATGGGAAAGAAGCGACTATACAAATTGGCATTCAAATTTCTGATGCCTGTAGTAAAGCTCCTTTCCATGGTCCTAGGAAAGTTTCTTAAGCCCTTTTTCCTAAAAGATTTTGCGAGTGCTTATTCAGTGGATCTAACAAAATAAGGATGCTTTTGAGCTATTGATTGGTGCAAATGTGGCTTAATAGCAGAATCATTACTTTTTTAATCTTGGAACTGCCAGTCCCTACTATTTTTAACTGAATCTGAAGTTGTTCGATTACAGGCTGCCATTACTAATTGTTTTTAAATTTCATAGGACATATCTAGTTCAGGAAGTTTTGTTCTTTAGCAATAGATTTTTTTAAGTCCTCAGTTTTTATAACTTTATCTGCTCAGGCTTATGAGCATCTAATTTTGGATGTCTTAATCTTGAAATAGCTTGAACTTGGTTGATCACTTAGAAAAATGTGGTCTTAGTGACTCCTGAGTAAAATATAATTTGGGTCACCATCCCCATTTGCTCAGTAGTGTTAAAATGATGCATTCCTCTAGGTTTACATGGGCTGGTATCCCTGTCTGTCCTATAAGTTCTTTACTGGAATTGAGAAGAAAAGGTCAAATGGGGGGTAATATGTCAAAAGGCTGTAATTAAGATTTAGAAAGATTAATACCGATGGTATTTAATGAAATTGGCTTTTAGAGGAATGCTCATCTATTACTTTGATATTTAACATTTTTTTCTTATTAAAATGTTAGTGCTGAATAGAAGCTCACAATCAGTGGCAGAGATATGAGTTTATACAGCCATCAGCAAAGGGGGGTCGCAACTAATAAACAGAGGATTTTTCTTTTAAATTACTAAGCTTTTCAGGGCTCCTGGGTGGCTCAGTCGGTTGGGTCTGACTTGGACTCAGGTCATGATCTCACAGTTTGTGGGTCAAGCTCCGCATAGGGCTCTGTGCTGACAGCTAGCTCATAGCCTGGAGCCTGCTTCAAATTCTGTATCTCTCTCCCTCTCTGACCCTCCCCTGTTCATGCTGTCTCTCTCTCTTTCTCTCTCATTAAAAAAAATAATAATAATAAAATAAAAAATTTTAAATTACTAAGCTTTTCTAGTTGAGATATAATTTTGTTGTGTATTGTTTTTCCAGATCTTTAATTTTTTTTATTATTGCAATAAGAAGCAAACTGACATAGTTATATCAATTCAGTGCACTGATAGGTTTTTTTTTTTAATTAGTCATTTCAGGCATTTAAAGAAATCTCAAATACACATAGAAAAAAAAATCTATCAATTTTTTACAGACAGGAGTAAATTTTGCCTCTAAAGGGAATATACTATGGTTAAATCCAGCATATCCCATTGAAAAAAGACTGTAGTCTAAAGTAGAGGCTGATGCCTTTTGGTGTTTTGAAGAAGGAGCTGTTTCAAATTGTAAGGAAATTTCCATTTCAAAAATAGCTACTGAACTATCACAATAACTGCTTTGCATATATTTTTGGTCACAGAAATACCATTGTTATTTTTCACTATGGATATGCAAATGAGATGTTGATAGGATTAAGTTCTGTCACCTTCTGAGACAGTCTTAAGCTGCACTATTGAAGTTTTCCTTTTCCCCACCCCACTATTTTCTTTACGTTTAATTAAAGCCATCAAACTCATTTTACTTTCCATTCTGCATGAGATTTCCTTCTCTCTTCTCTTTTTGGCTTTCCCCTGGTGATTTTTTCCTGAATCTTATTTCATGTTCCTCTATTTGCTTCAGGTGTGACTTATTTCATTCCAAGGCATCTTTTTCTACTTCCAGTTCAGAAAATTGTTTTTCCATTTATATTTAAAATACAAGGAAAATTCAATAGGTCATTATTTGGACTGATTATTTCCCAATTAAATTTCCTAGGTGCTTTGATACCATGTAAACAGTTTATTGCATTTGTTTATGAATGAAAATAAAATATGCATTTTGAGAAGCTCATGATGATATCAGATGTGTGTGTGTGTGTGTGTGTGTATGTGAAAAACAACTAATTGTCACTGTTGTTATGTCTGTTTCTGTGTTTCTAAATCCTACCAACCACCCACTTTTTAAAGAATGCGTATAAACACACACACACATTCACACATGCTCCAATAATCAGTGTTTAGACTTAATAAAAGGGTTGCATACTATGTTCCATTCTTGTAAACAGACTAAACACATATTCATAAAAAGTCTTGAATACCCAGCATTTAAAAAAATTTTGTTGTTTTTGTTGTTTCTTAAAAAAACCAATTTAGGTGTGAATGGAATAAGATAGATTCACTGAATTAGGTGGAATGAGAACTACCCCCCTTGGAGGGGGAAGAGCTTTCACAGCTGAGCCATTTCAGAAAGGATTTCTTTCTGAGGCAAGGAAAGAAAGTTTTCATGTTCTGAAACTATTACCATATTTCCTGTGTTATCTGCAAAGCATAAATTGATGTAATTAAATGTTATTACATTGCATGTATGGTTTTTTGTAACCATTTTATTTTAAAGTTTATTTATTTATTTTGAGAGAGAGCATGTACATGTGAGAAAAAGGGGAAAAGGGAGAGGGAGAGAGAGGGAGAGAGAGGATCCCAAGCAGGCTCAGCTCTGTCAGCACAGAGCCCAACACAGGGCTCGAGCTCATGAACTGTGAGATCATGACTGCAATCAATATCAAAAGTCCCTCACTGAAACAACTGAGCCACCCAGGAGCCCCAGATTGCATATTCTTTATATGCACGCATGTACTCACACACATGCATGGCTGTAGTCCAATCAAAGTAAATACATTCTTTTATGTTAAAAACTATTTTATATATTCCTTTTATAACTGTGCCATAAACATCTTGTCCTTAAATATGCTTTTCTTAATCCAAATTAAGGGTAAAAACATTATTAAAATAACTCTTTAATTTCAACTCTTTTATTAATATGTACTTTGATTATATCACCAACTTTTGAAGTTTTACTGCTCTTGGCAAGCTGCTTTGTACACATTCATCTTCCCATTCATATCCTTTATTTGGAAATGGAATTTGGTGGATTCCTGTAAAATTAATTTGCCTTTGAAACCTCTATTCCACTCACAAAGCAAGAAATTATCTGTAGATTATTTTTAACGTCAAAATATATACATATATAACATTTAAATATTAAAATATGTGTCCAACTAGGAGATTGTGACCAGTGGAGACAAATGTTCTTAAGCCAAAGAATGATAAGAATACTTGTAAAAAGTCATCAATTCAGCTGTATGTTTGATATGGAGATCAAGAAATTGTCAACACTCATTCTTAATCTTAATATTCTATTTTGAATTTTAATTTAGTTCTCTTTGGAGACAGATGAACTATATTATAGAAAAGGTATAATTTTGAACCATTGCAATACAATGTGAGAAAATGCTTTAAAATTTAGACCTCAGTCAAATGAGCTATTTTCAAAACTACTAAATTGTAGTGAAATCTTTTCTATTTGCATGTGTCCGTGCTCCCTTCTTAATCTTCTTTCCTTTCCTTCCTTTATCCCTCCTTCCTTTCTTCCTTTTCTCTCTGCATTTTTTATAAGTTTTTATATGTGAGTGCAACATATAGGGCAGTCGTATAATTTGAAGCAAAGACAGTAAGCAATTTAAGGTGATATAGGAGGGCCATTGATTTAAAATTGGGGTCCTAATTGACTCAGTTACATATGATGTTGAAAATCAGGTGACAAAACAATATGTGTGGGGAATTGCTTTTTGCTATAAAAGACATAGTTGTAACTATATAGAGTAAATATGTGTATATATGCATGTGTATGTGTGCACATGTGTAACTAAAAAAGATTAAAAGAGATAAAAAGAAAACACTATCTATAGTTGGTTGCGTTATTGATGACTTTTATTTTCTTTGTTTTTCCATATTTTCCAAAATTTCTATAATGACTATATGTAATTTTTATTGCAGTGAAAATTCAGTTTTTTTTAAAGTTTATTTACTTATCTTGAGAGAGACAGAGAGCATGAGTAGGGAAAGAGCAGGGACAGAGGGAGGGAGAGAGAATCCCAAGCAGGCCCTGAACTGCAAGCGCAGAGCTTGACACTGGAGCTTGATCCCACAAATCACGAGATCATGACATGAGCCTACATCAAGAGTCCACTGCTTAACCAACTGATCCACTCAGGTGCCTTTGATAATACATTTTTAAATAAAGAAGGAAGGAAGGGAGCAAGGGAGGGAGAAAGGAATGAAAAAAAAAAAAGTTTTTATAATCATCAGGAATGCTTTTGTAAAGCTGAGGAGGTCACTTTTGATGGGAATTCCCTGCTTCTCAACTGTCCTCTTCTGAATCTGTATTTTGTAAAAAACTTAAGAATTTTCGATTATGGAATTATGTGTACTAAAAAAGGAAAGTCCTTATTAGCATAGATCCAAAAGAGGGAATAATTCAGTATGAGGATATGTGTGTGAGAACACATGTATGTATTCAGATGACTTCATGACACATAGTTTTAATTTGGTCTGGTTTAGCATTAAGTGTAGTTTACTCTCTCTAATTCCCTGAGTAACTCTGACTGACATGAAAGAAAACACACCTGGAACCATGTTCTGAGTGTGTGAGAAGATGACACGTGATTGACTGATAGCCCAGATTTCAACAAGTAAATAGTTGTAACTCAGATAAAATGGACTCGAAGAGATTTGCTTATACATTCGTGGGAACAGGAAACATATATTACAAATGTTACATGTTTTGCACTCACAAAGCATGCTTGGTACCTAGGAGGCTCATAATGAATGTTTGTAAATCTTTACATTATTAATAAAATTGGACAATGTTTTTTGTTGTTGTTGTTGTTTTTTTAAGTTTATTTATTTTTGAGAGAAACAGAGAGCACACAGCAGGGGAGGAACAGAGAGAGAGAGTGGCAGAGGATCCAAGGCAGGCTCTGTGCTAACAGCAGAGTTCTATGTGGAGCTCGAGCTCATGAATTGTGAGATCACGACCTGAGCAGAAGTCAGACACTTAACCAGCTGAGCCACTCAGCTGCCCCCAGATTGGACAGTGTTTGAATCTAGACCAATTCTTTTTAACTTATTAGAACCTTACCTGCTCCTACCCCATAATTTCGGAAGTATAATGTATGCAAACATTATTTTCAAAGCACAGGCTCAGGTTTACACAGAGGCAGCCATTTGCATTATCAGATTTCAGGGATATCAGATGAAAAACTTCTATTATCAAAGTGTACCCTGTGTCTGTTCATCATGGTACCTGAATTGTCCATATCACTTAAAGTCAGTTTGTATGGAAATGCAAACTGTATATAGGTTACCTGCATCAGAATCATATTAAGTGCTTGCAAACATGCAGATTCTTAGAACTTACTCCAAACCTATTATTTACACTAAGTTTGAGAAAATTGAGTAATGGTAATATTCCCAAATGTAGACTTTTACATACAATCTTTGCATGATCTCAGAACAAGAATTATATCACTTCTCTTACCCCATGCCCATGCAGTTTCTGTTCCAAGTAGATCTTCATATGTGGCAAAGAGTGTTTGTACTCGACAGTGGAAAAGTAGTCTGATTAGCTGGGGTGAACCTGAAAAAATGTAAAAGTTAGACCAATATATTGATTGATCAGCAGAATTACATGGGAATTCTTTTCCTTTGTTAAGCTATTTATTGAAATTTAGCATATATACAGAAAAGTTCATATATTGTAGGTGTACAATCTAACATATCAAACATATTGTAAGTATAAATCTAACATATTGGTGCAGGGTAACCACTGTCCTGACTTCTTTTTTTTTAATTAATGTTAATTTATTTTTGAGAGAGAGACAGAGCGTGAGCAGGAGAGGGGAGACAGAGGGAGACACAGAATCCGAAGCAGGCTCCAGGCTCCAAGCCATCAGCACAGAGCCCATCATGGGGCTCAAACCCACAAACTGAGTGAAGTCAGGCACTTAACTGACTGAGTATCCCAGGCATCCTGTCCTGCCATTTGCGGTTAGCTGATTTACATGTTGAGCTCTATGAACATCTTGGACTAACACAACAGTAGAAACAGAATTGTACATGTAAAGGTCAGTCTTTTATGAGTAAGGGTCATTAGCCTGTTCATAGCTCAAGGGAAAGTATGGAGGGAAACAGGACCTGCCGGAGACACGATGTCTGTTCCCATAATCAAAAGAAGAAGTTCCCACAGTAAGATCCTTCACAAGGTTCAATCATCATACCAGGGCTGGAATAAGGGGACAAGTCACTCCGATATTGATCAGCAAGGTACCTTAGGGTTCAGTGCTCAAGCAGAAATAATTGAGTGGGGGTGGATATCGGTCATCATCTGATTGGCAAGAAACAGTTCGAACTTGCTTTAACCTCACCAGGAGTTTTCTCGACTAGTGGGCTCAGAATGGCTCCCAGCAAACACCAGAGATTAATTTTGCAATTTTTTGAACTTTACTGTAGATGCAATCAAATAATGAATTATTTTGTGACTGGCTTATTTCAGTCCACGTTGTTTTTGATTCATCCATATTGTGGATATAGTCGTAGCTCTTTCATTCTTCTTTAGGCATGCTGTTTGGCTAAATATTCTATAAAGTGTTTGTTCATGGATGGGTATGGATGGGTATTTTAGTAGTTTCCCATTTTAAAATACTATAGACAGTGCCACTATAAGCATTCTGTTACCTGTCTTTTAGCTGAATATGTACCCAGAAGTAGCATTATTGGGTCACAGGGTATGTATAAGATCAGCGTTAGCAGACACAATCAAATAGTTTTCCAGAGTGATTTTATTAGATTTCCCTCTAGCATTGTAAGTGTTCTATTTACTCCACATCCGTGTCAGCACTTGTCCTTTTTAAATCTCTTTTATTTAAGCCACTCTGATTGATATGTAAGTATTATATGGTAGTTTTGAATTCCATGTGGGAAGTTGCTATAGTTATCACTGTTAATTGGTTTCTTGGTTTTTTTGGTTTTAAACATCTACTTTTTGTACTTAAACCTCAGTGTTCTGATCCAATAGGACTATAAAGGATCTTCGAACTCAGGATATTTTAAAGCTGTCTGAAGTAAAACTGATGTCCATTCTGATATTTGAACCACTGGCCTAAGATACTGGCTTTCAAGGATCAGGGAGCGAATCGAATCGATTGTTTAATGGATACATTCACAATGTTCCCACTGGGATGTGAACATAAGGAACCCATAGATTATTGGCTCAATAACAGAAGATTTTAAAAAATGTTTTAATGTTTATTTTTGAGAGGGAGAGAGAGACAGAGGGAGGGAAGGGCAGAAAGAGATGGGGGGAGACAGAGAATCCAAAGCAGGCTCCAGGCTCTGAGCTGTCACAACAGAGCCCCATATAGGGCTCGAACTCATGAACTGTGAGATCATGACCTAAGCCCAAGTCAGGTGCTTAACAGACTGAGCCACCTCAGTGTCTCAAGTGAAGATTATTTTTTAGTTTGTATCAACCATTTTAATTGTCAGAGATTTTCAAATATTCTACCAAGATATCCATCAAACAGGCTTGTGCCCAAAATGTATACTTCAGTATTTCGATGATAATTTAATATGCGGCATAGGGCTCTGTGTTAGGGTTCTTTAGAGAAACAGAACAAATGGGATAGATATAAAAGGAGATTTATGATAAAAATCGGTTCACAAATATTATAGAGGCTGAGAGGTCCCATGATGTGCTGTCTGCAAGCTGGGGAACCAGGAAAGCTGGCAGTGTAATTTAGTCTGAGTCTGAAGGCCAAAGAACCAGAAGCACCAATGTCTGAGGGCTGGAGAAGATAGATGTCCTAGCTCAAACAAAGAGAAGAAATTTGTTCTTCCTCTGCGTTTTTTTTTTTTTTTTTTTTTTGATCCTCTGTTAAGGCCTTACCATTTTGGATGATGTGCACCCGCACTAGTACAGGCAATCTTTACTCAGTCTACTGATAACATTTCCAATATCTTCTTGTAACACCCTCATAGACATACCCAGAAAGAATGTTTTACCCCAGCATGGTCAAGCGAATACATATTAAGAAGCGGCTTTGAATGTTATATCTAATTTCACTGTTCTAAATCTAAGGATATAATCTTATGAGTTATTTCAGGTATTTTACCTTGAGCACATTCTGATCAAGCTTTACAGTTTTCATCAAGATTAAGTTGATGCAGGAAGGAAAATAACCACACCCACAAGCTTTTTATAGTCGATATGATATCTATATATTTATATCAAATAACTGGTTAGGATTAGGTGATAAGAATCCTAGCTGAGATACCAGAAACTACTGCTGAAACTCTGAATGAGCAATGGATAATTTTAGCTTTTTGGTTCTAGAACTCAAGAAGGCAATGTTAGGGATATCAAATTGTCTTTATGTATGTTATCAGATCAGGGTGTTTTACCTGACAGAGAATCAATTTTAAATCTCATCCAGGGAGTGAATGAGAGGATTTCAAGTTGTTTTACCTTCTTCCTTTGTATCATTCTTTGACACATGCTGAATGACATCAGTGGGTTTTACTGGAGATACTTACTTTAGCTTTGGTTTAAGGCATTTCATGTATGTATTTCTTCTATTAAAGCCCACCACACTGATGTGAGAGTAATAAAACAGCAGAGTTTGGCGCCATCCATCTTTTGTTATAGATTGCTGAAATGATGTTGGAGAGTGTATTTATAAGTAGTGCATACTAGTGTTGCCAAATATTGACTTTGCCTGCTAACTCCATCACATAAAACTTCTGACGACAACCTAAGTAAAGTTCAGTTGAAGATAAAATATTGCAAAATAAATGCCAAAAATGGAAACCATTTTTCAAAACACTAAATTAGGAAGTTAAGGAATCGGGGCAATTAATCAATATTTCAAAATGATGAATATATTTTACAAAACACCACTTGAAATGAAAAGCTCAGAAGGGAGGTTTTTCTTGTATGCTTAAAACAATGTTTATTTTAGGCTGCTGTGGCATATTTCAGATGAGGCTTTTGAAAAACGCTTTACCCAACACTTTGCTATAGTTATATTCTTCATCAAAATGATCTGAAGAAATACATGTAAATCATTTAGTATTTGATGCTAGTAATTATACACGTTATTGAGAACCTATGTTCTAAGTGCTTTACCAACATTTACTCTGTTTTCTTTGAAGACTAACTTATTATTATCCTGATTTTAGAAATTATACTAATGGTAAAACAATATTTGGTCCTTCCACAAAGTTTGTTCTGTGCTAGATAATTCTAAAATTTAACGACAAGTCAAAGTCACCCAAGTTCATGGGCTTATATTCCTTCAGGGTATGTGAGGTGTGGAAAACCCATGAGGAAATAAACAAAAAAGGAAATGTGTTAAGACAAATCAAGAGATAAGATAGGAAATATGTAGTTGCTTAGAAGATAGGGCTAGGCAAAGAAGGAAGAAATTAAGGCAAGATACCATTTTTTTCATGCAGAAATTTACCTGCAGGCAAACTCTGGGCATGTCTAAAATAACCAAGGATACAAACAAGACATTGTGACAAGAGTCGAATTTAAAATATAGTTGTGAAGATGTATAAATATAAAATACTTATGTAAGAGTTCAGTAGTGGCCTTAAATACCATCTATATGCTAATGATCCCCTATATTTTATCTCCAGCCAAGTCTGATTCCTGGACTTATAAATTCAAGTGTTGATATGATGCTTTAATTTAGATGCCCCCTCACCATCTCAATCTTTGTCATACTCTTTGATACATCTGTATCTTAATTAGTTAATATGAGTCATTTCTCTTTGATCTTGATTAATTATGGCTCCATCAAGATGACTCATTTTCTGACTTCCCAAAGAACAAGTGCTGATCCTATAATATGATAACTATAAACAAGTAATTAGGAAACTTACAAGGAATGCCCTAATTTCCTTACTGGTATAACAAATCATTAAAGACCTATTCAAACCAGTCCTGGACAAGTAGGAGAAAAGAAACCAAATCCCTGTCTGCAAGAAGCTTATGTTCTAGTGTAGAAATAGTGAAGCAAAAACAATGGGGAAAAGTTGGGATAAATAAGGCATATACGTATCCCAGCACAAAGAAAGGCCATGGGAGATTTTGTAGCAGGAAGGCCTTCATAAAGAAGGAATACCTGATATAAATAAAACGTTTTTTAAAAAAGGTACTTCAATGGAGAGCTAAGATTACATTTTTTGAAGGACCTAAACATCACAAACCAAGTTCAACATGAACCACTGCCTATTACTATCTTTAAAGCTTTGAGCTTGTTGTTGGTTTTGTCCACCTACATTTCTGCCATGTGAAATTTGGTGTTGCCAACTGAGGTATAGCAAAGTACAAGTACATTTTATCTAAAATCTCATTTTTCTCACTAATTGGCTGACAATAAAATAGTTCCCAGATGATTACTAACTTAGACATTAAACATATCTCTACCATCTCATTCTTCCCTTTCCAGCAATCATCCACATATTTTTAAATGGTAATTAGCCAACTTTTATTGTTTAGCACTTTGTAATTACAAAATAGCTTTCAGTCATCATTTATATATGTCTAACAGCATTATTGGAAATCCATGCCTTGTGTGTGATTGCAAAAGAAAATTAAATTTCAATACTATTTTGCCATTTTCAATGAGTAACTTTGTATCTCACTTCACTTGCTTTATGCCTAACATCTCCTATTTGAATGTGAAAATCTTGCTGCAAAAATACCAGCTTTTGGCTTAATCTCTCATTAGATAAACACAACTTTTTACAATGTTAAGATAATTTATTTTGGGTGGCATTCAACATTTAGACCCTGATATAACTATACATACTGATTTTATGGCGCAGCATTTTGGGAAAATAAGTAGCAGTTTCCTATTCCTTAATTTTGGTTTTTACTTCTAGTTATACCATTTTAAAATAAACGATTTATCATGTTTCAACTGAAATCAAGAAACCCAGCTATAAGGTGAAATCAGCTGATATACTTGAAGTTCAAGAGAAATAATTCCAATTAAGAATTGGACAGAGAAAAAGCATGGTATAAATATAAGTGGAATTATTAGAGACTTATTTTGTGTTACCTTGGGTGTACATTTGATTATGTTCCTATGATTTGGAATCAGTGTACTTGAATTTCCCTTTCCAGGTGCCAGTTGACTCGTCAGTTGTGCCCTTTCTAAACCTTGGTGTTGGGATCTGAACACTGGGATAAAACAGGAATTCATGCAAATAATTGCCATAGGGACGTTCATGGATTAAGTGTTACTTTTATTCTTACAGAAGTAAAACTCTCCAGGATAGGGAAGACCTTATTCCAGATATAGGATTGCTATATGCAGAATATATCTTGGTAGCATATACCTATCACGAGGTTGTTACTTAGAAAAATAGCAAGTAATACTTAAGTCATTTTGTGATTAGCTACCCAAAGAAGCTAGTGCTCCACACATAAAGTCAGAAATTTTCCAATTCAGTAATCTCCTAGGCCAACTCACACTCTTTGTGACTTTTATTATAGAAGATAAGGATTTTAAAAGCAGAATCCAGCAGTTCATTGGATCAGTTAAGTTTCTGTTATATCCATAGACCCTTAAAGCTCTCTTTGTAATCAGCCACTTCCATCATTTAACTGCCTTGTTTTGTGTTTTGGCAACAGACCCCAAGTGAATGGGCCTATCTGGGGGTGAGAAGAAAGAAAGCCACCCAAAGGCCCTTTTTTGCCTTTGCAAACTGATGGTTTCCAAGTGGTTTTCTGGTGTTTGGAAACACTGTGTAGTAACTGGGGGAAGAGGCAGCTGTGCTTTGGCCCACATGAGGTAATTTGCAGACACATTTTAATTGCCTTTTAGGGAGCATGAAGGAGTTCCAAATAGTCTAATGAGTTCCAGCAAACACCTGTGAAATGCTTTTAGACGACCATGTAATACCGAAATTGAGAATGTAATGCAGCAATTGGAGGCATGGTGGTTTTTCATTTTTTTCTTTTCCTTTTTCTTTCTTTCTTTTTTTTCATCTTCTCTGAAAAGGATAGTGAGAGATGGTTTAAAGATTCCTTAACTGTAGTAGGTTTTTCACTCACCAAATGATACTTTACCTTGGACTTTTTGAATCAACAGGATGAATTCAATAAGGCTTGATAGAATCTTCACATCAAACTTTATATTAAAAAAATGAAGACTCTTGAAAATACAGTAAAATTCAAATGAGAGGGATATTAAATAGTTAAGAATCTAAAATGATGCTTCTATTAGTCAATAAATATTAAATAGATAGATCCAAGATTTTAAAAAATCATAATAATATGGTGATAGATGGAAATTTTGCCAGATGCTTCATAGTTTCCCTCCCTCCCTCCTTCTTTTCTCAGTGTCTCCCTCTCTGCTGCCTCCCTTCCTCCCTGTCTCTCTTCTTCTCTTCCTTCCTTCACTTTGTTAATGGTTCGTTGTCAATTTAAATAAAGGTATTTTGAGAGATGAATGACATTCTAATCTTTCTAGTAGGCTCTTGGGAACAAATGAACTGCAACAGAAGGAAGATTAGTATAATTTGGAGATAAAAAAAAAACAAAAAAATTCAGAAATTATGGCCTCATTCTAACGTCAAACCCATATTATTATTTTATGAGTGTGTTTGTGTGTATACCACTATGTAAGTACGTCCTTTTCCTTCTGAGAACTAACAGCTATCTTCAAATCTGTGTTCATCATTTGCAAAGACTTTTTTATACTTTTAATACATATAATATATATTACCTATACAATGCAGACACAGACACACACACACAGTCCAAAAAACAAAGTAAAGTACTCTAAAATAAAATCCCTGCATTGTTCTCCTGCAAATGTTATTTTCTTCTTAGCATAGCTATAGAAAACATCAGTCTTGATAGATATTGCCATAATTGTTTTATTTTCATGGCTGTATAATGTACCACTGTAAGAATATCCACACTTTATTTTGTTATGACATTTAGATTGTTTTCACTTTTTTACTATTACCTTCAATGCTTCTCCCATCTATGACTGTAAAAGTATTTTGTTAGATGAGGAATAGAATTGGTGGATGGCAAATCATCCATTTTTGACTTGACTGTATTTTGCTGAATTTCTCTCCAAGGTGATTATACCAATTTACTTCTCTACCAGCAGTGCATAAGAATTCCTATAGATCTGTATCTTTGCCATGTGCTGAAATTGCCATTTTCAAGTTTGTCTGTTTGATGGATAGGAAATTCCAATTTGATTTTGTTTTTCCTGATGATTAGTGAGATTCTACAACTCTCATATGCATACTGATGCTTTATATACAATCTTCTGTGAATTGCTTGTTAATATCCTTTTTTCGTTTTTGTTTGTCATTTTTTATTTTTTTAAATGTTTATTTATTTATTTTGAGAGAAAGCGAGCACATGAGAGGGGGAGCAGCAGAGAGAGAGAGAGAGAGAGAGAGAGAGAGAGAGAGAATCTCAAATAGTCTCCATGTGATCAGTGCAGAGCCTGATTCGAGGCTCAATCTCATGAAGAGTGAGATCATGACTTGAGTCAGATATTTAAAAGACTGAGCCACCCAGGTGCCCCTTATTTTTATTTATCTTTTTAATGGATTTTAAGAGATTATCTATTGGCCACAAAAATTTCCTTGGTTATATGCATCACAAGTACCACCTCTTTGTCTACAGTTTATCTTTTATCTTGTTTACTTTGCTACATTTGGTTTTGACACACACAAAATTTGAATTTTAGTTATTTATGGTTTGTCTTTCTATGTCTCAATTTAGAAAGCCTTTCCTAGCCTGAAGATAATAAAGCCGCTATATTATAGTCTTTTTTGTATGCAATAAAGTTTTACTTTTCCTATGTTAAAAATTTAATCCATGTGGAATTTGGGCTGTGTATTTTGCAAGGTCGGGATCCATGCTTTTCGCATATGGTAAAAGATGGGAAACAGCCTGCTAACAATGCTAATTGTAACACCTATCTTGTTCATTTGCAGTGACTTCTGTTACATATTAAGCTTCCGTAGGTACATGCTTCTAGACCTGTGCTCTCATGTGGGAATCTACTGGTATAGTAGCTATTTCCATTTAACTGTAATTAAAATTAAGCACAGCTTAGAAATTTTTTTCTTTTTTTTTTTTAAATTTATTTCTAGGAGAGAGAGAGAGACAATGTGAGCAGGGGAGGGTCAGAGAGAGAGGGAGTCACAGACTCCCAAACAGGCTCCAGGCTCTGAGCTGGCAGTCAGCACAGAGCCCGACGCGGGGCTCGAACCCACCAACCGCGACATCATGACCTAAGCGAAAGTCGGACGCCCAACGACTAAGCCACCCAGGCGCCTCAGAAATTTTGTTTTCTTAGTTACACTTGACACATTTCAAGTTCTCACTAGTGATATGTGACTACTCACTACTTTAGTGGACATTGCAAATACAGAGTATTTCCATGATGATAGAAAGTGGAATTGGACACTTTATTGGACAGTACTGTTAAAGAATTAGGTTCTCAAGTAGCATTTATTCACCTCTTACTATTCCTGCCTGTCACTGCCTCAGTGCCACAGAATCTTAATTTGTATGCGGTGTCTATAATCCTAATATCTTATAGGGCAAGTAATTTTTTCTTATTCTCAGTTTTTGGAGGTTTCTTCCCTATTCTTAAATTTTTGTCTCTCAAAGTAATTTTCAGTATCAGTTTTAGGGAATTTGATTGGCATTTCATTGAGTTTATATAGAAATCTGGCAACACTTTATGCTATTGCATTTCCAATCTTTATTTTTTTATAAACTTTTTTTTAATGTTTTTATTTATTTCTGAGAGAGACAGAGACAGCGTGAACAGGGGAGGGCCACAGGGAGAGCGAGATACAGAATGTGAAGCAGGCTCCAGGCTCTGAGCTGGCCCTTAGCATAGAGCCCAATGCGGGCTTGAACCCACGAAGCATGAGATCATGCCCTGAGCCGACGTCGGACGCCCAACCGACCGAGCCACCCAGGAGCCCCTTCCAATCTTTAAATAGAATATACTTTTTCATTAATTTAGAATTTTTTTAATTTAAAGTTTTCTCTACAAATATCATGTACATTTTGGAAAGCTTTAATCGTAAGTGTCTTAAGATTTTTGTTGCTATCCTAAATTGTATTTTTTCTTTTATATCACATGTTTATAGTTTGAGTATGGTAGTATCATTACTTATTTTATATTGAGACTTTATCTAACATTCTCACTGAATTCTTTCTTATTAAAATTCTTTTGTTCTATAAAATCTCTTAAGTTTTCAGTATAGACAATCTTAATATTTGTCAGTAAGGTCAATTTTTTATGTTTGCCTTTAATTTTTATAACTTCTGTTTCATTTTTTTATTGATTTTAGGAGAAATTTTTAGTACCATGTGGATTAGATTTTATAGGGAATGATAGTGCTAAAATCCCATATAATTTTATTAGTAGATAACTTTATAAGGTTTAGAATATTTTTATTCCTATTGTTCATGACTTTTATTTAATTACAAATTACTATTAAATTTTGTCAAAGTAGTTTTTTATAACTATGTTAAAATATTGTTTCATTTTACCAATTAGTATGGTAAATTAATAGTAAGCGTCATGATAATAAAATGTTTTTATGTACCTAACAATATCCAACTCATTCTGAATTATTATTATTGTTGGTATCATTATATCGTTGGATTTGGTCTTCTAACATTTTGTATAAGAATTTTTTTTTCTATACCTTTAGGTAAGATTGGCCCATAGTTATCCTTTATCAAACCATGCTTCTCTATCTTGCTTTTAAAAGTTGTTCTGACTTAGAAACATTTGCTTGATATATGACAGAGCTTGTAAATATTTATTCTTTTACTATCTCTTGAAAATGTTTGTATTTCAATTATGAACTATTCCTTGATTATTTATTAGGAATTGTTACCTGGTCCTTGATTATCTTTCCTTGGTATATATTGGATTTGCTAAATACACTTCTTGTAGTTACTGGTGGTCTTTTGATGGTTTCTTTTTCTTCTCAGTCATGTTTGGGAAGTAAGATTATCATAGGAAAATATTCATTTTGTCTCTTTCCTACAATATCATTCTCTTCTTATCCTGTTAATTTCTGCTATGCTGTCTCTCATACCTAGTATTATTCATTTCATCCTTTTTGTTATTTGACAGGCTCTCTCAGAGTGTATTTTATTAGTCTTTACAAAGAGTCAGCATTTTGGTTTGGTTGGTCATTGCTAGTTTAGTTTTTTTTTATCTTTTATTATTTCTTGCTTTTTTCTACAGTTGGCCCTTTTCATTTTCCTTTGGATTTATCCTATTGTTTGTTTTCTAGTTTCTTGAGTTGGACCATTTTATTTGTGAGGAATTTCTTCATTCTTAATGTAAGTATTAAGGCCCTGTTTTTATTTTCTGATTCCTACTTAACTTCATCCTACAATTATTTGCATTTTTGTTAATAGTTATTTCTAACTATTTTATAAATTTTCATTTTGATTTCCCTCATAACCCATTATGTATTTAAAATAATGTTTTTGGAAACTTGGTTCTTTTTTCTTTTAATGTTTATTTGTTTTGGGGGGTAAGGAGCAAGGAGAGTTCTCAGCAAGGAGAGTTGGAAATAGCAAAGTTTTAGGTTATATACAGACTTGACAGTTTACCCTGACATAACATAAGAGGTGGGAAATCTTCTCTTATTCTTCTCATTTTCCCCAATCTTCCTCACTTAAT
The DNA here is from genome assembly GCF_008692635.1 of Crocuta crocuta. Taxonomy (NCBI): domain Eukaryota; kingdom Metazoa; phylum Chordata; class Mammalia; order Carnivora; family Hyaenidae; genus Crocuta; species Crocuta crocuta. The sequence goes on along the minus strand of NW_027528977.1, from coordinate 18,657,654 downwards.
AAGAACATGGTAAAGTTTGTCCATTCAGTCTTCCTATTTTCTTGGGCATTTCATATGGGAAGATGATAGCTTCCCCATCTATTCTTTAAGAATGATTATGAACACATACTGGACATCACTTTGTCAGTCTCTATAGTCTCAGATATTACAAATTAATTTCCTAAAATATGACCCCAATCTTTATCATAGGAAAACTATGAGTTTTAATGAGATTATACTCATAATTATGATGAGTCATTTGAAATGCTAGTATTTAGTCATTTTGACTTTAAAACGTGGAACTTTCATATAGATCATCCTTATTCGAAGCCTCATAATAATACTTGTGACATTCAGATCTGTCACTTAGTTTGATTATTCTAGGTATTGGTATTGTTAAAAAAGCTTGATTTTTGTTAAAAAAATGATAATGGCACATATTTTATATGTGTTTTCTGCTTTATTTGTGCAATGTGACTGTTTCCCCATCAAGCACCAAGCAGTGTTGCTTATTGGTAGGTTAGAATAAATACATAGGTATGTCAGGTAGATAATATTACCATTTTAGCAGATAGAAGTGAAGATTTGACATTTTATATTTTGTCGCTTAGTCTTGCCAGATTGATTTATGACAGACAATAAAGCTGTCAGAGGCCTTTTGTTGTTGGCAATATTTTAGTTCTCAAATTATGAGAACACTGAGAGTTTTGCTGTACATGGAGAAGAAAAGTAGTTCTTTGACTGATATGAATGAAATGACAGTTCATCCTGAGAATAAGGCTTGGTGCTATGACTGGGGTATCACTGCTTCCTTAGCAATCAAAAATCCCATTAAAAAATCACTCCTATTACACATTTGGCTATAACATGTAGTCAACTTGGCTACCAGGGCAATGCTGTTTAGGAAATGGAAAATGAGGAAAGGAATAGCTCAGCACAGTTTCTGTGTCATAAAAGAACTATTTGCTCTTGGAAGATTTAAAATCTCTTGTTTTTCTTGTCCATATCATGTAAGAACATTGTTTTACTTTATTTTAGTTGTCTTAAACACATTTAGACATTCAGTTATTTTATTGTCTTCCCCTGATATTACTGCTTTTGGGCAAGATAGACATTTGATCTCTGCTACATTTATAAATAGATAAAAAATAAGTAAAACCCTATCAAATCCTCTTTTTTTTCAATGATCTTTCATCAGAACCAAAATATCCTAATACACATAGGAGGATCACAATATAAATATCCAGGAAAATCAAGATATGTTTATAGCCCAGAGAATGACTGAATTGATTCCAATTTACTAGAAACTACTAGATTGCATAACATAGGTAACAAGTGCTGAGGCATAAAAAATAACATTTAGATGATGGAAAAGATCCTTTGATTCTTCATAATGAAGAGGGGGATGATCAGAGGCCACTGTGGTAGGGAATCTGAAGACAATTAGATTTTTCTTATTATGAAGGTTAACAATAGGCTAGAATTTCCCCTGTATCTTATTTTGCTAAATTGTCTGCCCCACCACTTCCGCCCACCCCTGGCTGGGGTTACATTGGGAAATTCCTCTAACCCCACCCTCAAAAAAAAAAAAAAATAAAAAGAGTAAGGATTAAGGAGGCAAAAGGGGGAGGTTATTTATGTTTTTGTGTGTAAAGATTATAATAAAGGAGGTAGTGATGATAAAGGAAAGAGATATAGTTGTTTTACCAACTCTAGAGGAAATTGGATCTTGACAACTGTGGAACAGTCCCATGATACTTTTTGAAATAGCTGTAATTGAGAGTATCAATTCTTAAATCTTAACTAGTTCCTTTTCAATTATTACATCCTGCCCCATAAATTTCTCCTTAGGATTTTCAAAAGTAGAATATTCTTCCTCACTTAAATCAAGCTTTCTCCTGTGATACTTCACCCAGATTAGGTCTACATTTTAATGAAGTCTCAGATATCACAATTGCTTTGCAAAGACCACAAAATAGGACTCTGAATTACAACAGTGTATGAATTCTGTCACAATGCTAATAAAAAAAATGCTTTTTAATAGCATAGAATATTTACTTTTGCCACAAGAAGTTAATAGTATCTCAAAACTCAATACATGTAACATGGAGTTACTAACATTTGTTTTCTTGCCTGTTGGGTATGTCATATGTAATCCTTTCCTGCTACAGTTCAATGTCGATCTAGAAAGGAGTGTTTGTGTCAAATGTAAATGTTTCATTCTATGAACATTAATTAACTATATTATACACTCCAGACCAATTAGTTATATTTTGTTTTTCCCCATCTGAAAAATCTTGGTTTTTAACTTGTATATTTAGTTCACTTATATTTAGTATAATTACTGATATATTTGTCTTTAAATCTAATATTTTCTATTTTTTCTGACTTTTTCATTTTTTTCTCCATCTTTCTTTTCTCTTAGAATAATCAAACATTTTTATTAGTTCATTTTATTTAAAAATTGGTAGATGATTAACCTAGAAGTTACAACATACTTTCTTGTTTGTTATTTTTTTTTTACATTTACCAGTTTATTGTATGATATGATAAAGGATATAAACTAATAAGCAGATGAAGTGATGCAGAGGAAAGGTATGGGGACAGAGTGCAGAGATTCCCTGCCCTCTCTGAGAAGCTCCTCCCTCCACATTTTCCTGAGTTCACCAACCCAGAAACTCCACAGTATGAATTCTTAAATTCTTAGCAACTACCTTAAAGTAACTTTATAATTTCCCATACTTTAAGAACCTTACAATATTTTAACTCCGTTCATATCCCCAATTCCTTTTGTGCTGATTTGTCATGTAGTTGAATAATACGTATGTTTTCAACACACATCTTACTATTGTTTTAAGAAGTCAATATTAATTTAGATTTTACATATCCTTCAGTGCTCTTTATTTCTTTCTGAAATACCCTTTCCAACCAGGACAGTATTTTTTCTTCCATAATAAATAATTTTAGTAGTTTTTAAATATGGTTCTATTGGTGACAAATTCTCATTTTTGTGTGTGTGAAAATCTTTGTATTTTACCATAATTATTGAAGAATATTTTTGTTTGTTATAAAATACTAATGTGGCAGATGTTTTCCATTGACATTCCATTGTTAGTTTTCACAATTTCTTTGGGAAAGTTACCCATAAGGCTTATTTCTTGCTTTGAAAGAATAGATCTTTTTCCCCCATGAATGTTTTAAGTATTTTTTTCTTTTTATTAGATGTCAGGTTTATTTAATTCTGCTTAGCCTTTATTGGTCTTCTTCAAACTATGGCTTTAGGTATATTAATGTTAGAATAATTTTAGCAAGTATATATGTTAGTTTAGGTCTTAAGAAGCAAACACTATGTGTGAGACTTTTATTAGGAGATATGTTTTTGAGAGAAAGTAGAAAGGATCCAGAAGAAGGAAGAGGAGCTATTAGATCACAGTTCATGTCTGGTAGTAAGTGAAGGGGACCAAGGAGCACCTTAGACTGCTGAAAAATCCATGGAAACTTTGGCAAGGTCATGTATAATTCTTGAATCAAAGTCACCCAGAAAAGACTTGTGTTTTCCAGAAACACTCCTATCTTAGCATACATACAAAGCAAAGTCATGGTCTGGGAGCAGCCTACTGAAACTGTGGCCTTGGCACCAACAAGGTGATATTTTCAGATAAGTTGTAGGTCACTTATGTTCCTTATAGTCAGATATATGAGAGGCATATTCTCATGTGTGGGAGCCCGACAGTGACCACAAGAAAGCGTGGTTAGGGACGCGGGGATGTGCCTGCACACGGGGCTCCCTGCCTGGGCAGAGCATGCCTGCAAACAGGATGCTCTGCCAGGAGGCCTGCACACAATCTCCAAGTTTAATGGTCCGCTCGCATACGAGGGAGCATGCCCTCCTTAGAAGTAAGGAGAAGGCTGGAATTGTGGGCAGGCCTCGTAGTAAACATGTTGTGGTCGCTTCTTCCCTTTGCTCCCCCCGTCCTTGAAATGTGTTTGGCTACTTGCCCTTAATTGGTAAAGGAATGCATCTTGCAGATTTCAGTTTGTATCCAGTTACCGGGGTATAAAATAAACCACAAGAGGAGCTTGCATAGAATTCTTCCTCCGGCCGGAGTTGTGTCTGTGTCTGTCCTTTGTGTGTGTCCTGTCTTTGTGTCATTTCGTCCGCAACACCCTGCCCCATGGTATCTCTTCAAGTACTACTTATGCTTCATTCTCTATGGCTGTCAGTCTCTAAGAGAGTTTCCAATGATATCTTCCTTTGGTATTCATGATATTATGCATTTTCCTCCCTTTGAGTGTAAGACACATTGACTTGCTTCTATGACTAGAATATGGTCAATATAGTGGCAGGTCACTTTGCAGATTAGATTACAAATAGACTGTGGTTTTGGTCTTAGTCTTCTTTCTCCTCCTCCTCCTCCTCCTCCTCTTCCTCCTTTACTCTCTCTCTCTCTCTGTCTCTCTCTCTCTCTCTCTCTCATGTCTTCTTTAAGGAAACCAGCTGCCATGATATGAGTTATGAATTGTTCTATGGAGAGGCTCATGTGGCAAGGAACTGAATGATATTCAGCCAATAACTGAAAAAGAACTGAGTCTTTTCATCCAAAAGCATGTGAGGGATGGAATCCTGCCAACAACAATGCTTAAAAGCAGATCTTCGGGTGTCTGGGTGGCTCAATAGTTAAGTGTCTTACTTTCACTCAGGTCATGATCTCACAGTTCATGGGTTTGACCTCCANTCGATCCTCTCCCAGTCAAACTTTCAGATGAGACTGTAGCCCTAGTTGGTTGTTAGTGTGACTGAAATCTAACTAGAGACCTTGAAATAAAGACATCCAGTTATTGCTTGTCTGGGTTCATGACCCATAAAAATTGTTAAATGTTCTAAATTGTTTCATCAAATTATCCAATGTAGTAGACTAAATGACATGCATGAAAAGATCTGCAATATTGGCATACATCTAATACTATTTTGCTTGTATCCTTGAACATAATGTATAACTTAATTTTCTTTTTTAATCTATAAAATTGAATGTTTTCTAGGATATCTTTCATAAATGTGTGAGATAATGACTTTATAAGAGAAAATGATATAATAATAATAAATTGATGAATTTGAGTCAGGCTAAGAAGATATTAAAGCAGTATGTTTATAAGTATGATTTTTGAGTTATGCAGTCAATTTGGAGTGCTGCTTTTACCATTTAACACATTGTGGTCTTGGCCAGTTATTAATATATGCTTTTCCAAATTTGTATAGTGAGGACAATAATAATAATCTATATACTAGGGTTGTTTGAATAAATGGGATAATTGATATAAATTAGAATATACTAAAATCAATAATTTTATAAAATATTACTAGTATCATCAATATTATTATTGTTATTATTTTGTGCATAAGTGTTTTTTAGGCCTGAAAATTCTTGAATATAGTTAATTCTAAAAGAAAAGGAGACCATCATGGATGAAATTATCTATTTCTGAATTGATTTCATTATTCTAAAGAATGAAAAAGGACCCTGACCAAACTATGATAAAAATAGTAATAGAAGAGCTATGCAATACAGTCTCATTATAATATAACCAGGCTCATGTCTACATCTTAATCTTATGAATCTAAGATGTTTGCACTGTAATAGTTTATAATAATTATAGGCTCAATCTTAAGCTAACCCTAGACCTTCTATAAACTATGTTGAATAAGTGGTGACTTGTCCCCTCATACACTCTTCTATTTGCAGAGTGGGATGCGCACAAACAGTGCAGTACCCATCATTGATTAACTAATTACAGAATCACTCCATCAGTAAATCAGCGCAACATCTGTGACCCTATATGTTACCACCACAAGCCCCTTGTCTATTCCCTTGGAGCTTCACTGAGGCGGTTCTACTGACATAATATATTCATTATCCATTAGATCTGGCACACGCTCTGCAGTGCTCAATTACGATACAATCGAGCGAAGGGTCTGGTGTCGGCCAATGTAATGACTTTCTGATTATCTGTCTTTAAATGATGAATGAAATGAAAATGTACTGCTCAAACCAAATATAAGATTATTAGGATGCCAAATGAAAATTGTACATAGTCTCCTTTATGGGAGAATGGCAGAGGCCTGCTTCTATTCAGTAATGGCTCCCTAAAGATAGTTTCCAAGTCCTTCCCACCTTTTGGTTATGATTACTATGAATCCACTGAATCTAAATCCTAAATTGACATTTTGAGGGCATTGAAATACCATTTGAGTAAGGATTTAATTCACGAGAACTTTCAAATACTTTTGCATTTGCCTAGTCTTTCGGTTTTACTCACATAAACTAACCTCCCAGTACTAGGCCTAGTGCCTCTGGTTTGTCACCTGAATCAGATTATGTTTTTTTGAGCTGTTTTTGTCTCTTACAGCTTTGGAGAGCTGTAAAATAATTAAACAGATTGATACATAGACAGGCATTTAAAAAAACATGCCAGGATTATAAATAAGTGGGAGACTCGAAAACATTTTGTTGTTCAAATAATTATGAAGCAGGTGTTTGATAGTACAATCATTTCTGTTTCTGTTTACATCTTTAGTTATTATTCTGTTAATTATAATTGAAAATCCAATAAAGCTTCATATTGGAGCACTCACAAATCTGACTTAAATTACAGCTTCTCAATTTATTCCTTTAAATAGAACACATTGGACTTCTGATTATAAAACAATTTTTAAAATCCAATCCCCTTCCCAAGTCTTTAAATCCTGTATAAAATTGAGCCTTTTAAAAGATACAGACATGAAAGAAACATAAGTGTATTAATTTTACATGTCACAGTTAGGCTTAAAGGATGTTTGCTGCTTGCCTATCTGGAAAGTTCCCATAGTGGCCCCACCGTCACAAGCTTGGGCAAATCTCTTCCACACTCTGTGCTTCACTTCTGTAAAGAAATTCTGGAAAATAAGAAATCATCTGATTAGAATTCCTAAAATAAATTTGTAATTTATTCTCTTACTTTAGTATCCCTATATGAGAAGCTGACCTGAAATTCAGCCTCTAGATCAAAACAGAGTTCCTTTGGATCTCATTTAATTGGAGCAAAGCAGTAGTCTTCTTGCTTGTGGGAGATTGATAGCTCCAGGCATAAGGGATTGATGGCTCAAAGACCATTGAGAATAATTTGAGAGGTGATGTCCTCTCTATTTGTTTTTATTTGCAACAAATTAAATCTACTCTAGGGTGAAGAAATGTGCATGTGCCCACCAGATGCTCCCATTCCTAGGATTATGACTGCCTTCTTATCTTTTACTGTAAAGAATGACTGCAGTAGGTATTGGTTAAATGTCTTGAGGCCTTTTATGTAAAGTAAAAAAACAAGGAAAAATGGTCTCTAAAGGCACCCTTAAATGAGCTCACTAATTAATTAAATACATCTCAGCATTCTTGATTTGGGAACTCTAACAAGACTCTTATGAACTTATAGTTTGTAAAACTAGATGGGATAGATTAATACATATATATTTTTTCTTTTGTTTCCAGCCAGAATGGAAAAGATTTAAGCGGAAACATTAGGATCTTTAGAGAAATGTGAATTAATTTTAAGATCACTTACTGCTTTATTTTTTGTTATATTTGTTTATTTAAATATAAATATTGGGGGACCTTGGTGGCTCATTTGGTTGAGTGGCCAACTCTTGATTTCAGCTCAGGTCATGGTCTCGCGGTTTCTGAGTTCAAGCCCTGCTCCAGGCTCTGCACTATCAGTGCATAATCTGCTGAGAAATCTCTTTCTGCCTCCATCTCTTTCTGCCTCTTCCCTACTCGTGTTTTTATTTTTCTCTCTCAAAATGATTAAATAAACTTAAATAAATAAATAATAAATACTAATATAAGGATGTGCTGATTTTTATTTACCTGAGTGATGTAGTAGCAAGAAGGTCAAAATTTCTTTTTACTTTGTAAAGACAGAATGTTTTTAGAGTACGTTTTCAAAAATGTTTAGGTTTAATACAGCATTTTCTTCGTTGTCTCTCAATCATTTTTTTGACTAGTAAATAAATGCAAAACATTTCCAAGTCAGAATCTTGAATATGTTTTTCTTTTAATCACAGGACTCCAATATTTTGGGAGTTGATAATTTAATTATATCAATAAAAGATTTGAGGACATGTCAATGCCAGCTTTCTGTCTTTAGGCTAAACACAAATTATTTCAAAAAGATACATGCTTCTTGTCCTGAAAAATGGCTATTTACCCATTATGTAAAACTTCTGGATCAGAGAAAAAGAATTTTATTTATTATAGAAATAATGGTGTCCAGATTGTCAGCATTTTTTACACCAGTTATTAGAGCTCCGGTTCCATAGGGTGATACAGGTCACACCTGCATACACAGTGACCTGTGTTACAAGGTCTCATGGAACCCATTTTTTTTTAATAAAAAAAAGTTAGCCTATCCTTTACTCTAAAGGGAAATGCCGTCTCTATCTTTCAAGGTTCTAAGGAAATCCTTCCCTTTGCTCTACCAGAAAACATTGCTTCCATATTCCAAGGCTGTTTGCTATACAAACACCCCTGAAAAGGTATTCCAGAACAAAAGCATGTTCCAAGGCATGATACAATATGACAGATCCATGAAGAATTGTCTCCCAACACCTATAGTTTACATTTTACAGAAAATAATAATTTCATTATATTGCTTTAAAAATTCATAGTTTTGAGAGCATATTTGCAAATATTTTACATTTCTTTGACAGCATACCTATGAGCTAGATTTTTCTAATCCTATTTTCCATATGAACAAACCGAGTCTGATAGGCCTAAGTAAATTATTCCAGTTCCTGTAGCATTAATTGGTGACTCAGCAACCTCAGTCCGGGTCTTCTGCATCCAGATACATTATATTTTCCACAAGGCCAGAGTACTTCTTTCACTTATGCACTTACCGGCAACTGCATGTAGAAGTGGTTAATTCCGCTATGGGATTTAAGAAATGTTTGGGGAAGGCTTTCATCAAAGAAACAAAAAATAACTCTTTGTCCTGTTGCATGTGCATGAAGTCCACTCTTGAGGATTTCTTTTTTCATTTGGAATACTGTTGCAGGGCTCCTCAAACTTCGAAGATCCTTGGGATTCTCTGCAGTTCATCCAGCAATACCCTAAGTATAAAAAAGTCATGAGGGGAAAAAGGCTCAGAGCCATATTTTTATCTCCTCTGTCTTGATACTGATCACACCTTTGTTTCATTCTCCTGAGACAATGGAGAACCCAGGGATTTGGATACAAAACAAACTGGGGAGAGAGATAAGAGTGTGCGTATACTTTGCCCAGTTTATAACTTTTCTCAGTCATCACTTGCATCTCAGTCTTGACCTGAGCGGCTTCCTCCGAGTCTCACTTGCTTGTAATCAGGAAAATATTCTCTACTATCTTTTAGATAATCATTTTATGCAATGTCAACTTTTGAGGTATCCTGCAAAGTTAGGAAAAGCTGTGCCCTCTATTAGACTACTGCTAGTGCACATGCTTAAAGAATTATTTTCCAAACCTCAAAATAGTAATGAGTGAAGCATACAAGGGGGTCCTCCATCAAGCAAATTTGGGAAAAAAGTAAATAAAGCTCTTCATGTCTTTTTATGAGGGCTTCTCAGTGGGTTTATTATGCTGATGTGAACTGTAAACATCCAAGATAAAAATATATAATGTATATATATAGGAAAATGTAGTAGAGAATGTTCCAATTTATTTCATACTAGAGCCCTGTTTTCATGGAGTGCACTTGAGAAACACTGCCTTAAAGAATGTCTATAGGGTGGGGGAGCCTGGGTGGCTTAGTCGGTTAAGCGTCCGACTTTCGCTTAGGTCTTGATCTCACGATTCGTGGGTTCGAGCCCCACGTCAGGCTCTGTGCTGACTGCCTGCTCAGAGCCTGGAGCCTGTTTCAGAGTCTGTGACTCCGTCTCTCTCTGACCCTCCCCTGCTCACGCTGTCTCTCTCTCTCCTAGAAATAAATAAAACATTAAAAAAAATTCTCTAAAAAGAATGTCTATAGGGTGAAAACCACAAAATATCAGTCACACTATTTTTTAGCACCTTAAAATACCAAAATCTAAATGTGTGCCAGCATAATGGAAAAAAAGATATTGCTTCTGTTTTCAAGTTTCTTGTTGCAGCATAAAAAATATGTAGTCTGGATGCACACATAACACACACACAATTTGGAGATAATTTGGACTATATATATGTATATATATACACATATATATACATACATACATGCACACACACACATATATATATAATTTGGATAAGCATAATATTTTTACTTTACTTATTTTATTTTTAATGTTTATTTATTTTGAGACAGGGAGGGAGATAGCGAGAGCAGTTGGAGGGGCAGAGACATTCTCAAGCAGGTTCCATGCTGCCTGCAGAGAGCCTGACACGGGGCTTAATCCCATGAACTGTGTGATCATGTCCTGAGCCAAAATTAAGAGTCAGATGCTCAACAGACTGAGCCACCTAGTCACCCCTTTTTATTTTATTTTTTAAAAATGTTTATCTACTTTTGAGAGAGAGAGAGATGGGGAACAGGGGATGGTGTAGAAAGAGAGGAAGACACAGGATCAGAACAGGCTCTGCGCTGAGAGCAGAGAGCATGATGTGGGGCTCAAACTAAGAACAGTGAGATCATGACCTGAAGTGAAGTCAGATGCTTACCCAAACTGAGCCACCCATGTGCCCCAATATTTTGTTTTATTTTAATCATGAGTCTAATATATTGAAAGATGTTTTTAATAATAAAAGTAAAGTATCCAAAATGGCTGGGGTAGTCCTTATGAATGTTAATACTACTCAGAAATTATAAATGTAGAACTATCTTATAATTTATTATGTCAGCTTTAAAGCAGAATTTGGAATCCTTGGCCCTCTACCTTAGGTATAATTCCTGTGTGAACACTGACATGATATCATTATAATGCAAAATACTCATTTAAATATTTTTAATGAAGTTTCTCCCCCAGCCACGATAGAATAACTGTTATTGGACCAGCTGTCAGTCCATAAGCAACTCTACAAATGGACAAAATATACATGGCAAGTGTTTTCAAATTTAGACCATCAAAATCCAGGACTATAATTTCTCGGAACAGGGAGACATATGAGGTTACCCCCACTGTTGTCCCAGATTTCTGACTAGAGCCACTTTTTACACTGAAGATAGGCAGGTCGTTTCCATGGCAGTCCTCACTGAACTGAGGAGGTAGATATGACTTCATGACCGCTGAAGTAACTGGAGATTATGAAACAGCACAAGAGACAATGAATCTGTATAGAGATTAAACACAAAATATCTGCATTATAGCATTTGGTATTGTTGGCCAAATATTAAACTGTATATGCCCAGGCAAGACAGTAAGAAGTCTGCTAAATAACGGAGACTGAAGAGCTCTTAGTTGAACAAAGATTTCAGGAACTTCATAGTTCTTGGAGTCTTTGGAGTTGTAACCACCCAAAACAGATTTTGCTGGTCACCCAAGTCATTTAAGCCAGGTCATTAACCCTGGTGACCTCAGACCCTCAAATGGACTTGCCTTAGTTGTAGTGTAACTCTAGATCCAGAATAAAGATTATTCTAAACCATCCCTAACAAAACATAAAACCAAGGCTTAACAGAAACAAGCAGAATCATCAATAAATTAACTGACTACTTGAATAAAACTGAAAACTAAATACCGCTCAACCCAGACTCTCAAAAGCATAGCATTCAACTGCCTAACAGTTAACAGAAAATCACTGGGAATTCGAAAAGGCAGGACAAAGTGATCCACAAAAGAAAGTGGGAGAAACTGGTAAAACATACAACACCGTCACATTTTCTTTTTCTTGGTGATTATTGTGATCATATGTCTCAAACATTTGTTCAATTCAAGGACTGGAATTATTAATTTTTTGGCCATTTCATTATATACAAAATATCACCAGTCCCCATGTGTAATGTATACTTGATTGTGATTCCCCAGATATGGAAATTGACTATCTTTACCATTTTCTCTACTAAATGACATCTTTATTACATGCTTTCTTTTTCACCACCCTTTTTTCTTATTCCCCCTCAAATTGCTCTATTATTATCACTATCGCTATTTTGTTATTATATTTATTAGATTTAAAATCACTGTCAATTTGCTAAGCCTTCATTTTTAATATCTTTATGTCTTGTACACTAGACCAGTAACAAACAGCTTGCTTGGTTCATGGACTCCACCTGGCATAGAAATGGTACAAACGTCATCAAATGAGAATGGTATTGTGTTCTTAAAAAAAAAAANTTTTTTTCCAAAAAAAAAAAAAAAAAAAAAAAAAATCAGCTATATGATACTAACCTTTCTCTGCTGCAGACACTAACTCAATGTGCTAGCATCACTGTAGTTTGTTTGTTTTTTTTTTTCTGAATTTCAGTACTGGCACAGACAGCCACTTTGGAAGCTTATGATGAGTAGAAATTATATATCAACAGCAAACTATATTCTTTAGTGTGAAACTAAAAAGAGAAAGTAAAAAAAAAAGCTGGTTTACATATGTGAAAGCTAAGATACAAGGTGTCACCCTTGAAATCTTGTACATCTGAAGAACAAGCATACTTCTTTTTTTCTGGAGGATTAAGCCTTTAAAGGCCATAGATTCCCATGAGAGCACACCATTCTTTTCTCTGTAAATAAAGTTCATTTACCTTATTAGCTCCAATAGATACTGTTAGGTAATAATCGTAAAATAATACGAGCAGAAACAATGCAAAAGCCACTCCTGAGAGAAGAAAGTGACCAAGAAGCCTATTCGAAGGGAAAACTTGTGTTGGCATATGATTAAGCCAACATCCCATTGTGATAATGGTTTGTTAATCTTCACAATCCAAAGAAACAGGGTCTAAAAAAGATTTCAGAGGGGATTGACTGGAGAAGAGAATCTCCATGAGACTCCATCCAGTTCTAGAAAGAGAGCTTTGTGCAGAGTTACACAGCCAGGGCCATCAAGGAAAAGATTAAGGAACAAACAGCTAAAACCTTAGGATTTTCCTAATTGCATAATCACCTGATTAGTGTAGGTTGAATTACATAATTGCACAGTGAGACTTGACATTTCAAGACAGAGCATGCCATTCAAAAAGGGAAGTAGGGAGGGGTTTGGAGATGGAGTTCACAGGGAAACATCACTGCCTGGCTGAACACTGTATCCCAGGGAAAGCTGCACTGTTAGAGGGAAAACAAATCTCTCTCACCTATCACCTTTCTGTCGTCTATATATCTAGATATCTATCATCTCTGTTCACCTTCTTACCATGAGTGTGAGTGGGAGAGAGGCAGAGAGTTAGGGAGGCAGAGGATCCTGGCCCTGTGCTGACAGACTGACTGCATTGAACCCAATGTGAGGCTCAAACTCATGACCGGTGAGAGCATGACCTGAGCTAAAGTGGGGTGGACACCGACCGAACTACCCAGAAGCCTTGTCATCCTCTCTCTTACCACTATTAAGACTCCTGTTTGTGTTCAATTTAACTGAGAGGATATGTAGCCCTTTACATCCTTTAGAAAATAAGCACATTTTCCCCCCTTTCATTGGCTTGCTTTGCTTCTCTTCACTTTTTTGTCTTTTTAATGGCCCTCTCTTCTGACCACATCACACTTCCATAAGTTGAAATGACTAACAGTTTGTGAATTTTTGAGATTTTAGGGTCAGATTTGTTCTTATTCAGGCTCTTTGACTTTTTGTATAATTTTTTCCCCTTTTTACTCAATGAGTGTTTTTTTTTATATTTTTTTTAATTCTTTTATTTCTAGGAGAGAGAGAGAGAGAGACAGAGTGAGCAGGGGAGGGTCAGTGAGAGAGGGAGTCACAGACTGAAACAGGCTCCAGGCTCTGAGCTGGCAGGCAGCACAGAGCCCGACGCGGGGCTCGAACCCACGAACCGCGAGATCATGACCTAAGCGAAAGTCGGACGCTCAACCGACTAAGCCACCCAGGCACCCCGCAATGAGTGTCTTTTTATTTTTTAACCATAGTCTATATAATATGTTTTAATTACCTGACTTCCTTCCAACAAGATATTGTGACTCTTAAAGATAGAGCTAAACTACTAATATCCAAGAGAGAATTCCATTTAAAAATCACCTTATCTTTGAAATAAATACTTACATACAACTCTTCTCAATTTATTCTCTTTCCTAGAGGAAGAAACTTGAACATGAATCTGTATCTATTATTGTTAAATAATACTTGTGCAATATATTTTTATTCTCTATTTCTGTGTTATGAGATTCAAGTTTTTAGATTTTTCATAACCATGTTTTTATATCCAATAAATGATTTGTTTTACAAAGCACATGTTTTATAAAGGGAACTCATAGTTCTTGCTTTTTATAGAAGGAATTGTTGGAGTCAACTTTAAGTCACTAATCTTGGCATCTAACATGCTTCCAGCTAAATTTTCAGAGCCACACATCCTCAAACACTCTCTCTGTCTGTCTGTCTGTCTGCCTGTCTGTCTCTCTCTCTCTCTCTCTCTCACACACACACACACACACACACACACACTTCCCTTGAAAGCACATTATGTGTATCAATTAAGATGCTTTTGCTTGCAAAAGAAAATGTCAACTCAAACTGGCTTAAACAAGAAAGGTGTTTATGTCCTGAATATGTGGAAGGAAAGTAGCAATGCTGGCTCTAGATATAGTGTGATTTTCTTGATTTTGTTCTCCTCCCTGTGATGACATCGTGCTTAGGTCATTAGGTGACTGCTTCAGTACCATTAATCACATTCAGGCATGTGAATGTCTATAGGGGAAGGAAAGTGACGTTTTCTACTTGTTTATGCTTCTTAATAGCAGAAAGCCTTTCTAAGACTCCCATTTCCACTCCCAGGTGACTATACTTCATGTTTCATTGGCCAAAGTTAGATTACTTGCCTGTTCCTAAACCCTTCAGCCAAAAGGGATTATAATATTTGGCCTGGAAATGTCAGGATTTAGCCCTGGGTTATGAAAAGGATCACTTTCTCCTGAATCACATGGAGGAAGAATTAATATTTTAACAAAATCAAGGTTTACCTAATCGGGCAGATGAAAGGAATAATTTTTAGTTCTATAACTAATAGTGTTCTACATACTGGAGAAGAAAATTAATAAGTAAATTTCATCTTACATCAGAAATCAATAATGAGATTTTAGCCCACCAAAGTATTCCAAATTAAAGTCAGCCTTGGGATTTTTTTAGACGGAAACATTTGGATCTATAAATTCTCTAACTAACTCCATTATGAATGAAGCAAAGCAGATTATACAAACAAATAAAGAAAGAGGAGATTCATATCGATGTCATTTGAGTTCTGAATACAGCCAGGTCTGAGGCACCTGGGTGGCTCAGTTAGTTAAGCATCCAACTTTGGCTTAGACCATGATGTCATTGTTGGTGGGTTCAAGCCCTTTATTGGGCTCTGTGCTGGCAGTTCACAGCCTGGAACCTGCTTCGGATTCTGTGTTTCCCTTTCTCTCTGTTCCTCCTCTACTGGCGCTCTGTCTCTCTAAAAAACAAATAAACATAAAAAATAATAATAAGTATAGTCTGGTCTGAAGCTAGCTTTGAATCTGGGCTTCCTTTTCTTTTAAATGTATTTGAAATAATTATCTTTTGTACTTGACCCTGTTTGAATTATTTCTGCCATCTGTAACCTTCTTCCACCCAAATTATTTCTAATACATATATGGTTTCAAAATAAAAAGACATTATATCTTCCTTCAGCCTGGGTCCTTGCACCTTGACTTTAAGAGTCAGTGTTAATGGGAATCATGTAATGGTGAAGTTCAACTCTCTGCTATAATATTGAGAGCTTTGCTGTAATTTTCTAGAGCTAGAAAAAACTCAAGGCCTCTGTACTATTGTGTGAGGGAGCAATAGGAAAAAAAGTGTCACAAATATAGAAACAAGAGTTAAATTTTCCTCAGATGAGGAAAAATGATGTTGATGGACTTAAACATAAAGCCAAAAAAGATAAGACCCGACAGGAACTAATGTTTAAATTTTATTGCTACCGTAACGAAGGACAGTATTGAGAATGTAACAAAAGAAGACAAAACCTGGAAGGATTCTAAGCCAGAATTGTGTTGCTGACTTGTTAGGATTTTATTTAGTGATAGTACTGAATGTAGGCATGATAGAAATGGTTAAAGCCTTCTAGACTAATTGGACAATGGAGAGTTGCCAGCATAATCCAAGTTGCCAACATAATCCAAGCAAAATCAGTCTACCAAAATTATTTCAGATGCATTACAGTCAGAAGAGACTACAGGTGGGGAAACAAAATAGGACACTTGCATTTTTCCAGCCAGGAATGATAAAGGCTGACCTACGATCTAACAAAAAGAATGAAAAAATATTCTAAAGATAAAACTTATTGAATCTGTTGTAATAGGAAAAACATTACAATTACTGCCAGATGATTTTGTTTTTACTTTTGGCTCTGGTGGAGAGCTAAATGATCTTGATCAAATGTATAAGAACAAGAAATAGTTTGTAAATATCCACTAAGTTACCAGATTTATGAATTCTTCCATTGTGTTTTTCCCTGTTTAGGATAGTCTTCCCATTAGAGATCAATTGTTATATTTCCTGTACAGAAAAAAATAGCATAACTCAAATATGATGGCCCTACCCGCTTCCATCTACAGCTGAATAGCAGGGCAATTTAGAGCTATTTAATGTTAGAGTGGCAAGCACAACTATTCAAAAACTTTCAGTGTACTAAGAATAAATGCTGCTAAAATAAAAACACTTAAGAGAAAAATATGTTGTTAAATGAGTTCATTGGTACTACCATATTAATTTACATCTGTCAAATCTACACTCAGATGTATTCCACAGAAGCCAAATGTAATGTGACTCCATGGAGACTGTTATTTTTAAAAATATTTATTGTTTTCTTTTTTTGTCACATGTGAAGTGAATAAGCTGGCAAAATGCAACCCTGCCAAAATTAATTGAATAAAAATATGAGAAATGTGCCTTTTCTTGGCTTCTCAAAAACTAAAAGCTGCCATCTGATCTCTAGAAACTTAGATATAATCAAATATGTGATAGGAAATGGGTGTGTGTTGGGCGGGGGGACATTCTCCAACATAAACTGGAAAGCAGGAAAAGACAGTGAAGAAATAGGGTATATCAAAAGTTATGAAAAAACAAACAGAAATATTAACCAAGGGTCAAAGTATTCCATGCCCACACTGCCTATTAAATGGACCATGCTTGTGCAAAGCTATCTGGTCCATTTAAATTAACTTATTAATATACCACTGTTGTATTCTTCAAAATAGTCATGTTTATTCCAGTGAAGTTACTGTTGCTGACATACATGAGAAATTCTTTTTTTAATTGTTTTTAATGCCTCTTCACCTTCTTTTGAGTGGCTGTGGAAATGGTAAATGAACTAAATATTTTACTTAAAGGGAAAGATTATCACAGTGACATAAAATCGAAACCCAGCTATATTCTGTCTATAACTTACATATTTTAAATACGAAGATATAGGTAGATTGAAAGTAAAGTAATAGAAAAATTATACTGTACAAACAGTAAGCATAAGAAAGCTGGCCCAGCTAAATTAATATCCAACAAAGTAAGTTTCAAAGTAAAGAATATTATAAAATATGAAGGGGATATTAAATGATGACAAAGGAAACATTTCATTTGAAAGACATAGCAGTCCTCAATAGATATGCATCGAATAAGTGAACAGTAAAATTCCAGAAATAAAAGAGATAGAGCCAATAGGAGGAATAGAAAAAATTTCAGGCAGAGATGATAGTATCTCTTTCTCAGTAATTGATAAAGTAAGTTGATTTAAAAAAAAAAATTCATTGGGATACAGATTAACATCACTCTCAGTTGACTGGATCTAATTGACGTTTATAAACCCCAAACACATATTAGCCCACATTAAGCCTCACAATGACACAGTGCACTTTATTTTCAATAGAAAGCCTTTATATAGTGACTTCACCACGATTGACTATATGCTGGGTCATAAGTCTCAATAACTTTCAAAAGTAAATGAAATTTTACCCAGTACGTTTTTTGATCATACCACAAATTAACAATCAGTAATAGTAAGGTAGCAACAAAAACCACCTAAATATTTGAAAACCAACCAATTTATTTTTAAATAACCTGTGAGTCAAAGAAAACCTTGCAAATTAGAAAATATTTGGACTGAATGTCAATGAAAACACCACATATCAAAATTTGTGAGACCAAGTTAAAGCGGTGCATAGAAGAAAACATATTGTTTTAAATGTCTATGTTAAAAAATAAGAAATGTATAGAAATTATTGTTTTCTTCTCAAGAAGTTAGCAAAAAGAAGAGCAAGCTAAATAGAATTTGAAAAATAATAAAAGAAGATAAGATCAGATATTAATGAAATAAAAAACAAACAAACTTAACAAGCCAAATTGGGTTATTTGAAAATATTTATAAAATTGGTAAACCCCTAGCAAAAGTTTTCAGGAAAAGACAAAAATCACAAATAACCAATATCAGGCATGAAAGGGAAAAACTTCACTATAGATTCTACAAACATTAAAGGAAAAAGAATATTGTGATCAACTCCATGTTAATAAATTTGACAAAGTCCATGAAATGGACAAATTCTTTGAAAAACACACTTTACCAAAGTGATTCAAGACTCTCCTCAGCCATGGCTAATATTCATCTTGAGGATAAGATTTTATTGTTTTCTAAAGGCAAATTAGATGAATCAGAATAATTATTTAGTAAAAACATCTTGTCTCAAAATAGTATGATGCCTCTTAAATAATTATTTTGAATGTCTTATGAGATTCAAAAGTGATTATTGATTTGCAATTGAAAACAAATTATTTCAAAAATATTTTGAACAATAATATCATCTAAGAAAGAACTTTCAATGAGTAGTTTAAGGGGCAGGACATTGTTTTATATATATATAATCAAAATTACTCATAAATCTTTTATTATACAACATATCCCATTTTACTTTTTTTGAATGTTTATTCATTTCTGAGAGAGAGAGAGAGAGAGAGTGTGTGAGCAGGAAAGGGGCAGAGAAAGAGGGAGACACAGAACTGAGGCAGGCTTCAGGCTCTGAGCTGTCAGCTCATACCAATGGACTATGAGATCATGACCTGAACCAAAGGTGGATGCCCAACAGACTTAGCCACCCAGGTGCTCCAAACATATAGCATTTTCTTTGTTCATAGAATATTCAGCTTCAAGCTGCTTATATTTTCTACCATATTCTTTAAAAAAAAAATGCCCTCTTTCTTTTGATTCTGTAACCTCCTTAAACTTCTTTCTCTGCTTTCCCTCATACCATCAGACTTGGAGAAATAGTGAACACACTTATTCACTGATACAAAGGACATACATTCATGGACTATAAATGTGTTTTACACTGACATCCTATTAATTAAAAAAATGGAATGCCTTACAGGGCATGTTGCCGTCTGCTCATCACAGTCATCACCACTTGTTCTTATTATATAGTCCAGTATTGTACATATGTTAGTTTGCTGTCTGGTATCTGTAGGCATTTGAATTTAAATAGGTTTCTTCTCTTACCCCCATGCTGAAACCCTCAATGGTCATTAATTAATACCTAATTGTCAGATAAAATAGAATTTGCTCTGTCTTTATGTTCAAGGATATCTCTATAGCAACTAGCACTGTTGATCATTCCTACGCATCTTTTTGAAACAGCCTTATCATGCTCGTGTGTGAATGTGTGTGTGTGCATATGTATATCCATGTGTGTATATAAAGGTCTCTTGATTTGCTTCCCGTGTTACTTTCCTAGGACTACTGTTACAAAGTATGGATAAGTAGGTGGCTTACAACAGAAATTCTCATGGTTCTGGAGGTTAGAAGTATGAAATCAAGGTGTTGGCAGGATCGTTTCTGACAACTCCAAAGAAGAACCCTTCCTTTCCTATTCTAGCTTCTGATATTTGTTTTCAATCTTTGGCAATCTTTGGTTTGTAGATGCTTCATGTCTAGTCACACAACTGTCTTTACCCCATGTGTCTTCTGTCTGTGCATGTCTGTGTTCAAATTTCCCCTTTTTATAAGGACATCCATCATATTGGATTAGGGCACATCCTAATGACCTCATCTTAGCTTGATTAAATCTGCAAAGACCTATTTCCAAATACAGTCTCATTCTGAGGTACTAGGATGTGGGACTTTAACATATCTTTTTTATGGGAACACAATTCAACTCATAACACCTTCTGTCTCTTAGATACTCCTTGGTTTCATTCTCTGCTTGCCTTTTCTGCTGCTCTTCTATGAAAGCATTCTCAAAGGATTGGTCCTTGGTCCTCTGTTCTCATTTTCTGTACTTTGTCTTGGCAATAGTGTGATTTCAAATATTTCCGCTGTGCTCACACTTTCTAAGTTTCCATCTCTAGACTGTCTTTTGAACTTTAATCTTACATTTCAAGTTGCCTGCTGGAATTCTCCATTTAGATACCCTGGAGGCATCATAGACTAAATATATTCTAAATCTAAATATAAACTTTTCTTTGATTACTACCATAGATTTGAAATCCTACAAGTAAAATGGTAGGAAACCCTCTCCCTTTTAACTCCACATCTAGAGAATTACTTGGACTTTAGATTTAGCTTTTACATATCTAGGAGTTGCTATAAGCCTAGATTCAGGAGTCACATTATCTGGTTCACATTCTGGCTCTCCCAATTGCTAGGTGTGACCTGGATGTTTCATGTTCTCAAGTGTGAAATTGACTTAATATTATATACCTGATAGGGTTGACTTGTGGAAATAATAAAATGATGCATTAGTGCTCTTAGTACAGTGCCTGGAACAATACATGATTGTTGTGTCTATAATAATTATTACGGTTTTATAGTATTACAGTATTACATTTAATAGTAAGAATAATTACTGTATGTCCCTATACGTATACACTATACACCATTCTCACTTTCTCTGCTCTGTTTTCAGGCTTCATTGTTATTCACTTGCAATTTATAGCTTACTTGTCCCCTTACCTCCAATCTCTCCACATTCGAATCCAGTCTGCAGACATCTCCCAGATTCATCATCCTGTTCCGTAGCTCTTTTCATTCCCCAGGGCACCATCCTTCACTGACTCCCCATTGTCTACAAAATAAAAGTAAAACTTCTTAGATTGAAATAAAAGGCCCTCTGGTCCCAAACCTCCTTTCCAACCTCATTTTCCATAACTCACCTTCATATATCAAATACTTCAACCAAACTGAGCTATTTGACTTTCTTCACTCATGCTAAATATTTTGGTACCTGAGTGCTCTTGTTTATGTGACTTGCCTGCCTCAAACTCAATCTCATTTAAATCCTGCCCAGGCTTGCCAGCTGCAAAAGGCCTTTCTTAATCATTCCAATTAGAAGTGATCTTACTCTACTTTAAAATTGAGCAGTGCTTTTTATTTATGTATTCACTTCCCAAATATTTATTAAATACTAATTATATTTATATATCAGGCACTAAATTAGGGACTGGGAAACAATGGTAAACGTAATAGACATGGCTCCTATTCTCATAGTTTGTGATCAGAGAGACATATGTTAAATATATTTTAAAATGAGAATATATTTCAATCTGTGACAACTACTATGAGGTATCATTTATTTTTATTGTATTAATTCATTTATTTATCTTAGTTCCCTAGAGGGTAATTCACTTGGGGACAGGCCACACATATTAAGTATATTTAGATTATATAAAACTTTTTTTTCCTGTCAAAGCCAATCTTACTCGTTTCTACAACTAACTTTTGTATATCAAATACTGTAACCAAACTGGCCTAGTTAACATTCTCCATGCATATTTTGACACCTGTGTACTTTTGGCACCTTATTCCCCTTCATTCATAGTTGGATTTTTTCCCCTAAGACATGGTTGAATTTCTTTCTTATGAGTTAATAAGAAGGAGGGACTGCCATTATAGGTAGTGTGTAGAAAGCTTGAAGATATGATAATACTCACCTTAAGAATAACTATCCAGATGATTTACTGAATCCTAGAGCTAAAAGCATATCTGAGAGCAGAGGACATGAAGTAAAATCTGAACAGTAATGAGCCTTTCCTAAGAGAGAAGGACTTAGGACTGAAAGAGAACATCCGGGAGGGGCCTAGGCCTTCTTGGAGTGTAAGACAGCGATTGATTGAAAGCTGGGACAAGGCATGAGAACTGAGAAGCGTCTTAGAACCTCTCAGTTTTTACTGAGAGTGATTACTGACAGAAATCCCACTGAGGCACTCCAGGTCTTCATTAAGGGTTCAGCAAAGATCCTTCAAGGGTTTGGGCAAGGAATAGGGTAACAAGAAGTTTCCCCAGGCACAAAAATCTGGGAGTGGGACTGCAGGGAAAAGAGTAGTAACTCTCTAGTAATCCTCAAAACATTTGATACCAATAGTGAACTGAATTTGTTTATAGCTGCAGCAAAGCCTATACACAGTTCCCCTAATGTTTAGATTAATCAACCCTCCATCTCCCTGACACTACCACCTGACAAAAGATGAGACATGCCATGCATATGGACTAGGGGTAAATATTGTTTATTTCAATCTCTACTCTCTCTGTATCCATAATGTATAGCATATAAACCCCAAATTATGAAACATGATGAAATGAGAAAATGTGACTGATAGTCAAAAGAGGAAACACTCAATAGAAGCAGATCCAGAAATGGCCTAGATTACAATATGAGGACTTTACAGTTCCTATGGTTAATATGTTAAAGGCTCTCATGATGATAAATATGTTAAAGGATTTAATGGAAAGAGTAGACAACATGCATTTAAAAATGGAGAATTTCAGCAGAGAAATGAAAACTGTAATGAAGAACAATATGGAAATGCAGCAAATGAAAAATACAGTATGGAAAAGAAAAGTGTTGACATATGGAGCAGACTGTACATAGAATTAAAAAGATTCAGTGAACTAGTAGATAGATCAGTATAAATTATCCAAATTGAAAACAGAGACTGTATTTATTTGCTAGGGCTATCACAACAAAGCCCCACAGATTGGGAGGCTGGAAAAACAGAAATGTATTTTCTTGGAATTCTGGAGTCTGTAATTCTGAGATCAAGGTGTCAGGAGGGTTGGTTTCTTCCAAGGACTCTCTTTGGCTTGTAGATGATCATTTTCTCCCTGTATCTTCACACAATCGTATATGTCTGTAGACATCTCTGTACATGTCTTTGTGCAAATTTCCTCTTCTCATATGGACATCAGTCATACTGGATTAGGGCCTACATTTTAAGTGAATTATCTCTTTAAGTCCCTATCTACACAGCTTCATTCTGAGTTACTGGGGGTTAGGACTGCAACATGTGACTTTTGGAGGAACACAATTCGGCCTGTAATAGACATGTGGGAAAAATATCAATTGGTCTAATATACACATAATTATGACCCCAGAAGGAGTGGAGATATATAGTGGTACAGAAGAAACATTTCAAGGAACTATGGAGAAATTTTTCTACAATTAATGAAAGACAGCAACATAAAGATTCAAGTATAGAGAATCCCCTAGATGGATAAATACACCCAGATACATCATAGTCAAACTATTAAAAAGAAAAGGATAAAGAGAAATTTTTTAAAAACATCCAAAAAGTGGAGAGAGATACATTAAGTGAAGGAGAAGATTTTTAAGTGTGACATATGGCTAAATTCTCATCATAATGGAAGACTAGGAGACAATGAAACAATATTGTTAAAGGGCTAAAAGGGAACGGGGGACTATCAACTTAGAATCCCATATTCAGCAAAATTATCTTTTAAAACTGAAGATGAAATACAACCTCAATTGGACATCAAAAAGTGGAATAATTTGTCTCTAGAAACCTGCAGTACAAAAAATGCTAAAATAAATTCTTCAGCCGAAGTGAAATGACAGCAAATGGAAATGGAACTCTAGATCTGCAGAAATCAATGAAAAGCATCAGAAACAGTAAATAGGTGGGTAGGTCTAAAATAAGGCTGCTGCTAAAGTAAAAATGATAACAAGGCATTGTGGGGTTTATAACACATATAGAAACAAGCACAGAAAGCTTTATCTAACATCAAGGTGGTTAATGCCTTTCATACCCAACCATCATAGTTTCTAAAAGAAAAAAATTATTGCAAACTCTAAAGGACTACTGAGTATATATCAAGAGAGAATTTCTTCTTCCCAATTAAACAAAAAGAAGTATTCATCTTTCACTTCTTTATTTTATTTCCTTTTTAAAAAACTGCTCTTTTCTTACNGGGAGATGGGCATGGAGGAGGGCACTTGTAGGGGTGAACACTGGGTGTTATATGGAAACCAACTTGACAATAAACTCTTTGTAAATAAAAAAATTATATTAAAAAACTGCTTTCTTAAGTTCTCTACATAATTATATAATCATATATGTTACATATTAGAAAATATTTGTATATAGACATACATATATATTCTATGAATGGGTACCAACCAAAACTGTACAAAATTCTCTGATCAATAGGAATTTGAAAAAAAACAAAGTATGGAGGTATGGAGTCAACATCAACACCAGCTAAAGTGCAGAGTTTGAGCACACAGAATTCTCTATAGACGTTTTCTGTGGAAGCACTAAATTTCTTTGGATCAATTACCTCTCCCTGAGCCACAGGCTTTGCCTTGCCTTGGTGCAACAGAGGCCTCATCATCCTTCCTCTTACACTGGGCACTGATTATCAAACATCCTCTGTTGTGTTGCTTGAACTACCATCCAATTCCCCTGCAGTCAATCTCAAGTAAAACTGAAAGGCTATGTTAAAAGAGCACCAACCTTCAAAGTTGCATGCGGAAAATATTCATTTTCGCACTCTGTGATTGAAGTCAGAGATGTCTTACTGTCAGAATTCTCAAATGTCACTTCTTCTATAAGAGAGTAGAGGCCATAGGAAGTGTGTGAAACTTTCCTTTAAAAAGAACTCCAAGTGAATACTTAGTGGCAATAGAAGGTGCCAGGTTGAAAAATGAAAAGCTTCAGGGCCTTATGAAAAAACAGAGCTCTAGGATTTGGTTCTGATGATGATGATCTCACTGTATAATGTGGCATTAATTTCCCGATCCCCATTTCAAAATTGAAGGCTAAAGTGATGACCTGGCTCAGAGGTCACATGTTGAAAGCCTTGACGGTTAAGTGCTATGAATTAGAGATGACGATTGGCACTGGTACCCAGGAGATCTGACTCCTGGTCTCCTTTCTTGCACCGTCTGTCTTTGTGCCCATAGGTATCTGACATCTCTGAGGTTCCGTTCCCTTGTCACAAAATGAGGCGTTGGAATTGATGAGGGTCGAGATTCCTTTCAAGGCTGAAATTATATGAGTGAGTGTCCTGAATTTTCTTCTTGTAGAGTTACTTTTACATAAGGACTTTTATATAGAGCAAAAAATGGCTTATAGTTGAAATTAACCTTGAAAATTCCATGTTGGAGACTCACTGAACATGTATCATTTTTATATCATCTCCACATAAGTTTTTCTTTCATGTTAGTTTTTTTATTTTTTCGTTTGTCCACGGCTAGACACAAGTTGGAGCAATTGACTTGTGTTCAAGGGCCTTGTGTGAAAATGCTAATCCTTGTACACTTTGTCCAGAAATGTCATTTTTTTATTCTTGTCTCCTGTGCAGGTTTGGACCATACAAAATATTATTCATGTGTTCATTTTATTTAAACTAAACTTCAGTGCACTAATAACAAATTCATAAACCTGGTCCTTCCTTAAGCTTTTCAATTCAGTATACGAAAGTTACTATTCTATTTATAAGTGTAACAAATTTTAGCAATTACCTTTAAGGAAGTCTTTGATTACTGTATGATCCCATTTATAAATTTAGTTAATGAAAACAACTTCAAACTTTTAAATTGCATGAATAAATTTAATATATTTGGTTTCTTTTTAATTACTTCACTTGTTTGGTGAGTCTCATAAGAAGTTACATAAAGCTCACATACTTTACAAATAAAACTTACAAATATACCTACTTTAAGTTCCATTTTATGTTCTAATAATATATATAAACACAGTAAAATTTCAGCTTAAAACACATAAATTAGTTCCTTAATTTCGCATTTTAAATTGGAATTGCAAAAATGTCCAGTTAATTTATGAGGTCAAAATATTGTATACATTGTAAATACAATGAAAAGTCAAATACCTATAGTTTCCTTAACACACAAAAAAATTTAACATGGTACTATGGTTTTATTCTCTTACATATTTTTTTGCTCTATCTCATCATAAATATACCCATGGTTAAAACTATTACTCACTGAGAAAACAAATATGTCATCCTATGCAGTTTAGGAGGTATCTTCTTAGTCAGTTATACTCAAATAATGAAAAGGATACTAAGCAATAAAGCTATCGAGATGTGAGGGCAGCTATGCTAATTTGTTCTGACCCCAGTTACTAGACTGAGCCCATTCTTATAGTCACTACAGCTTTGACACTATAACTCAATAAAGAAGATGATCCTAACCACTTCGTTCAATTTGAGTCATATTACTACCTAATTTAACCCAACCATCTCATAGAAATCTATTCTACCCAGACTACCAAATCACTTCATTGGATTTGCACCTATAAAGGTGCATAAAGGAGGTATAAACCTCCTAAGATTTTTGAAATGTTTTTTTTATATAGTTGCAAAAATACATTTGGAATGAAGGAATCTTGCACAGAAATATTGCTCTTGTCTGGTAGGACTACATAACTTTTAAAGATACTGTAAAAACTCCTGACTGACTCTGAGGGTCACACATCTTTAAAGACAGTTAAGGCATTCTCACTATGAGAGTTGTATGAAACTAAGACTAAACAAAGGCACATCCAGTTTTTTTCATAATTACTCTGGGTAGTGGGGTGCACATTTATTGAAGGGATGAAAAACAAAATCACCTGCTTTATATTTTTGTTTTTCTTTTATTTTGTGTTTTATTCCTCACTTTTATTATTCACATAAACTTGAACTGCCATAGAAAAATGCACTTGCAATGCAGTCCCTTTATATATTTGTAACTATAGTGCTATAGTTCTCAAATGCTGCTCTAGGAATGGTAGGGGTTTAGAAAACGACATATCCCTAGGATCCTTCCCCAGAGATTCAACGTTATGAGATCTCAGTTTGACCAGGGAGTCTATGCATTTTTAAAAACTAAATAAGAGCAATTAAGATATGATTTTGGAATCTCTAGCCAATTAGGTCAGGATCCAGGAATTCTTACTACTCACATTTGGCAATTACCTAGATATATGCCCCGAGCAAATTCCTTGGTCTCTCTGGGTATAACATCTTCATGTTAACATGAGGGAGTTGAGGAGAATGTGCCATTATGATCTGAGCCTAATTTCTTCTCTCAGTGTGTAAGCTTCAAGCTGATTGTCAGCAAGTATATCCCTAATGTATTTCAAGCAGAGAGGAATTAAAACCAAGGAATAAACACAAAAGTATGGGAAAAGCAGGAAATATAAAGGAATATTTATGGAAAGAGGTATAAAGGGAGCAAAGAGGTGAGGCAGCTTGTTAAAGAATGGTGAGGAAGTTGCTGTCATTCCATGGCCAAAACCAGCACACTTGATTTCAGGAGTCAGAGGGTCAAAGTAGGACCTCCAGCCTTTATTTGGTATGTCTTTTGTAGCTGGTATCCAAGAACCGGGGCAACATTCCCTGGGTGATCTGTGGCCCCAGGTGGCTAACTATGAAGTAGAGATATGCCAAATTCCATTTATTATCTAACGTCTCCTCTTGTTGGTGATTATGGCATTTTGGGTCCTCAAGAACTCAGAGCCCAAAGATCTGAGTTTCCTTTTTCCTAGTACACAGTTATCTGGCAAAATAGATGTGGGACGCTTTACAAAAGGTCTAGAGGGTAATGTTTTCAGTATATGCTATGACAAGATCACTTGGAGTAGGGGGTTCTTTCTGTAAAAATCCAGGCTTCCTTCATTCAAAGGGTTCCACACGTGCTAACCTATTCAGGTCTAAGAAGTGGGAAACAGGCCATTAGTCTCCATTATGGTGACTCAAGAAAAGTCTCTTATACCAGACCTAGATGTTTAACTGATTATTATGTATATAAATCAGTACAACAGTCATTTAGCCATCTAATTCATAGTCAGCAATTTTTTTCTGTAATAAGCCAGATAGTAATTTTCTTAGACATTTCAGGCCAAATGATCTCTGTTGCCATTGTGGTATGAAAGGAACCATAGAAAATACACATGAAAGGACAAGACAGTGTTCTAATAAAACTATTTTCAAAATGGTTGACATGCCAGATTTGGTCCATGCACCATAAGTTTCCAATCTCTAATCTAATTCCTTCCAAAGGAACTTTGATTTATTAGCTAACACTTAAAATCCCTTAAAACAATAGTGTAAAAGCCACTCCAGCCTTGGTGTCCATTATTATAACTGTACTTCTTTTCCATTACACCTCAGCCATGTCATTATTGCTACTGAAATCAGGGAGCTCCTTCAATTATGTCATATCCCATAATAATCACCTACAGAGGTCAGCCACCACAAAGCTTTTAAAGGATCCCAGTAGACCTGGCATTCAGGCTCTCTCAGTGAATGAAGAATTGTGTGGATTCGGCCACGAAAGATAGAAGGCAGTGAGCAAGGAAGTGAGTAGCATATGATAAATTCACTACAGCATTCCTTTCTCCTAATCGTTGGATTTCTTCTTGAGCATTATTCTAGGGACACTCTCTCATTAAACCTCATTAAATATCACTCTTGAATCAACATTTCAGTCAACCAATCAAGCAACCTTTAGAGCCACTTCAGTCTAACACATGGAATCCATTTGTTGTGTTCTGTTTTCCTTGTTCTAACAATCTCAGAATACTGTCCTGTATGTGTTACCCAGGTTCTACCAACATAAATTATATACAATTCCTTCTGTATATAAGCTGTCTCCTATGCCAAAATTTGCTCTTATAATCCTGGGCCTACAGAGATCTGATTCTAGGCTGTGGCATGAAGGCACTAGGTTGGAATGAGTGTGTACCTTGAAAATAACTGGCATTATTTTGTCAAGTAACTACTTTAGTTGTGTTTATTATAGGTTCTTAAAGAAAGGGACAGCTAGTTTCCTCTTCTGCAGGCAACAAGAACAGCTTCTTCTGGAAAAGGAAGCTCAGAGGGATTTAGAGTTTCAAACCTTTCAGATATATCTGAATAACTCACAGATCTTCACTGCCATTTTCAGAGTCCTAGTGCTTGTTAGCCAGTGCTCAGACATTTATATAAGAGACATGTAGACATTGTGAATTCAACTTAGGTTGCTTTTCTACAGTTTTTGGGATCAGATTTTGGGTTTGATTTTAGATGGCTTAGTTCTGACTTCATAAGAGCTTCTATTAGGGCTATCACAGAACTTCACTGTTCATATTTTAGCTAAGAATTTAAAGCCAGGAGGTTGCCATATTCTTTCTTTAAGCTCTCCAGTATAGTCAAAGCCATTTCCTCTCAGCCCTTGCAATCATGCTTACCATGAAGCAGTCACTTGGCATCTTCAGGCCCAGCATTAATAAGCATATCATTCTATGATGGGGGTGAGAGGGATTTACTTACTGTGTTGTCCTTTTATGGAGTAGATCACTCATTTCCCATTTTCTACTAGTAATAAGATTACAGTTGCATTTAGGCCCAATCAGATTACATAACCAATTCCAGATTTGTGTGTGTGTGTCTCTGGGAACATTCTTGGTATAATGCTGCATCAATTGGTGTCCAGTAAAGAAAACAGGATTTATTTTAGATGTTTTAAAATGTGAGAGGTTTAAAACAAAGAATTAGAGGTGAGGAGCTAGAAAAGCAATAGAGAAAAGAAAGGAGAATTGGAGGAGCAAAGAAGTTGTTATTGTTATTGCTTAAGGTTCAAGGAGCTTTCCTTATCTGCCTGTAATTGCTGCTCTGATGCTGCTGATAGTGCTTTTGGAACCATACCTTTGCTGCTGAGAGAGGCTGCAAGAATTGATGCTGCTGAACCTGACACCTATAGGGCTGCCTGTGGTCACACTCATTTGTTCACTGCTCTGCTTTATTGCCAGAGGCACTAAATTAAGAAGGAAGGAAGGAAGAAAAGAAGGAAGGAAGGAAGGGAGGGAGGGAGTTGAGTTAGGAAAGAAAGAAGATAAAACCCCATCTCTTCTGCCCTGGTCTTCTAATCTCCAAATGGCACAATCTGTGAGCAGAATCCAATAGGAAACCCAGTTGGCAAGAAGACCTTACAACAGTTTTCTGACTTCCAATCCCAGGAATAGAAAGAATAGCACCAAAGGTACATGTGAAGCTGAGGAACAGCAAGCAATGTATAGAATTAAAGAGAGTCTTCAGGAGTTGTATGGACTCTTTCTGGCTGCCTAAGAGCTTGTATTGTTTTACAGATGTAACTGTCACTGGATTCAGTTGTCCAAACATTTTTGCTTCCTACATGATATTACTAGTGATTTTTGTTTTATATGTCAAAAATAAACATTTTGTTATTTCGTTTTTGTGGTCACTGAAGCAATGAATTCATTATACATACTTTAGTTGGCTTTGTGGAATTCATTCTCCTATTGTAACCAATCACTACAAATCTTCAAATGACAGACTCTTTCACCATTTCAATCCCCTGAGTCATTTATTATGGCTGCAAATGAATAAATTGCTTGGGGCCCAATTCTGCTGATGTTATGTTGAGAGATTTAGACTAGTCACTGTAAATCCCCTGCATGTTGACAAAAAAAGAATAGGAGAGAAAGAAAGAAAGAACTAAAGAAATGGATCCTGTTTTCTTTTAGCTCTTTGCACTGTTAGTCAAAACTAATTAAAATGCAGTGAATTACAAAAAGTAGTACCAAGTTGTTCTTTTGTGATGGAAAATATGTAGCTGCCTATACAGAAGGATTTAAGCATGTGTGACCCAAAAATTTAATATTAAACCACTCTGATATCCTTACTTTACTCTAAATTCATGATTACTGTGTGCAAGGAAATTTTCTATTTTCTAGAGGATTTTAGAAAGTGTACAACATGTTTTTTGACCCCCAAAATCTATAATTAATTGAGGAGGCAAAATGACAAAAAGGGGTAACAATAATAAAATATAAAAATAGGTGATATTTCATAAGAGCTGTGTGAGAACTTAAGGTCAACCGCCATTCAACTTTGGTCCTCCATCAAACCCCACTTTTGTAGATATGACCTTTAAAGGCCTGAGTAATATTGAACATAAAGAAACCCATGTAGTACAGAGAATCTTAGGCTACCTTATTGAATACATGTTGCACTTCTCCTGGACTTACTCAAAAAGTAAACTTTCCCCCAAATTTATAAAGCCATGCTTTTTCCAAAGCTTTTGCATCTCTGAACCACACCTTCAATTCAGACTCTGCCAGCACCTCAATTATCCACTGTATTAATTTGCTAGGGCTGCCATAGTAAAGTATGAAAGAAAGAAAGAAAGAAAGAAAGAAAGAAAGAAAGAAAGAAAGAAAGAAAGAAAGAAAGAAAGAACAAAAGAAAGAAAGAAAAAACAAAAGAAAGAATGAACGAACTACAAATGGGTGGCTCAAAACAATGGAAATTTCTTCTCTCACAGTTTGAAAGATAAAAGTCTGAAATCAAGGTGTCAGCAAGGACATGCTGTCTTTTCATAGTCATAGGGAAGAAGGCTTCTTTGTCTCTTATAGCTTCTGATCTTACTGGGAATTCTTGCTAGCTTTTGGCATGTAGATATAACATTTCTTCTCTCATGTGTATTTTCCCTTCATGGAGGAATGCCCAAATTTCTGTCTCTGTTTTCAAATTTCCCCTTTTTATACAGATACCAGTCATTTTGGAGTAGGCCCAACCTAATGACTTCATTTTCACTTGATTGCTTCTGTAAAGAACCTGTTTCCAGATAAAGTCACATTTTGAAATAATGGGGGTTAGGACTTTGATGTATCATTTTGGAAGGACTACAATTCAATTCATAGCATCCATCTTCCAAAAATAAGTGTTCAGAACTATACTTTTCTCATGATCTTTGGTGTATTTGATTTACTGTACTACCAATTAGGCTAAACATATTCTAGAGTCCTCCAGGTTCTACTTTCTTGGCATTTGCTATGGCACTAAAATTCAAGGTGTCCTTGCCCCAGAGCCATCATGTATTTGTAAAAATATTAAGTTCAGTAAATAATACATAATAAGAAAGATAGAAGTAGTGTATTTATCAGTACTTTATGTCATAACGTGTTAACCATACTTCATCTTTAAAACCCATAAGCAAAACAAAAACAGAAAAACATTAAGCAAAAAAAAATTACTGAAATGTTGTGTTTTTTTGGGATGGTGTCCATCATAAAATTATGCACATAAAAAATAGGAGAGCTGTTTCAGAGAGAGCATTAATGATCATGGTGGGCTGTGGCTAAAGCACAAAGAGAGGAATGTAGGCAGGTTTTAAAATCTTCTTACTCTGTAAGCTGGATATTCAGCAAGTCTTACTCAAGTTCTGATCATTCCCTTTGTAAGTACTCCTCCAAGTGAATGTTATTGATATTAAGTAGAAGGAAAGTCAAAACTTAGTGAAATCACCCCTCTTTCCCATCTGTTCCACCTGTTGTACTTGTCTCTGTTACTAGCAGTCAACCATGGCTTACCCAAGCATCTTTCAAAAGGAGTTCCATCAACCTTTCATCCACAGCCTCTTCCAGGGAGCAGCGGCAACACGTAGGAAAGGTGAAGTACAATATACTTATAAACCTAAATGTAAACACATTGAACAAACAGGATTTGTAATCAGCAACTTTATTTTTCAGCCTCACTTTCTCTTTAAATCTCTCCATGCATCAGATTCTTTTCCTGCCTTTCTATGAAAACTTAGGCAGACCCCTTGACTTTTCTGCTGATTCTGGATTAATTAAAAAATGAAACAAAACTATGGTCACTTTAAGTTACAGAAACAATTTTCTTTCAGAAATTGGAATATATATCCTTTTATAATAACAAAATCACTACGTTTGATTACAGTGAAATCTTCTTTCCCCTCCTCCAGGTTGCTTTTAATGGGTAGAATCCCATTCAGTAAGGAATGTTGTGGGGGATAAAGAAGAGGGTAGGAGAAAAGGCAGCAGAGAAGACAATTCATACTTTAGTAATAAATTTGGGAGGAGGCTACATATTTAAATTTTAAAATTATCTTTTCCTCTTATGAAGTGCGTTTGTGGATTTTTCATCTAAACTCTGCTCTTCCCCACTGCTGGCCTCTGTCACCTGCAGATCTCTTGATGCTGGAAATGCCTGGTGTTTTTTTTTTTTTGTTTTTTTTTTTTAGTTTCTTCCTCAACCTCTGGGGCGGGGGTGGGGAGGGTGATCCCTACAGCTTTTATCAATTGAGCAGCACGTGCTACTTCAGATGTATTTGGTCAAGACTCAAGAATACCCACGCTGGTTCTCTCACAGCTGTAAATTACCTCTGATCTATAGGACAAATGGTATAACCTTTACCCCAACAGACTGGAGAGGCACGCTTTCCTACGCCATCCCCTGTCCCTGATACATCGTTCAGCAGCAGCTATCACATTCCTTGAACTTTAAATTTCTCAGGTGCAAGTCTGACCCCAGTCCTCACCCAATCTAAGCAGAGAGTACATACAGATTTCAGGTACAAACTCCCTGAAATGTTCTCACCTAAATACCTTCCATCCAAGCTTGAAGTGGGAGTCATTTCACGCAGTCTCTCTCATTGGTACAAATGGAACTCATCCCAGACCATAACTCAGGTCACACATACTTCTCTGGCACCTTCAGGTCCTTGATGCAGATAAGGAAATTCAGGCTGATATCATGTATTCACACAAATTTACTCTAAAAAATATGCATCTTTATTTAACATCTCACATGGGGACTTGCTATTGATTTTCTTTGCTTCTTGGCTGAAACTTCCATCTTAATATCCTGTTATACTGCTATAGACTCTGCTATAGAAACTATACCAATGGGAAAAGAAGACATAGGGACAGCGGCCAAGTAGTTCTTCAGCTTGTAATCTCAGCGTGTCCGTTTTCTATTCCATCTTCAACTTCTCCACGTGATTTCATGCTTTGCTGCAAATTCAAACTCCCTTCAAAATCCGCCGCATTTCTCCCTTTAAGGGAGAG
Organism: Crocuta crocuta; assembly: GCF_008692635.1. Classification (NCBI taxonomy): domain Eukaryota; kingdom Metazoa; phylum Chordata; class Mammalia; order Carnivora; family Hyaenidae; genus Crocuta; species Crocuta crocuta. The sequence goes on along the minus strand of NW_027528977.1, from coordinate 18,623,434 downwards.
CTCACAAGAGCTCATGTCTCTTCTGACAGAAGGAGAGCCCACAGATGGCACACACTGGTCTCCCTCCCCGAGAGCATCCCAGCAGGCAGTAATTGTGTGTCAAAACAGGTGCCTGCCACTCTTCCTGATGTTCCAGGACAAGCAAATGGCTCCCACACAAAGTCAAAGTTGTGGAGCTTCTCCCTCATCTGCTTCTCTGCTGGGACCTGAGGCAGGTGAGTCCTGTGATGGAACTCTTCTCTCGCATTGTGGTATAACCTCATGCGTCTCCTGGACAAGAGCTAGACGTTTTGGGTGCTTTCAGGTGAGAGTCTTTAAAGTCAGAGCTGCCCAAAATGGGCTACCAATGCTTTGTTTCTCAGGGAGAAGCTCCAAGTTTTGAGTTTCCTCGTCACTATGGGCAGCTGCCAGCAGGAGTGGGGGCTAGAGCCTCAGGCTGGTTTGTGAACCGGCCTCTCCTACGGAATTTCTTGTGAGTCTTCTCCTTTCTTCATTGATGGGAATTACTCAGTCAGTTTCTAGAACCTCTTTCCCCCCGGAAGAAGTTGTTCCATATGGAGTTGTAGGTGTAGCGTATGGATGAAGTGAGTTCAGGCCCCTATAATGTACCATCTTGAACCAGAATCTATTAATATTGATTGGAATTTGGATATGGGCCTTATAATATCTTGAGAGGGAATCCTTTAATAAAGGAGAACAGGGAGGTGCCGGAGGCCCGCTCCAGCTGGTCCCTGAAGGATGGACGGCATCGGCATGAAAGAATGGACACAGACAGGTTGAGTGAACCAGTCTGGATAGTTTATTGATTCTTCAGCAAGCTTATATATGCTTTCTCCTTCCTATATGTTTATGTCAAGCTTTTGTTTTTATTCTCAGAATGTTTTCCAGGGAATTCATCCGTGAGGAAACTTCCTGGTTATTTCCTTGCGTTTCTGCTCTTTTACTTTTTAGAGTTGATCTTTAATCTTACTATTTCTATGCCTAACAAGCTAAAGGGCTAATTCTGTTTTCTATATTTATAATTCCATTTGTTATAGCTGAGACAGGTAGAGCCTAGTCTTCAGAGAAATTGAAGCACATCTGCTTTCTTAGTAACTACCCTTTCTGTAACCTATTACAGGGACATGTTTTCTTTAGAGTGCCTTTAATGATCAACAAACTGCTAAGTCATAGGGAAAGCCCAGTAAGAAAAATAATCTGATTGAATAGCAGAAGAGATATTCGTAGCTTCACTTTCAGAGAACCACTGTGCGGTCTTCTCTTGGTGACCCCCTGGGCTGTGCCATCGGGTGGGTGATGAAGTTCCGCTCCCGGCAGGGAGGCCCCCGTTCTTTCTAAATTGAGATCCTTATCACTCTTTCCTTGACTGATGCTATTCTTACAATCACAGGAATTTAGTTTCTTTATATCCCCCTCCTCACATTTCCTGTATCTTAATGTGTTTTTGGCCAAATCAAGGCAGTGGGACTCATGAACTGGCAGAAATGATCTTCTGCAGGTACAGACAATAACGGGTGCGTTGTCCGTAGAGAATTTAAAAACCGTAATGAGACCAACTGAAAGTCAATCTGCTTTTTATTAATACTATGCGCCAATAATTCTAAATAGTGCTGTTACCAGTTGACTTGTATCCTCTCTACATCTACCCCACCCAAAAATGTATGTTGAACCGCTAATCCTCAGTGCCTCAGAATGTGACTTTGATTGGAAATAGGATTATTGCAGGTGTAGGTAATTAAGTTAAGACGGGGTCATACTGGAGTGGGGTAGGCCTTATAAGGATAGGAGACACAGAAAGGCAGGGGGAAATGCCATGCGAAGATGCAAACAGAGATTTGAGTCCTGCATTGCTAAGCCAAGGAACAAAACGGAATGCATTTCTTCACTAAAAGCTGGGAACAAAGCATGGAATTGATTCTTCCTCGGAATACTCAGAAAGAACCAATCCTGCCAACACCTTCATTTCGGATTTTAGCCTCCAAAGCTGAGAGAAAATAAATTTCTGTTTCAATTCGCCCAAATGTGTAGTACTTTCATATGGCAGCACTAGGAAACTAATACAAATACTAATGATAAAATTCTCCTCCTCTGTCTCTTAAAATCACTAATTTAGTTACTTGCCTAACAAAAAAAATAGTACATATTAGTAAATACATTTTATTTCCAGATCTAATAAAGGTCTTTCTTGCAGTGCAATAGATTTTCCTTCTGATTGAAACTTTGGTTTTGGAAAGAAAGGCTGTAAAGGTAGGATGAGAAACTTGACAAGCAGGACATAGTGAGAGGACTATAGGAAAGCCACGTCTGCCATGTGTTGGCAGTGCTTAAAGTAACCGGGCTGACAGTCTCTGTTTATCGTTATAGAAATGCCAGGGTGAAAATGGCATTTATATTATGATGTCCTGCCCTCAGTAATCACAACCATTATAAAATTACCTGTAGTTTGCCTTGATACCTGGTTTTGGTCTACTTTATCCACTTCTGAACTTAACTTCCAGTCCTAGCTTCCCACAAAGTCCTGGATAAAAATCAGGTTTGTGTTTATTTGTTAGCATGTCTGTTTTGCCTTAACTCACCGTCTTCATTTCTAAGAGTCTTTGAACAGTCAGCAGTCAGTCTGGAATACCATAGAAAGATGGCAAGTATGACCCAAAATGCCACATCAAGTCTTTTGAGAGCAGAAAGACTGATTTCTCAAATAAGTTACCAAAACTGATAAATTGCTGATTTGCAAAACTTTCTGAACAGAACAACAACAAAGAGTAAAGTAACAACTTTGTGGGTTTTTTTGTTTTAAGTCTTTTATCCCAGGTCCCTGTTTTGACCAGAGAATACTGTTTCCCCTTCCTTTTCCTCACATGCAAAATACCTCGGGTGAATATTATGCATTCCCAACCTGTCAGCCTTGGCTGAATTACAGAGTGCTCAATTATTCTCTAATTGAATAGCTGCCCAATGCAGGCCACGTAATGACTTCCTGATTATCTGCCTTTAAATGATGAATGAAATGAATATGTAACATTCTGTTCAAATATAGCATACTTAGCATGCCAAATGAAAACTGATTTTGTGCTCCTCTCTCTGAAAAACGTATATTTTATTGTAATTCAGTTCAATGGCTGTTCGGCTGCTTGTTTTCTAGTCATCAAGATAAACATTGAATGAGCTATCTAGGAGAACATTAGTCTTCATTTTTGCTTTCCAACAGATGCTAAAGGTGTTAAACATTGTTTAGATTATTTGGGTTCCTCTCTTTACATCATCTCATTGGGAAAAAATGAGGAAGGTCATATTTTTACGAACATTTCTTGTTGGCCCTGTTCCAATACACATTGGAAAAAAAAACAAATCTGTTATGATGAATGTGTTGCGAAGACAACAGCGTTAAAATATGAATAAATTATTTATTGGCAAGAGTGCTTTTTATAAAGCAGCAATTTACAGTATTAGTACCAAAAAGGAGTACATGATTTGAAACTTGATTGATTGCCTAGTCTATAATAATAATAATAGTTTGCATGACCACAATAGTTCATTTTATTTTCTTTTTACATGAATTTACCTTCAATATACTAAATTTTTAGAAGCCAACTCAAGAACTGTATGAGCGAACTCATTGCATGTAACAGTAACTTTTAAAAGGCAACTTTTCCTACTCACTAGAAAGAGAAAGAGGAGGACACTCAGGCAAGTAAGGAGAGACGAGGGTAAGGAAGGAATTGTGTTAACTCTTCTAATATACAGTTAATATCTCACAGTTAAATTTGTTCTTATGCAGCATTCTTAGGAATGGATTTGTATGTTATATATCCTGGATCAGCTTTCTATAAAACGCTTTTCAAAATAAAGAGAATGTCCTCTAAGAGCCTCTTGAAATTTCTCCTTAATTTTATTTTCATAAGGGGAATTTCTTAATTAAAATAGAAAAAAACCTTTCACACTGATATTTATTTCACAATGTCAAGACAATTGATTTAGTACTCTCCTTGGAACATATTTCCTTGTCTTATCTCTCTTCTTCTTTTTCAGGTTCTTTTGCTCTTTTTTTCTGTATGTTCTGTTTTATTTCTAGTTTTAAAATATGAACTGGCAGCTCCATGGATAAATGCAGCCCACAAATGCTTTTGGTTTGGTCCATTAGCATTTTTAAAAACTTTGAATTTATTTTCAGCTTTTAACATAGGCAGGTTGCATATAAACACATGGCTACCCAGTTTCTCATTAAAATTCATTTCTAGGAATATAGGTCTGTAGGAGTCGCCTCCTTAGATGAGCCGTGCACTGTCTGTTTTGCCAAAATCCAGCCCATTTTCCCTATTTACATGGTAAAACTGGCACCCGTAGGCTTTTTATTTAATTTTTTACTTTTTATTACTTAAAAAAATAATGTTTATTTCTTTTTTGAGAGAGAGACAGAGCACGAGCAGGGGAGGGGCAGAGAGAGAGGGAGACTCAGAATCTGAAGCAGGCTCCAGACTCTGAGCTGTCAGCACAGAGCCAGACATAGGGTTTGAACTCAAGAGCTGTGAGATGACACGAGATGAGGTCGAATGCTCGACCAACTGAGTCGCCCAGATGCCCCTGTATTTTATCTTTTTAATGTTCATTTACTTATTTTGAGGAAGAGAGGGGGAGAGAGAGAGGGAAAGAGAGAATCCCACGCAGGCTCCAGGCTGTCAGCACAGAACCTGATGTGGGCCTCGATCTCCTGTATCATGAGGTCATGACCTGAGCTGAAATCAAGAGTCAGACACAACTGACTGAGTCACCCAGGTACCCCACACTGATAGGCTTAAGTTTGCAACCTCTAGGACCCATTTCAAAATCCAGTCTTGGTCCAATCATACCCACCAAAGGATGTGCTTAGCCAGGGACACATGCAAGACCATTCACCAAGTTTCAGAAAGTGACATTAGAACTTCTCCTTAAAATTATTCCTGTATTAAGATGAGAAAGCAGTTGTGCTTTTCTAGATTTAACATACCCATTGGCATGGTGCCCATTTTCATTGCATGTATCAGATAATGATGTGTCTTACCTCATGGGCTTTTTGGGGAATGGCTAATCTTTCTACATGGTGGAGCAATTCACAGTAGCACCAACTTTTTTGGTTACTTTCAACATGGTATGTTAGGGTTTTATTAAAAATAAGAATTATGGGCCTCCTGGTGGCTTAGTCAGTTAAGTGTCTGGCTCTTGATTTTGGCTGAGGTCGTGATCTTATGGTTTAGGAGTTTGAGCCCCACATTGGGCTCTGTGCTGACAGTGCAGAGCCTGCTTGTGATTCTCTCTCTCTCTCCCTCTCTCCCTCTCTCCTTCTCCCTCTCTCCCCCTCCCCACCTCTCTCTCTTTTTCTCTCTGCCCCTCCCCTGCTTGCAGTCTTTCTGTCTCTAAAAAAATTAAAAAAAAAAAAAAAAGAATTGTTTGATAAACTTTTAGACAATTGACAGCTGCTGTTAGAAGACACTGGTAAAGAAATAGAGGTAATAAATAACATTAATAGTATGAGTATAAGTGAACACGACAGAAGTAGCTATACTCCTACCCCATTATAGTCTTCTTCAGCCACTTTATGAGCTAAAGCCATTAAGATCTGGTAAGGCCTGATAAGATGTTAACTAAAAATGGTTTTTTCAAAGTAAAGATGATGTTTAACATTCACTGTGAAAGTGAATATTTTTGTGCTATGAAGAAAACATTTTGAAACTGGATGCTTAAAAGCCTTTTATTCCATTCTGAAAACCGAAGTGTGTAATATATAGGAAGAAAAATATCTAAGATCAATCTCTTTTACACATATAAGTGCACATGTGCACACATAGCAAACTTAGCTACAGAATCATTCAAGCTTAAGCATCTCCCAAATAGGTACCTTCAGTTCATTTATAAGTCACTTACAAACTTTTAAAATGCATTAATTTCTGAGATTTTGCAATGCAATAGTAAAACCTTCTCTAAACGGTAGATTGGATTAAGAAGATTTTATTATTGAAAAAATGATCCAATGTTTTCTTTCTTAGATTTGGATCTGTCTATATCTATACAAATATATGAAATAGAAAATGTGTATTTAACTATTATATGTAATAATGTACACACATATATGTATGTTATGTATGTGTGTGTGTATACATAACTACATATTTTTTTTTTCTGTAAAGTCTCTTTCTCCTATCTAAGACAGCTATGAAACCTAATGTTAGAATTAAAAAATCTTAAAACCAGGTAGTTACAGTGTTATACTACAGTTTTAAAATACAATCCTAAAGCTAAAAAACTATATTCAATTGGATTCTACCTTAAAAAATTTATTGTACTATATTGGCTATAAAGTGTCCATTTTAACATCTCTGAAGTTACAGGTGTACCTTACATTTGACGGGTAGCCTGTGATAGTTAAATTGGCAGTATTTTCCCTTTTTTAGTGATAACCAAAATCATAGAACATTTTAGATTTCATGGATGTAATGCTAATAATTATGCTAATGACACTGTATTTAATGCAAAAATTATTTTGGGGGAATAAATTCTGCATAATGAATATATAAATATAATTTATGAAATACTTTGATTTCATCTTTTTCTAAAAATAAACTTTATTGCCTTTTTATAGGTTTTATTATGTATAAATATATTGCATAGTAAATACATAATTCAAAGATATCTACATAATCATATGATAAAATAGCTATTGATGGGACATATAATCAGAAAAGTTTACATCTATAACTCTAACCAGAGTACCACATTATTTAATACTTTTTATCTTTTGGAAATCTGGCCAATTGAGAAAAAAGACAAGAAAGGAAAGACTATATTCAGAGAAAGGGAGGGACCTATATTGATTTTATGGGCTGAGCTTGCCTTTGTGCAAGAGAACTTCACAGATAACGGCAATGCTTTATTTCTTTTACTATTATTATTATTTTAGAGAGAGCAAATGAGAGCATGAGAGAAAGAGAGGGGATTTTAAGCAGGCTCCAAGCTCCATGCTCAGCTTTGAGTCTGAGAGTGGGGCTCAATCGCACAAGCCCAGGATCACTGTTCAAGTCAAAATCAAGAGTTGGATGCTTAACTGACTGAGCCACCCAGGTGCCCCAGTGTTTTCTATAAGACAGCTGTAGTCATATAGATTTTCATTTTATTTTTGTTCAAACCACATATATATTATACATACTTTTAATGTATAATATGTTAATTATACATTAATTAATTTATTAATACAATATTTACAGATATTGTAGCAAACTTTTAACTTGAATACAGTATACCATTTAAAATACAGTTGTTGCTGTATTGGTTCTATGTTTTGCTAATTGTTTAATGGTATGAGCACTGTTCTTTGGTATTAGAGGCATAGCGGTGCAAAATCCAGAATTCTCTAAGAATTTGAATTCTAGTAGGAGACACAAACAATGAAATCTCCAATAAGATCTTTTCATAATTGAAAAAGGCTAAGAAGATAGAACCAGCATACTGTGTTAGAATCTATTGGGTTTAGGCTTCAATACTAGCTAGGGTGATGGTAGAAAGCCTAATGTTATAGTGATTTTGGTTCTCCAAAATATGTCCTAAATCTCTGCACTCTTATTCTTACCCCAAGCAAGATAATCTCTGCCTTTTTTTTTAAAGTTTATTTATTTATTTGGAGAGATAGCATGAGTCGGGTAGGGGCAGAGAGAGGTAATCCCAAGCAGGCTCTGAACTGTCAGTGGGAGCCTGATGTGGGGCTCGAAATCACGAACCAAACCATGAGATCATGGCTTGAGCCAAAATGAAGAGCCAATGCTCAACAAATTGAGCCACCCAGGTGCCCCAATAATCCATTTCTTTAAAGTCAAGAGCAGCCTTCTCCCTAATATCCCTGCTACCAATACATCTGCACCTACCCTCTGTCCTTCTTCACCCAGAGCCTTTGGTTAGGATAATTCAGGTTACATGGAACTTTGTTCCCTAATTGCAAACCCACAACCATCTGCCTTCTCATATGTGATTGGTGAGGTTCAGGTATAATATGTTCTATCAAAACAAATGAAGGGCATCCCATACATATTCTCACTGCATAAAACAAAAAAGAATAAGAAATCCTCTCAAGGAGCTAGGAGTTCCCTTTAAAGAAAAATCTTGACCCATTAAGAATTTGCTGGGTTCTGTGGACTCCACCTTTTGGATTTGCTAATACAGTAACTTCCACATAGGGAATGAGACTGGGGTAATCCAACTTTTGCTCTGAGGTTTTGGCATTGATGTTATAAAGATATATAACTTTCAGTCAACTAATTTCCTTTGACATCCTGTTTACTGTTGTAAGTCAGCAGCCTGACTGGTGATGAGTTTTCTCCAGCATATTCCTGGAAGGAGAGGGAAGTCAAAATTGCTCAGCCATAGTATTTCCTGTTTCAAACTATTTCTCTTTTGTTTCCTTGTTTTCTTCCTTTCTTTCCCCCTTTCCCTTCCTGGCCTCTATGTATAGATGACATATCTGTGGCTACAAACTTTTCTTTTGAGCAGGCAAATCATCCTTCCCATCCATCCCCAAGGTAAAGAGTGAAAAAAATGAAAATATTTCTAAGTAATATCTACTTAGACACCTAAAGCTAAACCCTGAAGCCCCTATAATTCAAAAATATTAACTATATGCTAAAAAATCTATATTGTATAACTCCCAACACAATTTAAGGGACTGTTTGTATTTGTCAGTTCACAAACTCCTAAGAAATTTGTTGATTCTGACAAGACAGTTGTCTAGCCCAGGTATATCCTGGTGTCCATCCTAACTCTTTAGTCTGTTTTCTAACTCTGTCTCTGGAATCTGGATTTTGTCACCAGCAGCAGTTAGTGCCCTGGCTCTGTCAGTAGGACAGCTCTTCTATGCATGCTAAGCTTCTTAGCATTTCATTTGTATTGTTATGAAAATCCATTGCCTCTAATGTTCCCCCTCTTCACCCTTTGTATCTAACACTCCAATGATGTTTCATTTTCATAAGTATTAATAAACTGGCCGGGACTTCCAAAGCTCTGAATCTGGTCCTTGCTTTTTGGAAGAGATTTGTGACAATGCTGGTTGACTCCTATTTTGCTTCTTTTTAAAACCATTAATGGAATGGTATCTTGTAAAAGATAAACTAAATTAAGCTGATGCAAATTTTAAAAATTTTTAAAAAAACTTCTGTTTACTTTAAAACAGTATTTAGTTACCAGATTTTTAATACACCATAATAACAGCTACCTTCCTTAAGACTCCACAACTCCATGCCTTGCTGAGAGCTTTATATATATGCCCATGTATGATGTCATCATTACGCTATGTGTGTGTGTGTAATTTAATGCCTTATGTTATCATCAGAATTTCTTTTTGGTAAAATAGAAACAATATCAGTGTCCCAGGGCTGTCGTCATAACACCTAGGTAACGTTTGTTCAAAGTCCTTGGCACATGGGCAGTCCTTCAATAGGGCTCCGATTGCTGTGATTTTGATGTATTACTATTTCTGTCATTCTTACTTGATAGATAAGGGACCTGTTTCACAGGAATTAACTTGCTTCAAAGAGTTCGCCTAATATGAAAAGGCTCAGATTTGAATCAAGGACTGAAAGCCTACTTTAAACATTTTCTTTCCACCTTCCACCAAGGCTTTTTGATTGTTTTGTTATGCTTTGTGCTGTTTTATTTTGTTTTACTGAATCCTGTGCCTTCTTGATTAAAGTCTTTGCCTTACTTATGCTTTGTTTCTTTCTATTTATTTTTTTTCTTCCTCCATTCCATTATTTTTTTCCTTAGCACCAGTGACTTGACTTCTCTGCAGTGTCTCTCATGGGGGACAGATGAAGTTAGGAAATAAGCTGCAAAGCATTCCTTTTTCACACTTGCCTCATGTCTTACGTCTTCTGCTTACTTTAGATCTTTGCATTGATTTTCCCTATTATATGTCAAAATGCCTGTTTTCTTACTGAAATTGCAACTGTAGAGAATATTCCCTTATGGTTCTATTAAACAGGTAAACAATATTTTTTGTTGTTGCATTCATGTTTATCAGTAAAATTTTAAAATTAAGTACCATTATCACAAATGCCAGAGAAGTCAGGGCCAGGACCATGGGGAAGTAAATGAGGTGCCTGGGGTGCAAAATTTAAGGAAGCCCTTTATCTTAGCTTCAGGCAGGCTTAGACTCAGCACCTCTGAGTGATACCTCCTTAAAATTGGCATCATTGGAGCTTCACCTGCTTTACCTAAGCTGGAGCTCTAGGAGTATCTAGATATTCTTTCTTAGAATCACAGTTTCCTTAAATTATTTCTGGAATAAGAAAGAAGACACTTTGTTATTTTGGCTTTTTCATAATAGTGGGTTTAACTTCTAGGCCTCTTGGAATTTGCTGTGGCATGAGAACAAGTTTAAAACCAGACAACGTTCTACGAAAGGCCAGGTGTTCCAAGTATAATAAACAGCTCCCTAAAGATGAGAAAATGAATATTTAACTAGGTGACTACATTTGATTTCCTTCATTCATTTTTTATAATTTCACTGAAAACCTTCTTGATGGAAATCACATTGACAGGATTTTAATACCTTCTGGTAAATGAGACCTGTCATACTAATAGGTATATTTCTTTACAGTACTATCTGGTAAACTCTGGTGACCAGTAATTTGCTGGACAATCAAGATACAGGGAATTTCATGCAGATGGTACATCACAAGCATTGAATTTGTCCTGAAAGGTTGATAGTTATGATGAAATTAGTAACATTAATGAGGTCCTGTTTAGAAAGAGCCTGTTTTTTTGTTGTTGTTTGTTTTGTTTTTTAACATAGGAGGGGGGAAAATAACCATCTATGGAAGATTTAAGTGCTGAATTATTTGTATTTTATTTTCAAAGGCAAAGAGAACTATACTGCCCATCAAAGCAGTTTAATGTAGAGGGTTTTAGGTTCCTTCTTAAAAACTAGGCCCAAGAAACATGTACTAAAAGTTAGCGGTTAATACAGTTACCTTGGAAATAGAGCCCCAAACATCTGCCTCTACATTTCTACTGTTTTTATCTGATGATTGTAGTTTCAGAAATTCTAATGTAGTGAGAAACAGTTTAGAGCTTCAATATCAGACTTTGCTAAGTATTTTCCAATTATGACAAATGACAGTTTTCATCTGATTGCCTCTCAAAACTCAGAGAAAAGCCCCAAAGCAATGCAAAAGCTGATCAAATCATTAGGTTTCTCTACACTTGTACCTATTCCTAAATATTACCTTGTCACCTTCATTCTCATGCTTACGTTTGGAGAAAACCCAAATGCAATTTTATTGTTGTTACCGTTTTTAACTTGTGCTACCAGCATTAAAGGAGATTTGCAAGTGTGTTATCATTGTTTGTTGTAAATTCTCTAAGATTCTCATGGAAAAATGAACCTAATATAAAGGCATACTCATGGGATAGCTATACAATATAAGATGCCCTGTTTTGTAACTTTCATAATGCTTTCCCATTTCATTTCTTTGAGCTGAATTAAGTCCAAACCTAAGACAAATAATGACTTTCTCATAAACTCTCTATAAATAATGAAATGTAATGTATACAATAATTCAACAGAAAGACAAATAAATAGTCCCTGTGACCTTTGGGAAGAAAGCAAACTATTAAAAGCTAGAGGTTTTTTTATTTCTTCTAAGTTTTGCCTTTATTTTAAGACATTTATTATTATTATTTTTAACCTTCCATATCATGTTTGTTAATGGAGATAGGGACAGGCATTGCATTTCAGAATCTACTCAAATCCTCATGGAAGCAACAACTGAGACTGAAGAAAAACTGGTTCTATCAGCTTAATCTAGGATTTCCAAAGTGAGTTTAGATCAAAAAAGAAGCCCAAGATTTCCCAGTGAATGGGGATCTTGGCTTTATTCATATAAAGCTCTTCCATCACCCACTCCAGCATGATGCTTCTGAAATGCAGAAACCTGTCACTTCTGAGATAAACCCACTAATCCACCTCTGTCCTTGGCATTCTCTGTGTTTAGTGGGCAGATCTTTTTGGTGTGGATATTCCCTATCACTTATTCTCAGCGCTACCTTTGTGTCATAAGCTGATAGCTTTAACCGATGCTTTTCTTGTCTTCCAGATTCGACGAAGACATCCAGACGGCTCTGTGTGGTGTTTTGAGAGCAGCCCCTGTTGAAACTCTTCTGTAAGTAATCCCTAGGAATGACAGCACATGTGTCACAAACCAAAAGAGTTGCTTCCATGTTCACCCATCAAAGCATCTGTGAATTCTGGTTCCTAAGTGAATATGCAAATCAACAGTAGCTTCATTTGGGATTTTTCTTGTTTTTAGTCAGATTCTAACCTTGCCTGTTGTCTATGTACATGAAAAAGAAAAAAAAATACTTGTGTTTATCAAAGAAAAAAAAAACACAAAAACCAGAAAGAAAAACAAACAAACAAACAAACAAACAAAATCCCTGGCTTCTCCTCTCTCCTCCTAGGCTGAGCTAGATTTCCAGGGTCCTCAATGCACTTTCATTTACCACGTATCATAATTCTCCTACTTGTTGGTTTCATTTCTCAGCCAAAAGCTTTTTGCTGAAAAAGACAATGTCTTAATCACCTTTTAGCCCCAAGACATGGAGTGTAGGTGGTTCAAGAAAGTTCTTTAAGTGAATGAGCTCATAAGAGAAAACTTTACAAAAAGACTATATTGATATCCATATGTAGACCTACATATCCTCCAAAACTCCATAATGTTTCAGTTTTGTGTGTTCACATTTTCCACTAGTGTGGTTTCACTTTTCAGTCTACGTAACCGTTCTGACTTGGCTATTCTGTTACATGAGCGGCATTGTGCTATTTTCCTTTGTTGTATATGTTATACCTTCACACTGGAGAAAAAAATGTCCATGCTGGAGGAAGACTTGATGTGTTCTAATGAGGCTGACTGTCTCTGAACTGGTGGCTCTCACCCTGAGAGCTGCTCTTGTCACCCGGTATGCCTCCGTCTAAGTGTTAGCCAGTTGGTGAATGAGATTTTGGAAAAGTTCCAAGCTGCAGTTAATTATGTGCTCTTTTCAAAACTTGACTTTGTTGTCTTCATGGATGCCTTTTCTCTATTTAGTAAGTGGCTTGTTTTGCTTTTTTGCACATCTAATCTTACTTACAGTCTTCTTCCATAAAATAGAAGCACAATATAGTATTGAGACAAATTGCACATTGCATTAATTTATGCAAAGGTTTAAAAAGGCAGTGAGATAACATATGTAACAGTGCTCTGAAAGCAACAAAGAATCCAATAGCTAAATGGAATTTATCATTTTTCTGATCATTCATTTTACTTTTGAAAAAACACATGGGGATGTCTGACTTTTGAACCTGTGACATGAGACATTTCAGTATTTTTTGTGGAGTTTTGATGGGCGTTTCTGTTGTTATTTTCTTTTAATACAAGAAGGATTGTATGTTTCTATGCTTTCTAAAGATTTGCAGTTTTCTGAGTAGTTTTTTTTGTTTTTGTTTTTTTTTGCTTTTCAGTTCATTCCTTTCACTTTGTTTTTGCTTGTTCATGCCTATAGAGAATAAACTTTATGATAAAGCTGATACATCACTCTAAAAATGACAAGTCTGTGGGATTTGAGGGGGAGGGGGTTGGAAAAAGAACAAGCTGAAGAAAATTAAATAGTTCCCAAAGAGCATTTTACTTTCTGAGCTATAATCCCAAGGAAAATTGCTATAATGTAAAAGACTCAGAATAAGAACTCTTAATATTAGGTTCATGTAAACTATGGTCAAAGGAGCTAAGAAATTGATGACCTGCAGATAGTATCAGCTGCTGTGTTTAAGACATTTTATGGGTGTATTCCCAAGTAGAGTATTCAGTTGGTTAGGTACTTTGGCAGTCTGGATATTATTGATCTATTGAAGACAAAGAGGAAAACGTTCTGATCGGTATGCTAAGAAGAGTTTGCTTCCTAGGGAAGGCAGGCAGTTTCATGCTTCCTAACTTTTCACTGCAATTGTGAAGCCCACCTAGGAAGACAGAGGTTTGAATTATTAAAGAAACTGAGTTTTCTAGTCTTGAAGCAGAATTTTTAATATTCTGCAAATTTTATAACATCTTGTTTGGAAATACACATTTTCCCTCATGTTTAGAGACAGACAGAAAGAAAATCCACTCAGGAGTAAGAAAAGTTAGCCATGACACTAAAATTCAGTTGAATGTATTAAGGTGTAACTTGGGTTTTAGACACTAAAGGATTGGTGATTTGGAATTTGAACAACTGGCCTGCTATTACATTATGTTGATCTCAAAATAATCTGTGGGGAAAGTTAATGTTTTTGTTAATATTTTAAAATCTTTCTTCTAGATAAGCTGGTCTAATAACAATTAAATTTTCAACTCCTACATGAAGCTTTTTCCTTAAAACATACATTTTTGTATTATGACATAAATCTTTTTTAACCAAAATAAAAGCATCCACATAGCGTGGATGAATACATGTTTTACTTGCTTCTAAGTTAAGGGTGAGGCTTTTAGAATAATACAGGCTTGAGATGAATTGTCTTTACTATTTTTCTAAACGTAAAATTCTGGCAACCTATTTAACATCTTCAAATTACAGTTTCCCAACCTGTGAAATGGGAATTACAAAAGAATCCATCTGTGGGCTTATTACCAAGATTAAACTGGAAAACTTGGAACAGTGTCTGAAATATAATAAATATCCTAAGTAGGCTGGATATTCATTTTATTCCAGTAGATCTATGAAGAATACAGTGAAAACAAGGTAGAAATTTGTTTGATTCAAATGCTATGGGCCCTTCTCAGTTAGTAAAATATCTCCAAAGTAAAATCTCTTTTTGTGTGGTGGCAAATCTGTAAATATATATTTGATCCCACTTTTCTTCGTGTTGCAGGTCAGGTCTGGCAATATATAAGTTCCAGGAGGAAGAAGTGTGATAGGGTCTTCTCTCTGCTTTGACTGAAATGCTCATTAGTGCCTGCTAATGAGAAAAGCTTAGGTCAGAAGCCAAAGAGAGTACACACTCATGGTGAGACATGGGAGAAGTCAAGAGGCCACGGTCAAAAATCAGGGATCCAGGTTACATCCTGAGAGTGGGTAGCCCAGTGTAGAGAGTCAGATGGACACAAGCAGAAGATGCGCTCTCTTGTAGAAGAGAAATGAACACAGATTGTCATAGCAGGAATGAATTATAGCAATTCATTCCTTGACATCAATCAGAATATCATTAGAAGAGTTTCCTCTGGGGTTCAGGCAAAAAAAATTAATCTGAAGCATAATGTTTCCTTGATGCCAGGTAATAGAAAAAATATTGCTTTCAAAGCAATATGCCTATATAACATGAAAATATTTGCCTGATGGAATGGGAATTAGGGATAGGATTGTTACAAGTAATAGATCAAATCAAAGGATCCTGTTTAAAAATAGGTATTCTTTGGTCTACTCACAATGCTTGTAAGTCGTATACAAACAAATGCCTCAGTTGATGTTTGGGTTTGATTCATTCATTTGTTTGTTTGTTAGAGAACATGATGATGCCATAATCTTTATCTGGCAAATATTTCTCTTTAACCTCAGTATGTGGACATGTTGTGCTTTATTTCATTTTTCCCTTGCAGCCAAGACAAAGAGATACATTCTCTATTTACAGAGACATGTGGTCATTGGTATTGTGTGTATTTTCCTGCTATTAAGTCGTCCCTTTGCAACGCAGTCTCTTTCCGCCAAACATTCAGAAAGGTCTTTGTAAAACATATACCCAAAGATGTTACTTCTGTGCCTTAGATCCTTTATTCACTTCCCTATGTCCTCAGAAGACCATGTAAACTCTTGATCTAGACCTAAATGTCCCTGCATACTTTTTCTTCCTTAATTATCAGGACCCATGATATACTTCTCTCCTGCTTCCTCACCACTTTCCAGTCAACAACAGGAGCCTCTTACTCTTCAGGGAGCATCCCAGCCCTTCCTTTGCCTGAATCGCTGTAACTATGCTTTCCAAAGTGCACTTGTTCTTATCTTTTCTTCATGTTTCAGCTCAGATATTATCTAATTAGAGAGGGCTTTTTTAAACCAACTTCCGTTATTCTGTCATTGCTCCATTGTTGTCTTTACAGCATTTATCACAATCTATTATTTTTATTTATTGGTTAAATTATATTATTATGGTTTCCTTCGGCCCCCCCATAACATGTATACTTCATAAGATTAAAGACTGTTTCTGTTGTGATTGTGAGTCTGTCTCCCAGAACCAGAAATAAATGCTTAGCAGTTGGTAGGTTGTCAATGAATTTGTTTTTAAAAAAATAAATAAGTGCATCATAAACTTATGTTGTCACTACCATACTTGATAATCTTTCTTTATGCTTTGAGTTATGCAGAGTTTACTGAGTACTTATCACTTGAAAGGAACTTAAAACTTGGAGACAATTGGATTAATAAAGACTTGTTTCCTTTCCTCTGTGATAGGGCTAACACATATGTTGCTTCTTGCCTTGGTGAATTTCTGGAGTGCTATGTGTAGATACACTCGAAAGCTGTGTCTCAACTCATGAAAGGATGACAGCAACACAGAAGAAAGAAGAAGAAATACTCATATCATAGGTTTGCCATTTTTGCTTAACTAACAGAACAGGCACATTTTCAAATTCTCTTCACGTGGGAAAAAATGGCTTTCTGTAAGTCTCTCTTAGATGCCATCCCACTTTTAGCCATAAGACTTTTTGGCATAGACAGAAATCACTCTGCTCCTCCACCTCCACCCCTCTCCCCTTCCACTCGCTCCTCATGGGTCTTTTACCTGGGGGGTCCATCCTTCATGTTTCAGCTGCTGGCTCTTCTTCATGGCTTCATCCTCTGACTACCTCTCTACCCTCCCCAGCCTGGGCTGATTCTTCTGCCCTACATTTCTTGTGGCCCTCTAGATTTCACTTTATAGCACTTAGCGCTGTTGTCATCGTACATGGATTAATGTCATTAGTGGATTAATATCTGTCTCTCCAGCTGGACTATGAACTCCATGAGGACAAGTGTATCTTTGTTTTGCTTGCTATTCCCAGTACCAATTACATGGGATTACACTGTGATTTTTCTTAGAAGCTCCCTGTTGATACAATATGCTAATTCGAAAGCACTGAATCTAATAAGACATAATTTTTTTTTACATTTCTTTTAATGATTTTGTTACATTCTCACTCCTGTGGCTTTGTGCTTGTCTCTTAAGATGATAATTTTGTCACGTAAACAATTTTAAAATGCACAACAGTTGGGGCACCTCGGTGGCTCAGCCACTTGTCTGACTTCAGAGCAGGTCATGATCTCGTGGTTTGTGGGTTCAAGCCCCACATTGGGCTCTGTGCTGACAGTCTGCCGCCTGCTTCAGATTCTATGTCCCCCTCTATCTCTGTCCCTTTCTCGCTCATGCTCTGTCTGTCTCTCAAAAATAGACATTAAATTTTTTTAAATTTACGGCAGTAAATAATTATGAAACTGAGAAAACCACAATAATAAATACTTTACCACACAGCAATAAGTAGAAACTTTCTGGGCCTCACCAAACATCACCTCTTTCATTTAGCATCATCCAACTACTTTCACCTCATTATTTACTTCCTGTTCCAGATTTCTTTCATATTTTATATTATGGAGATTGGCAATTAAAACTTTCCCTATCCCGTTAGCAAATACAGTGTGAACAGCCATTTTCTTTCTCAGGCTGCCTGTGTCCTCTCCCAAATATTGGAGGCATAAAAAACCTTTTTGTATTGGTTGAGTGATTTGCTTCACTTATCAGCTGATTTTGCTCATTTAAAAAAAAAAATCAATTTCCAAAGCCCCTCCCTACTTTTTAAAAAGGAGTGAAGATGTGAAATAAGGAAGATACTTATTACTTTCAGAGCCAGCTACTTACATTTATAACCTTGAGGTTGCCTTTGATCCTAAATCAGCTTTTAATTACCATTGTAGTTACATTGGTGAAAAAACGGTTCTATTATTTCCAGAACACAGCAAGGATATGACCAATACTATCTCACGAGTACAGTTATTTTAAGGCTTTTATTACTAATTATAGTTGGTTTATTATAATTCATTGTTCAGTGGCCTTCTAGGCTATTTACTTAAGGTTCTATTCAGCATTACAGCTGCTGCTGCAGCTGCTATTCCTCCGAGATTCTACGACTTCATGAGAGTAACAGGGCTTCTATTTGGAAGAGGGTGTAATTGGGCTCAAGGGAGATACTTAACTTGGTGTCCCCTGGAATGTGCTACAAGAGGGTGCATTTATTCCCAACTTCAAGAAGAGGTTAAGAAGCTGGAGAATAGTAGATGAGCCCTTTAACCATTACAAACTGACAGAAGCGACAATGGAACTGTTCATGTATCTATCTCCTTATTCAGCTAGCTTTCCATAGCCAGTTTTTCCCTTTGTATTAGATTCTCACTTTATAAATAAATGTTCTTGGTTGCTCAGTACCCAGTCCAGCCTTATTTTCTCTCTTGCAAATGAAAGATGGTAGTGTTTTTTCTAAGGTTCTTATGCAATTCATCTATTTCACAAACATTACTGAACACCTACTTTGTGCCTTGAACAACTTTAGCAACTGATGCAGACATTTCTTAGCAAGCAGGTACAAAGATAATGATTCTACCTCTTCCTGTAAACTGGAAAAGTCCCCACACTGGCTATTAGGTACTTTGACAAGTTGGCTGCCTGAAAGTTTGCAACAACGTTCTGATAGCATGGTTGCCATATTTTCTTTCATCAAATCAGGTAACAATCCTCCAGTAAGTTTGAAATGGAGGGAAGGGCAAGAGAGAATGTAAGGTGTCATGGACAAAAGGTATCATTTCTTTAAGTGTATTTGCTGGGAGTTTGATCACATTCCTTCTTTTTACCCTGTTTATGTAAGGGCATTTTAACCAGCCATAAAATTTAAACTTCACTCTTTTCATTAATGAAAAATACGTTTTTATACAATTAATCCTAGTTAACAAATCCTTTAGCGAAGATTTAGATAGGAATATTTAAAATACTTGTGTTAGCCATCTGTACATCTCTGATTGAAGTCTCCAAATGCTCTCCATTGGACTATGCATTTCTGATTAGAGGAAATCAAATGTAAACTAATGTTTCCAAGAGAGTTAATTCAGCGCAGAGGCCATTATATCCCACTGTCTCTACTGAAGTATTTTAAAATAAATTACAGATAACATAAAAGAAAGATTGTCATCTTGCTCCCTGCATGAATACTTGCTGAGTTACAGAATCAGCAGTCTTGCCACAGGGCTGCAGTGGGAGCAGAGCCAAGAGGGGCAAGCAAGATCTTGGGCGAGCACACCACATGTGAAAACCATATACTAGTAGAGGCTAGCGGCAGCAGTCCTATCAGACCAAACCAGAATGAGATATGAAACATCTCCCTACCTGAATAAGCTGGCTTATTCCATTAAAATCTACCCTCATATCTCTTTGCTCCCATCTCAACTTCAACCCTGTGCAGCTAGAAATAGAAGAGAATAGAAGGAGTGCAAAAGCAAAAATAAACAACCAACAACAAACACAATTTGCCTTCTTCACCCGATCTGCCCCTATTTCAGGACCCTAAGTTTGAGGTTTGGTTAGTGACAGAAGGAGATCAGTGTTCAGTTGGATGATGCCACGGGTCTGAAATAAGTTTGTGAGCTTCTAAGGTGTTTATTTTATTGTAGTGAAATACACATAACAAGAAATTTACCATTTTAACCATTTTAAAGTGTAGAGTTCAGTGGCCGTGGATACATTTCCACTGTTGTGCGGTCACCACCACTGGCCATCTCCATAACTTTCTCATCTTTCTGAACTGGACCTGTGTGCTCATTAAATACCAGCCACTCCTTACCCTCACCTTCTTTCTATCCCTATGAATTTGGCTACTCTAAGTACCTCATGTAAGTGCAATCAAACAGTATTTGTCCCTTCATGTCTGGCTTATTTCACTTAGCGTGATGTCTTCAAGGTTAATCCATGTTGTAGCATGGGTCAGAATTTCCTTTCTTTTGATTAACATTTCATATTTCTGTGTGTGTGTGTGCGTGTGTGTGTGCGCGCGCGCGCGCACGTGTGTACCACATTGTGTTTATCCAGTCATCTGTCGATGGATACTTAAATTGTTTCCGCATTTTGGCTATTGTGTTTAATGCTGCTGTAAACATGGATGCACAGGCATAGATGATTGGGTCCCTGATTTCAGTTCTTTTCAGTTCATTCCTCAAAGTGGAATTGCTGGATTATAAAGTGATTTTATTTAAACTTTTTTTTAAGAATTACTTTGAAGAACATACTATTTTCCACAGAGGCTGCTCTATTTTACATTCCCAACACCAAAGTATAAGAGGAGTTCCAACTTCTTCACATTCTTGCCAACACTTATTGTTTTCTGTGTGTGTGTGTGTGTGTGTGTGTGTGTGTTGTTGTTGTTGTTGTTTTTGTTTCTGTTTTGACAGCAATCCTAGTGGGTCTAAATTGACATCTCATTGTGGTTTTCACTTGCATTTTCCTACTGATCAATGATGTTGAGCATCTTTTTATGTGTTCATTAGTTATTTCTATATCTTTTTTAGAGAAGTGGCCATTTAAGTACTTTGCCCTTCTTTTTTTTAACTGGATTTTTTTGTTGTTAGTTCTAAGACTTCCTCATGTAGTCTGGATATTACTCCCTTTCTGTATATATGAGTTGCAAAAATTTTTTTCTATTCTGTGGGTTGCCTTTTCATTTTGCTGATAGTGTCCTTTTCTATACAAAAGCCTTTAATTTTGATGAAATCCAATTTACCTAATTTGTTTTTTGTTGTTTTTTGTTGCTTATGCCTTTAGTGTCATATCCATGAAATCATTTCCAAATCTTGTGTTATGAAGTTTCCCCCTTATGTTTTCTTATATTAATAGTTTCCTTTAATACTACATGGCAATGAGAAACAATGAAATCTGGCCATGTGTAGCAACATGGATGGACCTTGAGGGGGTTATGCTGAGCGAAATAAGTCAGGCAGAGAAGGACAAATATCATATGTTTGCACGTATAGGAGGATTAGGAGGAACTTGACGGAGGAACAAGGGGGAGAAGAAGGGCGGAAATGGTGGGAAATGGTGGGAAAGGGAGAGAGGCAAACCATGAGAGACTCTTGAATGCTGACAAAAACTGAGGACTGATGGATGTGGGGGGGAGGGGGGATGGGCATGGAGGAGGGCACTTGTGGGGATGAGCACTGAGTGTTATGTGGAAACTGATTTGACAATAAACTATTTGTAAAAAAAAAAATAGTTTCCTTTAATATTTAGGCCTTTCATCAAGTTTTAGTTAGTTTTTGTATGTGGTATAAGTTAAAGGTCCAACTTTATATTTTTGCTTATGTATATGCAGCTTCCCAATCATTTGTTGAAAGACTGTCTTTTCCCTATTGAATGGTCTTGGAACCCTTATTGATAATCATGTAACCATAAATTTGAAGGTGTATTTCTGAGCTCTCCATTCCATTCCATTGGTCTATATAACAATCTTTATGCCAATACCACATTATTTTATTATTTTTTTAATATACAACTAAAAAGAACAGTTATGGAATTTACCCAAGATGCCTGAAATATAAAGGCTAATGGGAAGAGGGCATTGGGGCAGTTTGGTTAGAGGCAGTGATTTGAAAAAATAAAAAGTTATTTTAAAAAGTAAAAATTAATACTCCAGCAGGTTGAAACTATTTGTATTGGTCAGCTTTTCTGCATTGAAATCAAACAAGCACAAACCTTTTAGTGGCATACCGCACTGAGCATTTAAATGGCACACAACTCTGCTGGTTGGGGTGGTTGAGCATTGGCTGTTCTAAGCTACACTGGCTCAGCTGTTGTGACTCTACTCCATCTGTCTTTCTCATCCTTCTCTTAAGACCTGAGGGCTAAGCATGATCTTCTCGGGGTTTGCCAGAACAATAAAAAGGCAAATAGAACAAAGGAGACTCTTAAGGCATTAGGCTTAGAACCATCACATGGTCATTTCTGCCTCATTCTGTTGGCTACTGCTGATCTCACGGCTAGATTCATTGCGAGGGGTAAAAGAATATGCTCTATCCTTTTAACTGGAAGAGTGAAAATTCATATGGAAAAGGAGTGATTTTAAGTCACTTAGACAAAAGTCCTTTATAGTTTTAAAGTAAAAAATTAACTTCTCTCATTATTATTTATATCTCACTTATGACTTTCTTTTATGAGAAAATAGAGAATAAAATCTACTTTAAAGGAGAAAGTTTGGGAAGAGGTGAAATTACAAAAAAGATAAAAGATATACTTTTTTCTTTTGGTAGATGTTTGGATTCATTTTCATTAAATGTATTAGTGCTGCTACTTGAATATCTGTATGCCTGATTTCCTTACTGTGAACTACTTGAGGCCAGTGCCTTATTATCATAAAAAGTATGACTACTAATAAGCAATATTTATAAACCACTTACTATGTGCTAGACTCTGTGGTCAATGCAGTACATATACTGTTCTACTTCATTCTCTAAACAGTGATCTTAAGTAAATAATAGAATCCTTACTTCACAGATGAGAGAATTACGGCACAGAGAAATTTAATTACTGGACAAACTGATACATACTTTACCTAGTAACTAACCTGAATAGTAAACCCATAGTGCAAATGAGGGCAGGACTGACATGATCCAGAGACTTGGGGCACTATTTTTGCCAACTCTCTTAAAATAAATTTTCCAAAAGGAAAAAAAAAATACATTTGTCAGAAATACTATAGCAAAAATTAAAGCAAACATAAAGTGAAATGATCAATTCATTTTGAACCTCATCATTGTAAAGAATTCACACATTTTCACTGACATAAAAGTAATCTATTGGTTGGGGCGCCTGGGTGGCTCAGTCGGTTGAGCATCCGACTTCGCTCAGATCATGATCTCACGGTTTGTGGGTTCGAGCCCCACATCGGACTCTGTGCTGACGCCTCAGAGCCTGTTTCGGATTCTGTGTCTCCCTCTCTCTTTGCCCCTTCCCCACTCATTCTCTGTCTCTCAAAACTGAATAAATGCTAAAAAAAAAAATTAAAAAAAGTAATCTATTGGTATACAAGTAAAATAAAGGCAGACTGTAGATGCTCTTGGAGAGACCTACTCTTGCAGAGTTTTTCTTAGAATTTGTTTGTTTGTTTTCACCTAAACTTTGGGGGCTTGGTAAATTTTGATTGAATGAATAAATTTCATAAATAATTTAAATGATGAAAACAGACTTAATTAAGGCATACAAAACACCTCTTATGACCCAAGATTCGTATGTTTTCTTTCACTAAAACAAGGTACACTAGCTTCTCGTTGAGTTATAATTAAGTTTTTGGGTTCAGATGTCTCCTGTTTCACCTTAGTCCATAAACTTAAGCCTGAAAAAAAAAAAAAAAAGGAAGAAGACGATGAAGAACAAGGTTCTGTGTCCATTTTTACACAGCCTACATTTGTTTGGATTCAGAATAAGATATAGGAATTTTAACATTTATTATGAAAATAATATGGTGGCATAGAATAAGATGGTCTGAATGATTAATTTCATATGGCCAGAGCACTGTGCAAATTTAAATGATATTAATGCTTTCATTTTTTCATAGTCAATATTTGCATTTCTTAATAGTGAAAATCTGCTAAAAAATCAAATGAATCATGATCCTCAGGCCATGAGCAACGGGGGATTATTTTAAAAGAAAATTTCAGGCTTAGCTATACATCTCTTGATAGAGGTCAAAATTTTGAGCATTCGGATGTTAGAGGTCTAATTCAGCAGTCCATGCTTTCTAACATGTTTGAAGGTTAGCAATCTTTATACTTGGAACCAAGAAGCATATCTAGCTGTTTTTTGTTTGTTTGTTTGTTTTTTAGAACTGCCTTTGATCAGCAGAGGACAAAGAGGAGCCTCAGTTAGGCTTTTAATAAGGTTATTTTTATGATGTGGGTTACTTTTATGACGTGACTTATTTACACAGTGATTCTTTCTGAAATAGTATTCTTCCACCTTCTCTAAAAAAAATAGTCCTTTTTTCAATCAATAAAATGGAAATGGAAACTCCTCTAAACACTATTAAAACCTGAAGAAAACATATTGGTAATATCAACTATCATTGCTAGAAATGTTTATGGTTACATAGTTTTTCATGAGACCCCCATTTTCTGTTGCAAAGGAGTGGAGTACTACCAGAAAACCGTACTCTGAGCCAAATACAGAACCAGTTAATATTTTTTCTATGTATTGGAATTCAGTCATTAAATTAATTCCAGAAGAAACATTGATTTTTTTTTCACCTAAGAATTTTTCTCTGGAGCACAGATAAAGCTAATTTCTCTCCATATCAAAGATTTTTAAATTATTCCTTACAGAATAAAATGTAAAGCCTTTGAAAACCGATAGTGGCATTGTTTGAAAGGCACAGAGCAGTGCTTCTGACTTTCTCTAGGTTAGCAAAGGGAATACAAAAGCTGGTTAGAATTGTGTTTAAAAAACAAGGATAAATAGGGTGTAAAAAAAGACATAAGAAATAGACACCATAAACACAGCATAAATTGTGTGATCATTATTTTGGCCTTGTTTTGTAGGTATTCTTCATTTCCCAGCATTGGCTAAGTGATAAATAGTAGTGTATAGGAGAGGTGTGTTACTCTTAACAATAACGGAACCATCCAGATTGGACTTCAATGCAGCATGTTTTATAAAGTTGAGTGTGAGTGCTTGACTTAGGAGAATCCTTAAAGCCTTGTTTGGACTCTTCCCAGCCAGATAATTATTTCAATCCATTTCATTAGTTAAAATTTTCTACTTCAGGCCCTATTTAGAGATTAACCAAAATACCCAAAGTATCTGGACTAATTCACCATCTCTTCCTTTCTCTACCCCTGCACAGTTTAACAAACTTACTACTGATATGTATTCTGTCTGCGCTGGTAGTGCCAACTTCATATAATTCAATTTGTGTTTCAGAGATATAATTTTATGTCCAACTCCTATTTAAGCAGACAACCAAACAAAACTTAAGTGATTTGAATTGCCTCAAAGACTAAAATTTTTAGCATGATCTTCTCAAGCAGTGTCACAAAGTATATAAAGTTCTTCCACACTGGACATGTTCCACCAACCCTTCCCACCCATAGGTGCCACATAAAATGTCACATCTTTTCTGAAGGCCTTCCTGATATTCCTGGGTAGAATTTGTCATTCCATGCCTTATCTTTTGTTCTCTACATACCAAGCATGGACTTATCATGGAGTACTTATTTATTTACAGATTTTATGTTTCCTACTAAATATTGTGTAGCCCTTCAAAATATGGATTATGTAACGTTCATTCGTATCTCTCATTATTATCCCCCCAAGCAAATATATGTTTATTAGTTGAAATAGTGCTTACATAGTTACTGAGTGAGTCTAAGTGTGTGTTTTGTTTTGTTCATTTGTTTTTATCTCTCTCTCTAACCCTTAGACTAGGGTCTTGGGGTGAGAATTCATATAGATCGTGTTCACTGCTGTGAACCAGTGCCTGATAATGGCTTTTGATGTGTAAGAGCTTCTGAATATCAAATTCTTTAACTCAAAAGAAAGAACTACTGATAAATATTTTGGCATCATGAAAAAGTTGGTCTTAAGATACAGCTGTAATTTTCAAAGTGTGGGTTGTGGCTCATATTTATTTTATATGCTATCAATTTAGTTGACTGTGACCACCATTTCAGACAAAGAAAAATGAAGTTGAATTATATTAGTTTTCTACTGCTGCATAACAAATTACAAATTTAGCAGCTTAAAACAACATTAATTTATTGTCTCGTAGCAGATTGGGTATTGGGGTGCAGGTTAGTTGGAGCCTCTGCTCAGGGTCTCACAGGCTGTAAAAATTGTGTGTGGGGACTGGGTCTCACATTAGTCTCAGGGTTCTCTTTTGTGATTCTGTGATTTATAATAAGAAATGCATATGTCGTCTCTGTTCGATTTCTGGTAGAGTTCCTGAAACTCTTGGAATTTCCTAAGCGATGAGACCACACAGGTAGCTTTTGTTATGTTAATAGATGATTTTGGACTGCACCTAAGAATGGGGGTGGTTGCCAGTAGAACCAAGTTGGAACTTTCAGCCCCACTGCCTGACCCCTGGGGGTGAAAGAGAGGTTAGAGGTTGAATCAGTTGCTACTTGCCAATCATTTATCAACTATACCTATGTAATGAAGCCTCCACAAAAACCCCAATGGTCTGGGCTCAGGGATGTTCTGGGTTGGTGAACATGTGGAGATTCTCAAGGAATGGTATGGTATACCTGGAAAGGGTATGGAAGCTCTGAACCCTTTCTCTATACCTTGCCCTGTGCATCTTGTCTGTCTGGCTATTTCTGAATTATATCTTTTTATTGTAACTGATACTTACTGAAAACATAAGTTTCTTGAGTTTGTGAACAGCTCTAGCAAATTAATTGAACCCAAAAAAGGAGTTATGGGAACCTCACCTTTACAGCCAGTCAGTCGGAAATACACGGTAACATCTTAGAGTTGTGACTGGAATCTGCAGCCCAAGGAGGGGGTTGTGAACATCTCCAATTTCTAGCAGGTCAGTCAGAAGCAAAGTGACAACTGGGCTTCCAGTTTGCATCTGAAGTGTGTGTGTGGACAGGGTGGGAATGGCAGTCTTATAGGGCTAAACCCTTAACCTGTGGAGTCTGATGCTATCTCTACGTAGGTAGTGGCAGAATTGAATTAAATTGTGGGACAGCTAGCTAGTGTCCAGAGAATTGCTTGGTGGTTTGGGAGAAGCTTTCCCATGTCATGCTGGAATTAGTACCAGAATCTTTATGTTTCAAGATCCTCCACTTTCCCAAGTCTTTGACTTCTTGATTCTCTTTTAAAGCGATCCTCTGCTGAAGTCAGACTCACCCAGAATAATCTCTCTTCTTATTAAATTAAGCTTGGGGCACCTGGGTGGCTCAATTGGTTAAGCGTCCAACTTCAGCTCAGGTCATGATCTCACGGTTCGTGGGTTCGAGCGCCACATCGGGCTCTGTGCTGACAGCTAGCTCAGAGCCTGGAGCCTGTTTCAGATTCTGTGTCTCCCTCTCTCTCTGACCCTCCCCTGCTTGCTCTCTCTCTCTCTCTCTCTCTCTCTCTCTCAGAAATAAATAAAAAACATTAAAACATTAAAAAATAATTCAGTTCAGTAGGGGAAAGAGACTTTCAGTACAGCTGAGAAATTTCTTTACCTTTTCATTTAATGTAACCTAATCAAAGGGTAGCATCCTATCCACAGGCATTGCCCCTACCAAGGGGGAGGGATTACATAAGACCATGACCCATTGGGAGTCATTTCAGGAATTTGCCTATCATATTGCTTTAATAATACGTGTGTTTGTATGTGTACAGGCTTATTGTTTAGATATGTGTATGTCTGTGAAGATAGTCATAATGCAAAATCCATTTTGTACAGTGGGTCACATCCAAAAAATTTGAAGAGCACTGGGCTATAGGATAAATTTACAATGCTTTTTCATATTCCCACAAGTAAGAAAATGCTTACTCCAACCATAAACAGTGCTAAACAGCTTTAGAAATCCGTTTTTTAATATTCATTACTGAGTATCGTAATTTTTGCCTTCATTCATTCAATTAGTCGATCATTATTGACTAATATTGCATTATTAATGCAAGGCTTTGGATTAAAAATCAAAGACCATAAATTCCTTGAGATTAGCAGTCATGATGGAAGATACTATGTATACCTAAATAAAAGACCAGTGTAATACCAGATAGAAAGTGGGGGTGGAGGGGAAACTGTTAGTGAAGTTTGAAAAGAAGACAAAGGTAAAAGTTCATATTTTGAAGAAGTTTTAGTGTTATTATGTGTGCTAAAGGACCATGTTTCTTTTCCAGTGTTCTGAAAATTCAGCTTCATTGCTCAATAATAAGAGAAATTAGACAAGTAATTAAAAAGAGAAGAAAGGAAAAGGTTAAAGAAGAACTTATAAAGGAGCCTGGATCTAAAATAGGATTCTCACACATTTTAAAGAAAGAATATCATTCTACTCAGCAATTAAAATAAATAAATTAAAGTACAGTTATAATATCACATTTTATTTTTTTAAACTTTTATTACTTGCCTCAAGTCCCTTCAGGGCTCGGGGATGGAGTGAGCACCCACTCAGATTACTCTTGATAAGACTTGTGAGTCTTTTCACTTGCTGAGCTGGCAATTGGTTTGGCACAAGCTGTGAAAACGCCCAAATCAAGCACAAACCCTGCTCTCATCTGTCTCTGCCACCAAGCAGAAGCCAGTGGCAATGAGGAGATCATACACATTACACTTTGATTGTTATTTGGACATGCAGGCTCTCCAAATTGCTCATAAGTGAATGTCAATTCCCCTAAACGAAAGCATATTTTGATGAGCTAATTTTATTGCAACACACTATCCATTGTTAATTCACTGGAATATCATTGTACTTCAAAGCTTAGGTCAAAATTTTAAAGCCTCTGGCTCATTTTCTAACATACATCTGTGAAACGGGCTGCTCTGTTTCTAACATCGAGGTGCTGTGTGCTGTGCAAAGAACTGTTGTCCTCAGAACTTTGAGACTTTCTGTTTCCAAATGACCTCAGATTCAAGCTTAGCACACAAGAATCATTTCCTGGGCAGTTAGTTGTGGATATGTTCAGTTTAATGATTGTGAACCATTTGGCAGTGGACTGGCTGTCTGCAGTTGTCATGCGGTACTCTCTATTTCCTTACTGCCTTAAAATTTCTGTCTGGGCCATTGTCTTCCATGATCCTTTGATATTTCTCCCTTAATATCAGTAGTTCTTTGAGAAGGTCTCAAAGAACTTTAATGAATGTGCCTCATTACTCTTTTATTAATGTTGTTGATTAGATTTATGGATTCATAATTTGGGCTCATGAAAGTTTTGTTTCCAATGAGACACAACGCTCCAGTGATAAAGTAACCACGCCCCCCATTCACATTCTTCCTTCATGTTCCACCTCTATTAGAAAAAATAAGCATGGAATGCAAAACAAAAGAAAGAATTATAGTTGTTGCTAATTGATTGTTTTTCAGCATTCATGTGCAGTGTATAATTATCCAAAATTAGGTTAAAATCCATAATTTTATATGAAGTGAAAAAGAAAGTGAAGCTCCATCTAGAAGGTAATCTAAATATTATAAACTCTATTAAATCTTACAAAGTACCGAGAATGACAACCTTGAAATACTTGAGTCAAACCCTTTATCTCCTGCCCATGAGTTCTGTAAAGATACCTATAAATAAATTGTTTACTCATTTTCCTGTAATTGAGATTTCAGTTCTCTATTTGTACAGCCTTCTTAGTGATGTTGCCGCTATTTCCACTTCTGTGTGTATTAATGCGAAAAGAGTTCAAGGGTAGATGTCCTTCAGATAATTCAAAATACACGTTATAGTTGCGAAAGTTCAGTTTCAATTGAATAACCTGCACTTAGCACAGAGTGACATTTAATTTAGATGTTCAGTAGTATAGATTATTGGTCCTGGGGGTTATACCTTGGCCAGTAATGAGTGCAAAAGTGACATATGACTGATGTTATTGTTTGCAAATTATTATACTGCTACTGAAGGTAACTATTAAAGACAATCAAATATAGCTCGGCTGTATAGTGAAATCATTACTTTCTGCAAATATCTTGTGCTTTATTCAAAAGCTTTTGCATTATGAAGCACCAAAGAATTTGAGGGACTTCACCATAATCCAAGGAGGTTGTGACCTGATAGATTAAATGGAATGATGAGTTTCTGTTGTCACAATGACACTGCCCTGAAGACGCAGCCTTGGCAGTACAAGGTTAGCTTGATGGGATTAAAGCAATGAATGGATTTACATAACATTTGAAATGTTGGTATATGATCTTCTTTGTCAAGTAAAATATTGATTTAGCAGAGATTGATTTGCTGTTGAAAACATTCATTTCTGGTGTAGAATAAAATTCTGAAAAACATTTATCTTATTAATAGCTCTTACTCTCCAAATATGTTTTAAGGGGAGTTTCTCTTTGGCTGGACCACACTTTCATCAATATCTGGGCTCCTACTGTATTCAAATTCCTTATCAAGATCATATTCTCTTACTACTCCCAATTTCCTCTCCCTCAGATCCAGAGACTACCTTAGCAAAGATGGTGACTGGCAACTTTAAAAGTGATTTCAGGCTTTCAGATATACTTTTCTAGTGTAACTGAGCTCTTATCTGAGGTTCATCAAGACTGAGTAGCTTGACTCATCAAAAGAGTTAAAAAAAAAAAAATCAAATACCTCCAGTTCCTCAGTCCACCATTTCACTAGAAAAATTAATGTCATATTTAAATTTTCAGTTTTCTGAAGAAGCCCTTTCATTGTTTTCCATCCTACCACAGTGCTGAGTTTGTATTTAAATGTTTCATTTTGTGCATTTCAAACTGTCAGGCTAAAGAAATACCAATAAGTGTGTTAGGTTTAGATAATCGAAAATTCCCTTTACTCAGCTTCTTAGTCTATATTTATCTGTCTGGCTGTGAAATCTATTCCAAGAGTATTCATCTACCACCCAAATCTATTCACCAAGCATCAAGACTCATCAGTGAGATGGAATAATGCCATTTAATTAGTCTTTGATATACAGCTTAATTAGGTCTTAATAAGGGGTAGTGCATCCTAAAATCAATTATCTTGCTCTTTTTAATAAGAGCAACTAATTAGTAGGAAAATCACCACAGTTCTCTTTTTATCCTGAAGCTTTCCATGGTGCTAGGAAGAAGGTTATGAAGAATAAAAAAAAAAAGGCTCCAAAATATTTAGAAGAAATGTCATATTGAACACCAAAGGATATATTCAAAATAGTTGCAATAGGTTAGAAATATATTATAGAAGATGCGATGCTACCAATTCAGCATCTTTGCATATTTCATGGTTTTTTAGTTCTTGTGATAAAGAAGAGTCTGGTGCCTTCCTACCTGTATGTCTAGCTCTTCTTTTAGCATTATTAAATGTCCTAGATGCAACTATGACTTCACTGATTAGGGTGCCACATTTTCAATGAATCATTAAACTTGTGCCCCTTTTGATTTAGCCTAGGAAGTGCCCCCATGAGCTGCTGAAGACAGTTAGGGCTTGAGTGGCTATGTATTCTAAGAGGTCTTAGGATTTTTCTGTTTGTATTTTGTTTGTTTTCCACAATATAGTAGATTATATATACTTAGCTGTGAAAAATAAAGATTGTCTTTTCATGATACTTGTAAATATACTCAACACATATTTATTCAGCTTCTACTGTGAAGTAGGTACTGCTCAAGCCGCTGAGATTTGGATGTGAATAATATAGACAAGGTCTTTGCTTTCAAAGAAAGTGCTAACATTTTAATGAAATAAGACATGAGCACAAAAACATATAATGGGATTTCAGAGAGTGGTCTGCAAATGCAATCAAGTATGGTACTGTGGTAGAGAGTAACTAGGAACCAAAGATGTGCTTCAGATGGGAAAGTCAATGAAAGGGTCTCTGAAGAGGTGTGTTTAAGCCGAGACCAGAATGAAGAGAAGGAGATGGTCAGGTGTAGGTCTAATGGAAGAGCAAAAGTAAAGGCCCCACGTCAGGGAAAAACTTGTTATATTTGAAAAATATAAAATATAGCACTGTTCCTGGATATCAGTATTAGAAGAGAGGAGAGATAAAAATGAGGTCATAGAGAAGTTGTAAATGATTCTATGGCAAAGATTTTGGATGTTCTTCTGAGTAGAGGAAGAATGTGTTTATTCAGGGAATAATGTGAATGACCTAACTTACAGATTTTCACAGTCAAAATGAATATTAATTATAGAATCTAGGTGGTGAGTATATAGTTTGGTTTTGTTTTTTTTTTTACCATACAGTCTCTTCACCTTTTCTGTATATTTGCAAACTTTCATAATAAAATGCTGAGAAAAAAGCCAATATGGCTATTGATACGGAAGAATTAGAAGCATACAGTGATCTAAGCATCAGATGATGTTAGTTTAAATGAGGATATCAGTGGGAGAAGTGGAGAGTTAGGCCCATCTCCCTCAGAGGAAAAGGTGTAGTGATCGTATTAAAAATTAAACTGAGATTATGTTCCTCCTCTAGAAAAAAAAAACTGTCTAATGATTATTTTATTGCACTTTGAGTAAGTTCTTTCCATGGCTTAGGGTCACCCAGTAGAAGAGAAATCCATTAACAATCAGAAATGCCTGCCTTGTCAAGTTTGTCAAGAGTTGGAAGAGGAATGGGGCACCTGGGTGGCTTNTGGGAAGAGGACTTCATGGGGACCAGACTGAGCCAGTAGAGTGTACTCTGAATTATGCTCCATTACTTATGAACTGAAGCAACACCATACCATCTGTCCAGGTGTATATGACTTGTTTGAATTCAGGCATGTTTACAGATACAATAAGAAACTTGGAAACCAGGTTTAGTCTTTGCCTACTTCCCTTTAGGAAAATCAGCAGGAGGCCAGCTTCCAGGAAAGTCGTTCAGAGAACCCATTAATACCAGTCGCTTGCTGCTAACTATTTCCTAGGAACACATACTTCATAGAAGGCACAAAAAATGAGGGACCTCTTTGAAGAGCCTCATAATCAAGCTCAAGAAGGTAGAGGTTATAGACTTTCTGCTTGGCTCCATCCACAGTCGGGTACAACTGGTACTTAGTAAAAACAACTCTGTGATGAGAAGGACACCTGTACCAAGGAGAGCACATACATTAAAAGGTGGGGTTTTTTTCTTTGTTTTTTGTTGGGTTTTTTGTTTGTTTGTTTTTTGGCACTAAGAGCTGTAAGCCTCCTCTCACTCTTGCTTGCCTCAGCAGTATGCAGTCAAAAGATGTGCTAATAATACACATACAGCTTGGGTATATATCACATTTGAGGAGCCCTTAGTGGACTAAGTCCTTCTATAAATGTAACCTATATTTTTACCTTGAGCACTTTCAGAGAGCATAATGAATTCTCTTACAGAACTCATTAGATTTACCAGAGATTTAAGAAAGCAAAAAGCTGAAAGTAGACATGTTATGCCATAAAGGAAGTGCTGTAGCTTTAGTTGGGTACTCAGAGTTCAAGAGACTGTGTCACAGTGATGAACAGGTGTGTCTTACTTTACTCTCTCTCACTTAATACTGCACTACTGCATCTTTTTGTCTTGTCTTCCCATAGTACACAGTGATCACAGCCTACCACCACTATTTAACAAGCCTTACATGCTTTATGCCTCTTTGTTTTTTCTCTCAGTGTGTTAGTCATGTTTTTTTGAGGGAAGAATTGTTCTGAAAAGCCAATTCCCCTCATGAGGCCTAGTAAATTGTCGCCTTCCTTTGATAGCTAATCCAGATTCAAATGTTGATCCTGATAGTTCAAATCTCAGCTTAACATCCTTGTGAGTAGTAGTTGTTGAATGGGCAAGGCAATAGAGCCACTGTGAGGCAGACTACTTCAGAAGTGCCACAGAATAGAAGAACAGATGTTTTGGTCTCATTTAATCCAAACACAATGGGATCTGGGGAGGGAAAGTGAGTAGGAAGGAAAGGAGACCCTTTTGTTGAAGGAAATGGATAAACAGCTCCAAGTCTTTCTGGCAAAGAAATTGGATTGAACATGGCATTTATACATTCAGAAAGAACTAAATGTCTGACCTAATCAGGAGTAAAGAATTAGGGAGAATTCTTTATAGGGTTTTCAAATTACAAGATTATCTGAATGAGATTTACAGCTAACAAGGTTTATCATTATTCTGCCAACACACAAGTTATACACAAGTTTAGGGCCTCACTACAGAGCTCAGCTCCATAAAGCACTGACTAAAGGAAGGATCGATGAATGGATAAACATAAAGGTGAAGGAAAGACCTCATAATAAAATGAGTGAGCACAATTTCTGACCCTAAAATACAATTATTGGTATATTTTAGAGATGAAAATCAGAGCCGCAGTTCATTATTGTAGCCATATGCAGGAAACCAAGATTCATGCCAAAAGTCTCCCAACCTCATCTCTTCCCAGGCATCTTGGTGAAATGTCATATTTGCTTTGTCCAGAGTGAGCCAAGGAACTGTTAATACTGGAAACTCTGGATAATCAACACACATCAACTGCGTGGAGAAACTTGGCCCTAATTGCAAACTCTTAGAGGCATTCAGTTGACTAAGGCCTTAACAGTTGGCTCTGGCTTACTGCTGCCTCTGTTTCTAAAGTCCAATACTCGTCCTCCACAGAAACCTCAACTGTTGCCTGTTCCACACCATCTACCACTTTACTGCAAGCTTTCATACTCATTGTTTTTACACTGAATTGTTGTTATGTCTGCATATGTTGTCTTTGACAATAGGTGGATAGAAGGTACAGTTAAATATAAAGAACTGGCTGCAGTTCTTTCAGATTTAAGCAGTATTTCAGATTTAAGCCTGTTATTTTCCTTGCTTTGTGACCCTAGGTGAGGAGCTAAGTTCTCCAAGCCTCTGGGATTGTGGTGAGGATGGAAAGATGCTTCTAAAAGTCTTAGGATAATGTTTGGCAGTTGTAAGCCCGCAAATGTTTATTGTCAGTGTTATAAGGTTTAGAGAATATTTTCCCTCTCTTTTGCATTATTCTATAATTGAATATAAAGGTAAGGACTCAGGTGCTCCAGCCCATTGTGTATTTCCTGTAGAAAACATTTTTTTCTTCTTTCTATTATATTTGTTTATAAATTCTGTTCTTTTGACATGTATTTTTTCAGTTCCCACACATAAACTTTGGAAGTTAATACATAGTAGTATTTTTACTAAAACCTTCTCTTCCCTCCCCCCATACCAGATTGTTACAACTAGGCCTATTATTATTATGTCTCCCTACAAATGAGCGAATTATTGCATCATGATAGCACTTAAGTCCAACAAATTTTGCCATATGATAAATAACAAAATTGTCTTAGGTATCAGTTTTGGCCTCTGAATTCTCAGATAAGATAATTCAATACAAGAGTAAAGTAGGTACTGATTACAATAATGATAGGAAGCACAAGAATGCCGCTGCCCTTGTTTTATTTCCTTCTGTGAGGAGATCTATGTAAGTTAGAAACAAAGGGAAGCCTGTTTCTCTATATGACTCACTTCTGTATAGTTCATGTAGCCATTTATGACTTCTTTTGCTATTCTCTTTAATTGATTCCTTATTCAGCAAATAGAAGCAAGACACAATTAACCTTGTGAATAGTTCTTTAGGGGGGTACATATTCAGATTTGATTGGGTCTCAGTTGGGTCACTCTCATTGACCTGAAGGTCAGAAAAAGAACATGCTTGCTGCTTTTGGGTAAGTAATATTGAATTAAATCTCTTCAGAGACTAGTTTTAAGCCTGGAAAAGTCTTCTGGCTTAAACAGCAAGAGATAATTGGAGTGTCTAGTGGCATCAAGTGAGTGCAAATTAATATTTCGGTGTGTTTGCTTGCTATATGTTTTTAAAGGACTCCCATTGAAAGTGAGTTTAGTTTACATACAAGCTTCAGAGTTATCTATTGAGAACACTTGCAAGTAGCAGTTATAGCACTAATTACTGGACAGCCATTCTTTCAGGATATGAAGATCAGGTCACGTTTTCCTGACACATTAAACAAATATCTACACGAGTCAAGGTGTTTCAAAAGTTAAGTGCCTTCTGAAGACTTACATTTAATTGCAGTTCCATAGAGCAGTATTTCTTTTTTCTCTCTTGTTTTGAGATAAAGATATCCTCTTCTCTTGCTAAAGAATGAGTTATGAAATTTGGGGTTTGGAGGACAAATAAATTAAGGGCAAGAGGGATCCTTATGAATTCTTGGTGTACAAATGTCTGTGGAACTGCTTCGAATTGGAATGGCTTTTATGAAGTTTTTAGTCCCGTAGAGCCACCCACATTGTCTTTTCTTCACTCTGATTCTTCCAACTTGAAGAATGCTTTCCATTTATTAAAAAAAAAAAAAAAAAAAAAAGTTTCTCTGTTCATTTTTTTAGCCCTGGCACATGCTTTAATCTTAAAATATTTCTATTATTCACAGTCACACTCTAGATACACAGTACTCAGAAAGGACCATCTCTAATTTAATTTATTTTCTTATATACCAAATTATAACCATGGGGCTTAATTTTTATATGCTGTTAAAGGTGGAATTATATGACTCCATTTATAGAAATTATCTGAAGTATTCAAATTTGGGGCACCTGGGTAGCTCAGTCAGTTAAGTGTCTGACTCTTGATCTCCACTCAGATCTTGATCTCAGAGTTGTAAGTTCAAGACCTGCATTGGTCTCCAAAACAAAAACAAAAACATAAAATAAAATAAAATAATCAAATACAAAGATCAGGAAAGTGAAATGATGGTTCCTAGGAACTGGGAAATGGGGACTCATTGTTTAATAGGTATGAAGTTTCAGCTTTCCAAGAGAAAGTTAGGGAGATCTGTCGCACAGCAATGTGAATGTACTTAACGCTACTGAACTGTATATTGATAGTAATTTTATGTGTGTTTTTACCACAATTTTTAAAACAATCTATGGTAAGTTTTTGAGTCTTCCCTCTGTTCCAAGGATTGTGCTATTTATAGAAATTCTTTGATAAACATAAGTGTTTGTCTTGTATTCCTATCACTTTTCCCAGTATAGTGGGAATGAATAAAAATATATAAATACACACACATATACATGCATATATATGACACACACATATGTATACATATATTTCTCAAACTTGAGTAATTTAAAACCCATTAAAATTAAGAAGAAAAGTAATGAAAGTATGACATAAATTAATTTTGTATAATTTTACTCAAATATGTACATTAGTAAAACCTGATTGAACAAATAGTGTCTAACTTTTGGACAATTATAAAGCAAACACAAATTATAAATGACACTATTCTTCTATTTTATTTCCTTTAAATATGTGAA
Organism: Crocuta crocuta; assembly: GCF_008692635.1. Classification (NCBI taxonomy): domain Eukaryota; kingdom Metazoa; phylum Chordata; class Mammalia; order Carnivora; family Hyaenidae; genus Crocuta; species Crocuta crocuta. The sequence continues at coordinate 18,586,463 of NW_027528977.1, read as the reverse complement.
CCCTTTTTTTGTATGACAATGTAGAGACATTTGTTAGGCCTTCACTTGGAAGAAATCAGTTTTACATTGTTTTCCCCATGATATTTTCTTTAGCACATGACAGTAAGTCCAGATGATTAAAAATGTAAATGTAAATCTCACCATTTAAGTAGTACCACAGTACTTAATTATCCTCAACTAGATGATCTTAAAACGTTTACATGTAATTTTTTAGATTATTAATGAAATAAAAACAAACTTAAAACATTTTCAAAAATAATTCAAAGACACCCTCTGAGAATACAAGGGGAACCCCAATTTGGGAAAAACCAAAGTTAAAATACAATATGGGAAGAGGTATACTAGAGATACACAAAGTGATATTGGAATATGAGACGATAATTTATTCTGCTAAAGGGCATCAAGGAAGGCTTCAGAGAGAAAGTGTCAATTAACATTTAAATTGGACTTTGTTAGCTGAGTATGAAATGCCAATGGGGTAAATGTGTGTATGTTGCCAAAGAAACAAATTCCAACAGTGGGAGTAACTTTAGCAAAGGCCAAGGAATGAGACAGAATGTGGTACATCTGAGGAAACAACTTGGAGTATATCTGGAAGTACAGCTGAAGATAGAACAGAAAGGTACAGAGGGCCAATTTATAAAGACTTTGATGCCATACTTAAGTATTTTGAACTTTATCTAATAGCAATGTGGCACTCTCAAAGACTATTAAATTGTAAAGAAAAGGTTGATTATATTTGTGTTTTAGAAATATACTGAAAAAGTACTACATAAGAATAGGTTTTATAGCAAGAAAATAATAACTGCCACCAGGAGCTACAAATAAACCTAAAAGATTTGTCAAGGCTGACAATAAATTAACTTAAAAGCAATTATTTTGTTTAAGGTGGAGAAATACTAATTTTTAAAAAATTTTTCATGTGTATTTATTCTTGAGAGAGAGAGAGACAGAGCATGAGCAGGGAAGGGCAGAGAGACAGGGAGACAGAATCCGAAGCAGGCTCCAGGCTGTGAGTTGTCAGCACAGAGCATGACATGGCGCTTGATCCCACGAACCTTGAGATCATGACCTGAGCCAAAGCTGGATGCTCAGCTGACTGAACCACCCAGGTGCCCCCTGATTTTTTTCTTAAGGAGGGACCAAAATTATAAAAGAAATTTTTGTATTACTGTTATCTACTTTTTGAAATATAGTAAATACCACAAAACCTTTCAAAATAAATAGCTGGAATTTCCAACTAAAAGGACTAAGAGGAAGTCTTATGTTTTTAAATATTTTTTGAGTGTGAGCAGGTCACTGAAATACAGATGTAGGAGAGATGAGGAACCCAAAATTTTTAGATTCCCAGTGCTGTGTTTTTCCCACTCAGTGTGATTCATGTTTCCTTCAAGAAGAGAAGTGAGAAGATCTATCTTTTTATGATAAGCCAAGTTGCAAAAAGCGCAGGCACGGGGATTTAGGTACAGGTCATAATAGATTGATTTTGGTTACAACATGAATTGGAAAGAAAACAGATGAAATAAAGATTCTCATACATTCTTTCGTGTAAAAGACATCACTTAGCTCTTGAGGCAGCCATTAAAAACTTGTTGTCACTCTAACTTCCTCAATATCCACACATGACTTAAATTCATTATTTCAAAAATTGAACTCTTAAACTTTCCTGCCTCAAGCATTGTTCCTCTTTCTGAATTTTACTTTTAGTAAATGGCATGTCTCTTCCCCCATTGACATTCCCTCCTGGTTGCTAAAGTGATAATCCTAATAGTCCTCTAGAATCTACCTTTTCCCAGATTTTCTTGCCCAATTTCCTTGCTTCCATATTTATGGAATTCATCCATTCTGCCCTATAGTCACCACAAGCAACTCCCTCCACTTAATTTATTATTATCTTCAGCTTCTCTTCTTGCAATATTGTTGTCTCTAATCTTGCCTCCTTCTCACTGCATCCTTCACAAATCTACCATAATAATACTTTGACCTAAATATAATCAATCCTTTGTAGTGTATTGGGACAGAATGGTTTCAGTCCCGTGGAGTCATGTGACATGGTCAATATCAAGCATGACATTTGCAGGCTGAGGATCCTGAGACAATGTCATTTGGCTTTTGTGTTTCAGTTTCTTTCACAGTGAAGCTGTGAGGATTAAGTAACATTTAGAACAATACTTGGTAATAGGCCATGCTCAGCAGTGTTGCTATGTTATTTATTTATTTATTTATTTATTTATGAATGAATGTATGCATGTATGTATGTATTTCATCTCCTTATCTCCATCCCAGGAGAATCCAACATGGTAATCAAGACTTTTTGTAATCTAGCCACTGTGTCCCTCTCAGGTCTTATCTTTGTCCTATGACCTTAGGAATTGTGGGCTTCAGAGATAGTGATAGACCCATATTTCTCTGAATGAACCATGGTTACTCAGCCCTCTAGGCCCTTGCACATACCCTTCTCTTTGAGTTTAATACCTTTTTCCTTTTAAAAATAATTCAATTTCTAGTACCCTTCTTTGTTCATACTAAGTGTTCTTGGACAGCAATTTCCCACCCTAGCAGAACATCATGGCCTTAATGCTATACTCCTACAACACTCTCTATACACCTCCATCATGACAGTTATTATACCATTTGATTGCTTATCTGTCTAATCAACCAAGCTGAACTCCCTAATGCCAAGACTTTGGGTCTTTCGCATATCTAAAATTTCAGAATGCAGGCCAAATATATCTTGAATGATAGTGACATGAATTAAGTTAATAGATTTCAAAAATTTCAGGAGATCCTCAGAAGTCTCTCTGTGGAGAATAAACCATTTATTACTCATTTATGCAATTTAGAATAATAAAATTGGAGAACATGTATCAAGTATTTAAAATTAACCCCATTATTTTAATATTTTACCTATCTTTAAATTTAAGACTTCAAGTTGCTCCCTGGACACACTTGGTAGTTTTCATAGTTAAATATAATTGACAAAGCATATAGTTTTTAAATGAGAAAAAATAGGCACACATTTTAAAAGAATAGATGTCTCAAACTATTTGAACACAAAGGAAATTTTGACCAGAAGTCTCTTGGAGGCCACCTAGAGAACCCAGAATGTTCTGGTAACTGATAACTGAGATGAAGTAAACTAATTCCACTGATCTCCTTTCTAAACTGGTCTATTATTGCTTTGGTTCAGTTTACAAAATAATTTTTAGTTTCGAAGAAAAGATTGTATTGGTATTACCAAGGAAAACAGTTGGGAATTATAATTAGATTGTGGAGAGGAAATTATTATGATAATGCATCTTCTTATCTAGTATATTAGATTTCTATTTTCCATTTTTCACTTGTTCTTCATGGGTTATCAATTTTTTTCCCTAGCTTTCTTTCTCTGTTTCTACAACATTCAGGGAAATCTCCCAAACAGCCTACACTGTGAGGAATTTATATTGTTCTAAAAGAAAAGGTTCTCAGTTAAAATTGGGACACTTGCAGTGCTTCACAGTCCGAAACTAATTTCTAAGGAAATGCTGAAATCATTTTGACCTCCTAAAGAGGATATGGCATGAAATGTGCATTCAGTCCTTTCTCTAGGGAAAGAATTTAGCATGGAACCCTATATATTTATTATCCTAGGAATCTGCAGTTTCTCTCTTTGTCATTCTTTGTGTGTGTGTTTCTGTTTCTTTGTTTTAAATTTATATGTATACACACACATATAATGTGTGATGAAAGATTACATATATAATCTCAAAACCTCCCTCTGTATCATGTGCTACAGTGAAGACATATCCACTTATTCCTGAAAGACTAGACAGGTGATTCATTCTGGCCAGGTAAAACATCAAAATCCACCGATACCAGATTTTTTTTTAACCACTTTTCTTAGTAAGAATAATATCAGTCTGGAGAAGATGTAGTCACCTTGCCACCACAGGGTTAAGAGCCTGACTAAAAAGATAACAAGTTCAACGTAAAGAGAACTGAGACAGAAAGAGAAACAGAAACCAGTATCTGAGTTCTTCTATTACTTTATCCAGCAGTAGTCTCAGCCCCTTGAACTGTCAACTATATGAGCCAATAATTTTGGGTTTTCTGTTGTTTATGGAAAAAGGAATCCATACTGATAGATGAGTATTAGGTAGTTTCTTATGGGTTCCAAACCCTTCAACATCTGTAAGAGTCCCTCAACGAGATTTAAAACATAGATTCTCAGTCCTCTAACAGAGATTTTGGTTCATTTGGGAGGGGAGAGAGGGAGAGAAAAAAAACACTGAATTCTAGATTTTTAAGAAGCATCTTCAAATATTCTAATGTGGATAGTCTACATACGACATATTGGAAAAGCTAATATAATGATTACTTATTTTCTTTTTCAAAATTGTCCAGAAGCTCTGTTGAGAGAATACTTTAGACTAATATCAAACCCAAAATGAAAAGCAACTTGAATGTATATCCCTTAATCATTTACCTTTTATTTTTTAAAAAATATATTTATTTATTTTGAGAGAGAGGAGTGGGGAAGGGCAGAGAGAGAGAGAATTCCAAGCAGGCTCTGCTCTGTCAACTCATCTCTGTCATGACCTGACCTGAAATCAAGAGCCGGACACTCAACTGACAGAGCTACCCAGGCTTTCTTCATTTACCTTTTAAATCTCTATGCTTTTCTTTGATTTCACATCATTCCACCCACAAGGGTCCTAGGATAAATTTTTACAATATCAATAGTTCTACTGCAAGTTCGGAAAAGCTAACTGTACTTCTACTTTAAAAGACTTAAATAATTTAAGACTTAAAGGTTATTTATTACTATTTTTTGTAAATATGAAGAGCAAGTCACTAATTTACCATCAGTTAAAATTTAGTATGAACCAGGTCATATGGTAGATTCCTTGTTCAGGTATCAAAGCCAAAGAAAATTTTATTGTCCAATGTTCTCGAGACAAGACTCAGATAAAAGAGTTTAAAAATGTTTGTTTGTTTGTTTTTAATTCAAGAAAAAAGGAAAGAAGAAAAAGGAAGGAAGACAGGAAAGAAAAATAAACTGAGGAAAAATGAAGAGCACCGTTGACAATTAATTGTATTAACTATTGAATCTCCTAAGAAGAATAGAAAACTGTTTTTCTAGCAATTCCATTCTACTCAGTTGAATTAATTCACTGATTTGGTCAGGGAATATTTGTGGAGTGCTAGCTATGTTCTAACCATTGTATTAGGAATAAAAGGATACATACACATGGTATTGCTTTCAAGTAGTTTACCGACTAATGGAGAAATAAACTCAATAGCTAGAATACATATATTCCATGTTGTGCTAGATACAGTCAGGGTTACAAAATGGAACTTTATGGTTGCAGAAGAAATGCACTTTTTATAAAGACACTACAGCTATATTAAATAAGTGATTCAAATAGTTACTAATTGGGTATACTTCAGAGAATTATCTTACACAATGGGATTGGTTTGGAGAAATTGTCATTTCAAAGGATAAAAATACAGAAAGCAATTTCTCTGCATTGGTTAATTGAAAGAGAACAACCTGAAACATACTTAGAAAGATCCACGAACTTACTTCTATGTCTTACAAAAACAGTATCAGTTCTCACAGAAACTCTGCTGTTTATGATAGTCACTGAACCTCTCTAAACCACAGTTTACTAACTTGTGAAAGAATGGTATAGTTTAGTATCTAAGGCATCTGAATGCCTTATGTAACGTTCTTCATTCCTTTGTGTAGATATGTATTTTCATTTGGTTTTGTTTTTCTTCTGCCCAAGAACTTTCTTTAATATTTCTTGTAGTGTGGGTCTGCTGCTGCTGAATTATTTCAGTAGTAGTTGCATAAAAGTCTTACTCATCTTTGTGAGGTAGGTATATTTCCTGGGTATGAGATTCCAGGTTGACACTGATTTGTTACTATTTTAAAGATTTTGTTCCACTGTCTTCTCACTTATGTTGTTTTCAAGAATAAATCTTCTGTCCTCCTTATCTTTGTTCTTTTATAAGCAATGTCTTTTATACCTGCTGGTTTTAAGAGTTTCTCTTAATTACTGGATGTTGGTGATGTTATTATGATTATCGTTATGTAATTTTCTTCATATTTCTTGTATTTGGAATTTTGTTGAGCTTCTTGGATCTATAAGCTCATAGTTTTCATCAAATATGGATATTTCTACAAATATTTTTCTTCCCTATACTCTCTTAGGGACTCTAATTGCATGTATATTAGTTCAGTTAAAGTTATCTTATAGTTCATAGAATTTTGATTCACTTAACTTTTTTTTAACCTACAGATTTTTATAACTCATTGCTCTGCTTTCAGGTTCTCTGATTATTTCTTCTCCAATAACCAGTGTGCTATCAGGTGCCATCTGGTGTTATTTTTGATCTCAGAAACCAGTGATTTCATCTCTAAAATTTTGATATAGGATGACTTTTATATCTTTCACATCTCTGCTTTTTTGATAGATAATGTAAAATAACAATTTTAAAGTCCTCCTCTGCTAATACTAACGTTTGTGTCTGTTCTGGGGCAGTTTCAATTGACTAATTTTTCTCTTTTGGTCATATTTCACACTTCTTTTCATGTTTATTACTTTTAATTGGATCTCAAACATGTTTTACCATGTTGAGTTCTGGATATTTTTGTATTCCTATGAATATTCTTGGTGTTTGTTCTGAGATATAGCTCAGTTACCCAGAAACAGTTTGATCCTTTCAGTTCTTGTTTTTAAGATTTGTTAAGCAGATTATCAAGGCTATAGATTTGTTAGCCTACAGCTAATTATTCTCCATGACAGAGGAAAACCCTTCTGAGTATTCTGTATAATTCCTTGTGAATTTTGAGCTTTTTCCAGTTTGCCTTTTGGGAACAGGCACTGTGTGGTTTTTTTTTTTGTTTGTTTTTTTTGTTTTTTTTTTTTTTCTGTCTGAGCCCTGGGTACTGTTTCATCTAATCCTCTTCCTGGCCAGAGATAGTTTCCTTACACACACATTACTGCTTAGTACTGTATTGTTACCTACTATAGATACATGCTATTTTTTTCTCTGTGTGCAGCTCTCTCCCCTACGATACTCTAACTTACAAACTCTGTCCTCCTTAGTCTCCCTGAATTCTCAGAACAATCCTTAACTCATGCATGCTACTAGTCTTCACCTGGTTTCCTTCTGTCTGTACCATAGTCTGGTTACTTTTTCAAAGCAGTAAACTGGAGCAATTGTCAGTCTTTTACCCATCATCACCTGGTATCAAGTGTCTCGAAAATCATTATTTCATACATTTGTCTTCTTTTCTTTATGTTTCTATAGGAGAGTAATTCTGGTCTCTATTATTCCATCTTGGCTAGAAACAAACATTCTTTAAGGGTAAGTTTTAAATACCCAAACACATTTACTCCCAGGGCATTATAGGATGCATTTTCGTGTTTCATATTCCTTGGAGGACAGAGAGTATTCCCCTTTTCTGGTTCTCAGGACAAGTGTCCCTGAGGAGGGAGAGCTCATTATTCAGATAGCCTCTAGAGAAGATAGTAGTAGCATAGCATTTGGTGGCTTGTGTGAGCTTGCTTCTTACCAAGAATAGCACATATTTTTGGGACCTTAGCCAGTGTTGTTTTACACTATAGCCTGCTGATTGCTGTAATTGGTTGAGTTGTCTTCTAACTTCTCAAATGATTCATTCAAGATACATATGATACATATATGTAGGGTTTGTTTTGATTGTAGATAGTTCTACTAGGTACTAGCAGAATATTGAGAGAATGGAAACATTACTTCTTGATTTTAGAAGTTGAAAGTGTGGGGGATCATAGAATTTATTTCATTAAAAATAATAGAAAATTAAGAAAAAGGCTAAATTAAAATCAGCCAGAAACTTCATTTTAAAAATTTAATGGAACTACTTTATTTTTTTAATTGAATATATTAACTTAAAAATATAAATTTTAAATGCTTAGGACTTGGTGTAAAATTGACCATAGTCGTAATGA